>NC_138372.1:41602499-41674164 GCF_054177405.1 Leptonychotes weddellii
TACCATTGCTGGTCTAATTCCCCTTTGAACCTGTTTATACTTTTACCCTGTGTAACCTTGCAGGCTAACAGTTTCCAGATGTTCACTACCACCATCATGCTCTTTCTTCTTTATTTATAAATCATGCTCACATGACTTTGGAGGCAGGGAGATGGCCACTCAACTAGAAGGCAGTGGCCAGAGTTCAAGTCCCTACTCACTGAGTGAATCTGAGATAAGCCAGTGTCTCCATTTGCAAAATGAGGGCGCTTGACTCTGTAATTTATCACTTCAAAATTGCAATGACATTCATTTTCAACTCTCCTGTGCGAAGTCCACCACTGGCCTCCCCACCAAGCAAAGGTAATAAGCAACAGCAGAGGACAGTACTTCCTCAGAGGTGATGCCACGGCTATGGGACAGAACCAAGGCCCCACGCACATCCCCGCCCTTGGATGGTTCTTGAGTCCCTTGATGTGTCACAGCTGCAAATTAAGAAACTCTAAACTGACTTGGCTTGAGCCTGGCTTCCTATTTGATGCTGAAAAAGAACACGTGGCATTTCACTGCCAACCAGCATCTCGTACGTGAATTTACTGATTAATCTCAGGCGAGTCACCTCTCTGCTTCAGCCACTTCAGGGAGAAAGGTTTGGATTACAACTCAAGGACACCTTTCGGGTGCCTGGGTGGCTCAGATGGTTAAGCATCTGCCTTCGGCTCAGGTCATGATCCCAGGGTCCTGGGATCGAGTCCCGCATCGGGCTCCCCGCTCAGCGGGGAGCCTGCCTCTCTCTCTCTCTGTCTCTTATGAATAAATAAATAAAATCTTTAAAAAAAAAAAGGACACCTTTCAGCTCTAACATCCCTTCATTCTAAAACTTTGGTTTCAGTGTCACAGGCCTGCACCCGGCAAACCACCAGTTAAAATGCTTCCTGCTCTCACAGGAGGAGAAAGAGGTAAAGAAGGCATTTCATGGCATCTCAAATTCATAATAGCAAAGCTGTTAACAGCAGTAACCTTGTACATTTCTTTTGTACTTTACAGCTTCATGTGATCTGTGACTCTGTGAAGAACTCATACCCATTGTACAGAGGGATGGTAAGGCACTGAGGGACAGGCACTTAGCTGAAGGAATTGAGGCTTCTAAGTGACAGAGCTGAAGTAGAGCCCAGATAGTTCAAAGACACACAACAGACTATATCGACAGAATTTTTTGTTACAGATCTTCCTCGACTTATGGTGGGGTTACGTCCTGATAAATGCGTCCTAAGCGGAAAGTATCCTGAGTCAAAGATGCACTGAATACGCCTAACCTCCTGAACATCACAGCTTTGCCTAGCCTGCCTTAAACATGCTCAGAACACTGACATTAGCCTACAGTTGGGCACAATCAACACCATAAAGCCTATTTTATAATTAAGTGTACAATAGCGCATGTAATTTATTGGATACTGCACTGAAGGTGAAAAAGAGAATGGTTGCATGGGTACAGAAAGGCTGTTTACCCTCACGATCACAGGGCTTGACTGGGAGGTGAGGCTCACTGCTGCTGCCCAGCATCACGAGAAAGCACTGTACCATGGATCCTTAGCCCATGGAAAGAAAATCAAAATGGAAAATCTAAGTATGGCTTCTACTGAATGCATATTGCTTGCACACCATCGTAAAGTCAAAAAATCGTAACTCAAACCACCATAAATCGGGGATCAGCTGTATTTCTATCGTTATTAAAAACGATTTCCACTGCAGAACAGCAATTGCGTATTTTCAAGGACAGGGCCAGGCTGAAGCCATTTAGCAGACACATGACTCCAGGACCACATGGCTTCTGGGGCAGCCCTGACAGATCTCGCAGTTAATGAGCAACAAATTATGTATTTTCTCTATCCCCTTGTACAGAAGGGTCGGGGAGTCGACAACACAGCCATAAATCATCATTATGAACCAGCCGGACGGCTTCTTGTAATCCTAACCCTTAAAAGACCATTGAATGAGATTCAGGCTGTGAGAGGGGGCCCAAATACCTCACCTCTGCAGAAGAGGCAAAGGTTTAAATTGTTCTCTGACACGTTACACACCTAACGCCGGAGTTCCAGATTTACTGCTTTCGGACCTTATTCATTACTCACAATGTTTTTATTCCTGGGTAATAAAATCAGCTCTTCCCTCCCCCTACAAAGGCTCAGGCCCCACCCTGGACTCCCGCCCCTCCCTCCCCCCCCCAGCCCTCATTTCTGCTACAGTCAGCAAGGTTGTGATATGTAAATTTCACTACCCAGAAGAATGCCTTCGATGTTGATCCCTTTCTGAAACGGCAAACAAGCGAGCAACAGATTCTGGGGCGAATGGCAAGCTGCCACGCAGCAGAGGAGAATTCTCCCCGACCTGCCTTTTAAAGCACTTGGCACAGAAATCTGGAAACTAATAAAGTGGGAAAGCATTGCAATTAAGCTCCGAAGGGATCGTTCCTTGCCTGAGAACGGTTAACGGTTTGTCCCCATCTCCGAGAGAGCCCTTCTCTGCCTATCCTTTCTGGTGTCAAAGAGCTCCACTGCCCTCATGTTCACAAATATCAAAGTATTCTGGGGAAGAAATTTGGAGATCATTGACTTTTTGGAAAGGAGAGAGCACAGGGTGGTCAAAGAGGCACTGATTTTGGAACTAGAAAAACCTCAGTCTGAATCCCATCTCTTACCTTAGGCAAGTGGCTTCACCTCTCTGGGCTTAGGTCTCCTCATCAATAAAAATAAAATGAATACCATCCACCTGGTGGGATTGCCAAGGGATGCAAGGAGGTGATATGCCAAATGCCTGGCCCCCAGCAGAAGACCCCTCCAAAAGTTAATTTTTTTCTCTTTCCCTTAGAGAAGAGGAAACAAAAAATGAACACACACTTGTAGAATTTATCTTTTCTAAGATCCTTCCAAAAGTTCCTTGGAAAAGAACATTCCAAATTGAACAGTTTGGAAGTACCGCCCCTCCAGAGTAGGACCAGAAAATATGTGTATGGATACATTGGTTTTGACCATTGTATCTACAGGATGTCTTTCTTAGGGGAACAAAGCAGAAGAGAAGTCTAAACCCCAGGCAGCAAGAGAAGGCCTACGGTACTGTTTATGTCATTTGTCACATTCCCCTCTATAAATGATCCCAAGAAAAGTTAAGACTTTTTTTGCACAGCGTCCCAACAATCCCTCTTCGAGAGACTGCTGAGCTCGAAAGACAAACTTCCCTATTTTCTGATCTGCTTGAATAATAATATTTGCGTAGCACTTTACAACTTACAAAGCATTTTCACATCCATTGCATTATCTGCTTCTCACAACACCCTAGGAATTACTAAATTATTGTCACCACTTTATAAGTGAGTATGGGGAAGGCCAGAGAGGCCGGTGAATCAGCCTTGATCAGAAATTCGGCGATGACAGGGCTGTTACTGCAGTGTGGACCCCACTCCAGTCCTTGTGCCTTGTCCCACGGTTTGAAGCCGGCTTTCTCTGCCAAGTCCTGGCAGGCAGCAGGATCTGTGTTTCCAGGGAGACGGATGCTCCTAGAGCACCTGGTAAGGTCACATACTCGTCATGCACTTGCATACCTCAGTCCCTGCTAGCCACAGAGCACCAAGCTGTTCTTTTACATCTCAGTTATGCATATTAATGAACTTCTTTCCATCCAGAACAGACTCATTCACTCAACAAACCCTGGATGATGGACAACAAAGAAGGGAGAATCATTTTTCTCAGTCCCAAGCGAAAGGAAAAATGTATTTGGGTCCTACTTCTAAGGATGGAGCCAGGAGTGTAACTGTGTTTTCTCTGAAGCTGGATGCTCCATCTAGTACAACAAGATGCAGTATCTTTAGTGACTAGAAAGAATTGATGAGAAATTTAATCTTCGTTTCTTCTCCCACTTGGTTGTCTTCAGCCTCTTGGCAGGGGATCAGTGCCCTGCAGACGGGGGCACACGGGGAAAGGCAAGGAGGACAGAGCTCTGTGCAAGGCCACCAGCGGAGTTTCTGGGCCCTGTGGGTCAGTCAAAACCCCAATATCTAGAATATAGACAGCAAAGAGGCCAGAGAGAGGTCACAGAAGCTAGTTAGGACTGAAATCAGTGGTGGTTGCCCAAAGCTCATACGCTTTATGAAGAAGGCAGTCTGGAGCCTGAAGCATCATTTTCCTAAAGGTCGGGGACTCAGAACTACGGGTCTCCTAGATGAGAGCCCTGTCTGCCCTTGCAAGGGGGTCCTGAATGGGTTTTCTGTAGCACTGCCTGCTGCCCATCTCTTACTCTGTTTTGACACCAAATTCCCTAAACTTTCTGAGTATCGCACCACGGTGCTTTTCTTCTTATTTCTCAAACACCTTTCTCCTTCCAGTGGCTCCCCCCTTCAGGGTTCTATCAGATAAATGTGGGTCTTCCTGGGGCTGAAGCCATGCCTTTCTGCTGTGATCTCTGCTGCTTCAACAGTTTGAATTATTACCTCTGGGAAGATGACCACCCAAAGGACATCTCTCTCTCTCTTTCTCTCTCTCGTTTCAGCTCACCCCTTATTCCAATCAGTCCTCTTCCAATCTTCTGCCACATCTCCCAACTAGCTATCACCGATAACATCAGCATGCCAACCTATATGATCACACTCATTCCAACTTCCATCCCAAACCTCACTGCTCTTCCCTTCATCTCTGTTCAAGTCACCACCATACAGGCGGTGCAAAGACATGACCCTGCAGACCTCACCTCCTTATCCCACTGTCATCCAATTCTGGTCATCCTACTTCTGCAAGCTGTCTCCCATCCATCTCTTCCTCTCTCTTCCCCTTGCATTGTCTCTACCATGGTCCAGGCCTCATCCTCACCTTGGCTGCAAAACTGACGAAGCTAGCTTCAAACACTTTCATCAGTCTCTAGCTCATTAATTCGTGTAGAAACTCCTTGACATTCAAGGCATTTCACAATCTCACTGTGCTCTTTTTCTACCTTATCTCTATCTACTCCCTGATGCTCTATTTCTCGGGCCAAACAGGTTTGTTTTACATTTCCTGAAAACACTCCACTGTTTGAGCTTCTCATCCCTGAAGCAATCCCTTCTGCCTGGAAGGCCAGGCTCTCTGATGAAAGTCCCACCTGCCCTTCAAAGTAGAGCTCCAGTGTCAACTCGCAGATGGGGTTAGAGTTCTGGCTCTTCTAACTCAGGGGTCTTGGATGACTGAGCACTCTTAACTCTCAGTTTCCTTATGTGTAAAATGGGGATGATGCCAGTACAAAGAGCTCCAGGGCCACTGTGATAATTAAGTGGGACTAGGGCTCCATGGACGATGATAATGGCAATGATGATGGAGTCTTCAGCGATGAAAATAAGTGATCTTCCTCTGAATTCCCATAGCAGCACTTTACTTAGCCCTTAGCAGTGCCTTTGGCCTCTTTTGTCCTTGAAGCTCTCAGCTCTGGGGCCCACCACCAGCAGAGAGTGCTCTGGCTCCCCTCATGTTCTCTGACCAGCTCCTCAGTCTCCCCGAGAGTAACAGTGCAGTCGGTCTTCTCCTTGCCCGGCTTCCCCTTTGGACCATCGGCTCCTGGGGGTAGTATCTGCGTCTCGTACACCAGCTGCAGGCAGAGGTGTCTCCCACAATGCCTGCTTGTTCTAAGGGAGGTCTCACCAAGCATCCACCTACAGCAGGCTACTGCCTCCTGCAAAAACCACTTCATACAGAACACTACTGCACACTGTCGGTCTTAGGATCTTATGCAGTCAGCTGCCCAGTGGTCTACACGTGTTGCCTTCCTCCATATATTGAGCTCTCCAAGCAAGCCCAGAAGCTACACGTTTTTATAGCTCATGGAATAAAGAGCACTCTGCATAGCACCTAGCACAGAGTAGGCGTTCCATAAATGTCAGTTCAAGCACTGGGCTTTGAAGCCAGAGAGGCTTGGGTTTTAATTCCTGCTCCCTCATTCACTAAACAGAGAGTAACCATGCACTAGCAGCCTCTCCCTCGTAAGCCTCATACCCTGCCCTATTTGTAAAAGAGGGTAATTAATACCTACCTCATCTAACTGTTGAAGAGGATTTAAGATAAGGCATTAGTCCCCCCACCACTGGATAGCTTGTAAATGTTATCAGATTCTCCACCCCATTCCCTAACATATACCCACTGACTCACAGAATGGATTTCTCAGCCTTCAGAGCATTATCACTTAAAATGGATAAATTAAAAACCACTTTCATACTGGATACATTTTCCAAGTAGTCATTAACCCCTAAGAGCTACAGAGAACGAAGGAAGAACTGCTGCAACTCTCATTTCTGCCAGGGGCTGGATGTGTGTGTGGTGTGTGTGTGTGTGTGCGTGTGTGTGTATGTATGTGTGTACAAACTAAATTCTAATCCCAGTGCCTGTGTCTGTTAAATGGCAAATAGATGCCCCATCCCACCAGTCCCTCAGGGATAAGAAGGTCTCAGAAGAACTCTGTAGCCATCTGATCAGGGAACGAACCAGTTGAAGGATTCATGTGGCCACTCTCCGTGGGTGGTCCTGGTAATTGCACAGATGTAGTGGATTGTAAACCGGGGGACCGGGTCTCCTACCAAGGCACTGCTGGGCCAGCCCAACTTCACTGTTTTCAGAGTTGAAAACTTGCCCTAACCTTTAATGAGAAGGCAATCTTGGGGAACCTTGTTTTCTTGGCAGTGGTCTCTCAGATAAAGGGGGCTGGGGGGTGGGGAGGAAGTAATGAAGTCCAGATGTGGGCACACTGAAGCCCGATCCTGAGTAAACAAGTCTTGGAGGTATTAAGCTCTTCTTCTTGTCTCTCCAGCGAGAAATCTGCGTGTCCTACAGAGCCTGTTCCCATGTGCATCATGGGCCGTATTTAAGATTTTAGGGAAGCAGATGGGATACTTTTCCCTTCTGCATAGGTCCTCTGACAGCTCCTGGCCTAATGCTTTTGATTTTCTGCCCAAAATATATGGCTTGTGATTTCTACAAACACATACTGAGCACCACAGTCTGTGCCCTGCACGAGCAGTTCAAAACCAGACCAGGCCAGTCCCTGTACCTGCTGCAGCTCACAGGGTAACCGAAAAATAAACAAGTAAACACACAGGACAGTTCCACACAGTAACTGCAAAGTCAGAGGCCGGCCCAGGGAATCTCTGGGACCTTTGGAAGGTGGGGGAGGAGGCAATCAAGCAATGTTTCTTGGAGAGAGAGAGAGATGTCTGCCTGGAGCTTATTTAGTACCCACATGGGCAAGAGGGAAAGCCTGGTCTCGGCCTTCTAGGAACCTGTTATCTAGCTGGGGAGACAAGACCCGGACACAGATCATATTAGTAGGACAGAAGTATGGAAGGTGCTATTTGTCTGTCTGAGATGCAACTAGGGCAGAGGTGTACCACTGGGTCCCCAGCACCTGCTACCTGGGGGGTGCCTGAGAAGTAGCTGTGGAGGGCAGACAGGCAGGCTTTACAAAGCAGCAGTGGTGCCATTATTTAGGGAAAAAAGAAAAAAAGAAAAGAAAGAAAAAGGTGCCTTTGAATCAGAGGACCCCTGGTCTGGCCCTGCCACTAATTAGTTATGGGAAAATCACTTAATATCCTTGATCCCCAGTTGCCTTAGCTGTAACAATCCACCTCCCAGGACCACCACCAGGTGCAAATCAGGGAATGTGCACATAATGTGCACTTGGTTAACTGTAGGACACTACGGAAATGAAAAGGATGATTCTCGCTGATGACACACACAATGTCACTTGATTTGACCTCCAGAAAAACCCTACGGAGTTGGTGAACTACTGTTACCAATTTACAGAAAAGGAAGGTATAGTTCTTTTCCAAAGGGGTCTGATAATGAATAAGCACAAAAGTTAGGACGCGAACCTAAACCAGATGATGCCAAAGTCTGAGCTTCTTCTCCAGTGAGGAATATTACAGAAGTCACATTCAACAGGATCTTTGAGGAAAAGTAGAATTTATATGGCCAGAGGGAGAAGGGGATGCACCCGTGACTCATCCATGCTTCAACTCCTAGATATTAAGAATCTATACAAACCACTTTCAGGGTCTGACCAAGGCACGCACTGAGCCCGTGTTTATTTGAAATGAATCCTGAGCATTTTTTCCATATTAAAATCTTCGCCCGTAATACTCTTCACAGTGTAGAGCAAGGCAAACTGAGAGGAGGCTAGGTAGGGGGTGATACTTCACTGGTTTTGCTCCTAATCTCACGGCCGCTGGAGTCATTAAACCTTTACAAGGCAGGGACAAGAACCACCGCTTTGTGGATTTGGAAAGAATTCCTATTATGCTATAATTCCAGAATCTGAGATACGTGTGAAAAAGAAGTCAAAACGACTAGATTTTTCCATATCTCCTGCCATAAAAAGGTGTCTGCTTTCTCTATAACTGCTGATGATCTGCATGCCCACATCACACTCTAAACTGCACCAGCCCCCCACTCCTTTGTTGTGGGGACACTCAAACTGGAGCAAGGGCATCCAAAGCAGTCAAGGCTTCTCTTGTTGTTTTAAACAAACTCGAGGTCAGCAGGAGAAGGCCCCGGGCAGCAAGTTACAGGATGATTAGATTTCCAGCCCTGGGTCCCCCTCCACCCTCCCCAACTGTCATTCACGCCCCCTGATCAGAAGCAGATCCTGGATGGAGCCAGCCAGGCTCTATGACCAGTCATAATGGGAAAGGGGGAAATGTGTTGTTGTTGTTTAATTTAGGCCGTATATAGCTTTTCCAGAATTGAGTATACTAAAGTGAATTACTCATTTTTCCTCTGAGGTCTCTGCTTCAGCTTGTTTCCATGAGGACTCTAGTACCTAATGGCAGGTTAAGTTGGTAAGCAGACCTCATGATGAGCCCACATCTCACAGGTGCGTCCAGCTGAAGCGCAGGGGTAGCTGGACCCGGAGGTAAAGTCCTCCTGCAAAGAGCACTGGAGGGCGAGTCCAGAGAGCTGCATTTTACTGAATTAACAAGGGAAGAGCGGGAGACAGGATGGGTCCCAAGGCTGGAGCTCCTTCCCTGATTCTATGTTTATTAGACATGAGGTCTTGGCAAAGTCACTTCACCACTTTTTGACTGTTTACTCATCTACAAAGAAAACAGTTAACATTTATTGCGTATACTATAGGTGCCAGGCACTGAGTTACTTTACATACATCATCTCCATTTAATAGATGAGCCTACTGAAGCTCACCGGGGTTAAGTAGCTTGCTACACATTCCACAGCAGGAGCTCAGATACGCCCGTACGTTCAACCCCTATGCTAAACGGAGGGAGACCTTTAAGATTACCTAGCTGTTGGGGCTTCTGCAAGGCTGAAATGCTTAAACATGGTTCACAGGTTTCTACGGCACATAACAGCCCCTAACAAAGGCTCATCCTATATCCAAGGCCGTGGCACGTGACTGCCTGTTTCAAGGAAACCTGAGAGGTCAAGGAGCACTTTAATTAAAACACCAACATGACAAGAGGAGAAAAGCAAGCCAAACTAAACTCCTCGAAGCAGATCTTTCTCAGAAATGCTAGCATTTCAAGAGGAAGAAGGGGCTGGTCTTGGCCAACAGCAGGGAAAGAGCTGCTGAGCAGGAGTTTTGCTTGAAGAAGGAAGCATCGGAGAGAGGGGCAGCCCTCAGTGAAGCTTCTTTAGCACCCTGTGTCCATATAACCCAGCACAACAAAGTCCGTTCCCACAAACAATGGCGTTTGAGTCTCAAAGCCGACCCCATGAGTGAATGCAAACACAGATGAGGAAAATGAGGGCTGCAGAGAGCGGCGGTTCGCCACGTTCACGTGCCTCTGAGGAGTGCCACTGTCCACTGCACCGGGCCTGGGAGCTGTCCCACCAGGCAAGCCCATGTTAACTGCATGCAGAGAGAGCAAAGGGCACGTGACACCCCATCCCCATGCTATTCTTATCTTAACCACTCCTGGGTTATAGTCGGCTTCCTAGAAGCACTCAATTAACTGATCCTCCAAGTGTCAAAAACACCTGTTCAAACCTTAGTACAAGATATTGTACAATTATTTGCCTTCCGTGACAAACTTCTTTTCCACGAAAAGCCATTCTTCCCACAGAACTCACCCCCACACTGTCAATTTGGAGCAAATAGTAAAATTAGATTTTATATCTCTCAGTTTCTGAACACAAAGATCCTCAGTCCACCTTTAAGAAACTACTAGAGTTGCCAAATGGACTGTTTTTATTTTAAAGGTTGGAAAGAATTCTACTAGTCCCCATCCCCCTTCCCAATTTCAAACTGTTGATTGTGTGCCTGGTTTACGATGTTATTAAAAAACAAAGAGGGGTCTCAAAGTTTACAACCAACCCCCAGAGTGGGGAAGTCAAAAGAAAAACTTCATGAAGTGTGGTTCAGTACCATCAGCAGCTTGCATGTGATCCAGAATAGGCAAGAGTAGCCAACTGCCGATCTCTTGAGCAGTTAATTTGGATAGGACAGCCACTCTCAGTTTGAAATCAAGTCTGCAAAATGGAAAGAGGGCTATCAAATAAGCTAGGGATAGGCTTGAGCCCCAATTTTTATTTGCTGTAGACTTTGAGCGTATCATTTAACCCCTTTTGAGCTTCTGGTTTTCCAGTTGTATAATGGGGATATTAGCACTTAACTTGCATGTAGTATTCTTAACTTTAGCTTCCTTCCTTCTTGGTTTCTAATACAGGTCAAAGATAAGCTTCCAGGTTCTGGCTAATATAAACATGACTCAAGGATCTGAGAGGAAGAATTTATGACCTTGGTGGACAGGACGCCCGTCCCTTATGCCCACACGGCTGGGGTTCAAGGGCAGAGAACAAACAGAAAATTCTGGAGGTGGAGCATGGACAGCTGTGAAAATGTAGGACTCACAAATTACAAGACCGGATCACCATCGGATTACCACCGGATTACGCTCCCCACCCCTGCCCCAAATGGGCACATCTAAAACAGGGTGGCCATACCCCAATTGCCACGAGGTGACCATTGCTCAAAATAATTCTGGAGTTGGTCCCAAAGTCTGTGGTACATTTTTGCATCCTCAATGAGGACTTCATCCTTTAAGGGAAGATCTATATATTTACACTTGCACGTGAGTAACCTGTTCGGCAACTGAGAGTTTGCAAAGTATTTCAACATTCACGACCTCTCTTACTCTTCATTGTAATAGTATGAAGCAAGATGGTCATTCCTGGTTTTAAGAATGTACAGCCTGTCAGTGGACTGCCAGGTCCAGAGCCTCGGTCTCTCGATTTCAAGTCCCATTTTATCTTCACTTTGCCACCTGGATGTGAGAAGGGAACGATATGCCAGAGAACACCAGTGGCATGACCACTGTTCCAGCAGCACAGCCATGGTGTGAAGACAGCCCAGAAAATGCCTGTGACATCTGATGGCATCTCCTCCCCCCTCTTCTGGGGCTCAGCGTCATGGCTCAGAGCTCAGACTCTGAGCTAAGGGGCACCTGGGTTCAAATCATAACTCTGCCGTTCCAAGTGAACTTGAGCAAATTATTTTTACTCCTGCAGACCTCAGTTTCTTAACTTGTAGAATAAAGATAAGAACAGTATCTAGACTTCACCAGATGGTTGTGAGGATCATGCAGGCCAAGTATTTTAAGGGGGACTTTGCGTACTTTCATGATACTTTTAGTATATACGTGCATATATAGATTATACTTCTGGTGTATACGTATATACATATATATTTAGTACTTGAAAATACTTTTTTTTTTTTTAAAGATTTTATATATTTGTCAGAGAGAAAGAGCACGAGCTGGGGGAGGGGCAGGCAGAGGGAGAAGCAGGCTCCCTGCTGAGCAAGGACCACACCCCCCCCCCCATTTGGGACTCAATCCCAGGACCCCGGGATCATGACCTGAGCTGAAGGCAGATGCTTAACTGACTGAGCCACCCAGGTGCCCTGGAAAATACTTTTACTAATAGCATTAACCACATGAAATAAACAGTATTAATCAAATCAAATTCTACTTCATCTGCCAACTGTGCTGGCTCAGATATTCTGAAATGGGATCCAGGGGCGGTGAGCAGGGTTGAGGACGGTGGCCCAGACGCTTACCGCGAGGATGGCGATGACAATCCCCACGGCGCAGAGCACGGCATCGTTTATCGTCTCACCGGTTTTCGGGGGATACTTGATGCTCTCGTCATTGCAGTAAAACCCTCGGTGGTAAGGCTTGATGGTGCTTGTCTCAATGATGAGGAAGGGCAGGCCAGCTGCTCAAGATGGAGCCACCACAGGGACCAGGAAAAAAAAAGAGAGAAAGAGAGAGAAAGGGAAAACATCAATAAAAGGAGGCCAGAGAAGCACTGACCGACAGCAAAGACCACCCCGAACAACAGCATTGACAGGGATAGTAATTCCTTGCATTTGTAGTGACGTCAGGACCACAGAGAGCACTCAGGACATGCATGCCCTCCCTTCCTTTCTGGTCACCCCCAACAGGAGCACAGAATGACCCTCTTGTCTTGTCCAAGAGCGTGTGCTGTGGGAGGCAGAAGAGCTGGGGCAGGAGCTTTGCCCCTGCACACAACACCCTGCTAAAGTTAGACCCAATTTGTAATAATGACCAACAGAGCCTCAAGTCTAATGACGTCTCGTTCTCCAAGTGCGCCAGCTGTCACCATTCCCCGTTGGAGAAGCTCATCCCAAGGCTCTGCTGCTTGGAGCAGGGAAGGCCTTGGAGTCACAGAACCTGAATTTGAATCTCAGATCCACCACTCCCTAGCAACGTGGCCTTTGGTTCTAATTCTGTCTTCCTGCGCCTCAGTTTCCTCACAAATGAGTTGTGGGGACGAGGATGGAAGATTGAAGCCCACAGGACTTCTAGCGTGGTGCCTGGTACATAGTAGCTGCTCCGTGGTGCCCTTTTCAACCTCTTTCTTCCACTGAAGAATCACTAACAAGACTATGCGAGCTGAGTGGGGCCCTGCCGCACCAGGTCGCCCTCGCAGCTGCTGCCAGTTTATCAGTGTTAGCTCAGATGCCGTTCTCTTAAAGGTCATGGCAAATGGATTCCATCACCTGCCAGGAAAAGCTCCTCATAACACTGAAGCAAAAAGCGAAGGCCTACAGTATCTCTTGTCTGATCATTGCAACGGCCTCCACATCGGTCTCCTGCCCTTCACTGTCTCTCACACGTATCTACCAGTTCACTTCCTGACCACGAGCATGTCACTGCCTTGCTTAAGTCTCTTCAGTAGCTCCCCATTGCACAGGACGAGATAAAGTCCCGCAGTCTGACCTCTGGGGTTCCCTGTGACCTGGTCCTCCTCCCTCTTGACTCATGGTCTGCTGCCCTCCTGGACACGGCCTCCATGGAGACAGTACACAGAGACTGTGTTTTGGTTCATACTCTTCTCTCAGACTGGAAGACCTCTTCTTCCCCTACCACCCAAGTTCAACACCAAGCTGCCATGCCACTTCACAAAGTCAAAGGTGAGCCGCTAAATGTTAGGACTGGGGAAGACCAAGAAAAATATCTTGTTAACAGCCAGCACTGACGGAACAGCTAACACCAGCAATGTGGAAGGTACTTTATACCCATTTTTGCATTGAATCTTCCAACAACCTGAAGCGGTCACATTAAATCATCATGTAAGCACCCATCGTTCATCTTCAAGCGAAGAGAACAGAGACTAAGAATATTTTGCTCATTCAGAGTCTCTCAGTCTACCCCCAAATGCCCGAATCCCCTAATTTAACTTTGCAAATTGGTTTCATCCAACTGTGAATTTCATTAGCTGAAAAATCCCAAGATAAGCGGTTGTTTAAAAGATAAAATTCCATTTTCATGTTTCTCAAAAAGGAATTAAATTCACGTCACATTGCTCGCAGCCCCAGACCGCCTCTTAAAAAAAAAATGTACCATGAACTCCACAATTTTTCAATTACTTTGGTCCAGACCACCAGCGATAAAAATGCTCACTTTCTAAAAAGTGTATTTAGGTATCACTGTGCATACACACATGGATTTATTTGGTTTTATTCTTTGGATTTATTTGAATTCTATGGCTATTTATTTTGTGACCCCTAACTGCTTCCTGCTAGAACAACAATTTACTTTATCAAATTCATACTGGTGCTTTGAAAAGAAAGAAACAGCAACACACCACAGCATTGTGCTTGACCTTCTCAAAGTAAACACAGAGGGGCCCTGGAAGGCAGTAACCATTAGCTCTTGAGACTCTGTCTCTGCGAAGGAGTGAAGCAGGCAAGGGGGGGGCACTGGGTAAGCATGGTGGCATAGAAATGACAAGAGTAGGCAGCCAATCTTCGGGGGTAGGGGGGCTGGGAGAGAAAAAATATCGTATGGGCCTGAACCATCTTCATTCTACTATGCAACGTTTTGAAATGTGGCCAAGTTGGCTATGAAAAGTAGCTGAGAAGCCAGCAGTATGATATTAATAGTCCGCTTTTAAAGTTCCACACATTGTGATAAAACGTCGAGCTCCACGTCTGAGCCTGGCCATAGCCTCTGTGGTGCCTGGGAGCCAAAGCGTTGCTAATAAACTCAGGAAGGGAAAAGACCCTGAGTGCCTTACATTTGTGCTACGCTCTTAGGCCCCAGCTTCTATTTTTAATAGTGTTCACATGATAGGCCTGTAAAACATATGTTTCTAAGGACAATAAAACACATATAAAAGAGCTGTGGAGTTAGACAGAACCGGGTTAATGATCTCAACTCTGCTCCCTGCTACTTGAGCACGTTAGTTCACATCTCCCCAACGCCCTTCTCATCTGTGCAATGGGAAGAACGAGATCTAGTCTGGGGATTGCCAGGATGATGTAATATGCCACTACCCTGACCCATTCATTTATTCAACAAATATTTATTCAGTCTTCACTATGTGCATGGAAGTACAAGCAATACAAAGACGGCATAAACCCTGCCCTCAGGGAGCTTACCAATTAGTATGGGAAGACGTGATGGAATAAAATCAGCACAGGAAGTTGCTTTAGTTAAAAGAAATCAAGCAACAGCACTGGGTAACATCAGCATGGCATCCGGCGCACACTATGGACACTCAACAGATGTTAAAAGGATGAAGTGGTGGGGGGCAATCCCACAGAGAAGGCTAGTAAAGAAAATCTGTTTATTCCGTTCCTTTGCCCTCTCTTAACCTGGGAACAATCCAAATCCTTTCTCTTCCTCCTTTGCCTAAGGCTCGGGGAGTTTCCGGTTCTGATTATATGGATGATGACCACAAACAGACAAGAAGTTGGCTCTGAATGTGTTCTGTTTAGTTTCTTGAAAAGCATGGAGATAGCATTTAGAAAACCCAATGGCTTTTTCTGTCTCCCCTACAAACTTGTGGTATGATTGGGGGGGATGCCAGTCAAGTCTTGACTTTGCTCCAGAAGAGAGTAACCTCAGATTTCCTTCAGTTGATGGGAAAAGCAGAAACATTTTCTCAACGGGGCAGCTAGTCCTCAAAAGACAGAGCATCATGCCTTGCCTCTCCAGGACACAGGGAAGAGGCTGTTCTTTTCCATAGCAGGATCTCCATTTCCAACACTGGCACCATCTTTATTACCAACCACTATAGTTCCCGATCCCTTCATTTCAAAAAAATTCCCAGTGCTGGTGCCTGGGAATCTTGAGGTGAACACATCATACATAGTACCTACCCTCAATAGGCTCACGGTATTTTAAGAAAATTACAAAAACAAGTGCATTAAAATATTTCTAAATGTGAGGACTGACTTATAGAGTACAGGGAGGGCCCAGCAAGACTACTCTACCAGGAACACCAAAGATGGCTCATGGAGGATGGGAGGCTTGAGGGAATCCTCATGTGAGTAGGAGGTGTTTTGGATCCAGAGACTAAGTACACTCAAGAAACTCAATGTAGTTTAGGGATTTCAGTAAGGCAGTCATTAAAACTGATGGCCATTATAAGAATACGATTTTAAACTTGGCTACAGAGCTGGAAGAGACACACAAGTAGACAATGAAAGGAAGAAACTGAAAGCTGGCACAGACACAACGATAGTAGCTAATACTTACTGAACGACTATTATGTGCCCAAACCGTGCTGAGGAACCCCACAAGAACGTCTGCTGTTTGACAAACCTGGATGCCTGCTATGTTCTCAGCACTGACCGGGCCACTGTGCTGACAGAAGCCCCAACCTTCAAGTGGCCCAAGGGCTAATGGGAGAACAGTCATAAAAATGAACACATGCAGTCCACCCTAAGATTCAAGGGGATTAAAGTGACTTACCAGAGACACGAGGACTTCTGAGTGCTTTCTAAAGTCAGTGAGTCACTTAAAACAGAGAAGGAAGCCCCTATGAGTATTGATAAATTAGCTACAGCTCAGCAAATTTCATGGCCTCTGAAGAAAAAGAGGCTTTCTATGGAACCGTCAAGGCAATAAATAGCATGGGTGATTATTCACTGAATATTTACCATGTACCAAACATGGGCTCAGTATCTAATTTAACCAACACTCTGAAGCCAATATCCTGGACTTTAGATTTATCTGTAATGAAAGGTAATTACAAGTTTTTGCAAAGCAAAACCAAAAAGTGTGTGTGTGTGTACATACCATCTGGTGATTCTAGACCCCAACTCAAAGCACTTCCCCTCCTTTTAATCAAGGATCAATTAACTTCCTATACCTCCAGGGACCTCTTGGCTTATGTAGGCTGCAGAGGAGGCGAAATACGAACTCACTGACAAACACTTAATGGGCAGAAAATCAAAGCATGAAGAAAGGCCTCTGTGTTGGGTTCGGGCCTTTGAAACTTCTTGGGCTTTGAAAAACTAACACTTGAGCAGGTTGGGTGGTTTGGGGGTGGGGTGTAAAAAAACACAGGGTAAGTTTTTGTGGCCCACCCATTGATAAAGTCATGTGGGAAGTGTTACCAAAGTGACCCAGCCCCAGAACCCTGCTCCCTTCAGCCCCAGCTTCACGTTTGCACAAAATTAAACACAGCCTCCTGCTCTCAAAGTGCTTTTTAGAAAGCCCGCGGTGTGCGTCAGGGAAAGAGTGGGGGTGGGAGAGTGAATAAGAAATCTCCACGCTTTGGCAGGACCCAACTCAGAGCATCAAGGAGGGGCTGCCCATGGCTCCAATAGACCAAGGCCTTCGAGTGCTTTCTCAGAGTTGTCCGGCTTTCTACTTCATCCAATCTGTAGTTACCTTAAAATAAGCAAAATCCAGGATCTGTAATAATTAAACAATAATTAAACAAACACCTACCCACAGAAGAGTCGGTGCAGAATCCTTGTATGGTATCAAGCGCAGACTCACTGCTCCAATCAGTGAACTCCACGACAGCACTTTAAGATTTTATTTTTATTTATTTATTTGAGAGAGAATGAGATAGAGCGAGCATGAGAGGGGAGAGGGGAGAGGGTCAGAGGGAGAAGCAGACTCCCTGCTGAGCAGGGAGCCCGATGCGGGACTCGATCCCGGGACTCCAGGATCATGACCTGAGCCGAAGGCAGTCGCTTAACCGACTGAGCCACCCAGGCGCCCCAACACTTTAGACATCAGTACAGTATAGACTCTACTGTTCTGCTCGTTTTACAAATGATAGACTGAGGCTCCGAAAATTTAAGCAGCTCATCCAAAGTGCAAAGCTAGCAAAGGGTGCCAATATGGACCAGGTGGTAGAAATACAAATGGGAGGCATGGGGCTTCTGATTTCAAACTTAGAGTCCAATTAGGAATTAATGTATCTGAACTTCCCCAAGAGCTGTGAAAAGGTACGTTATTATTTTCATTTGTAGCCACCAGAAAGCTAAGGCCAGAAGTTTTTTAACGTGGCCAGGGTTCCCACGTGAGTCAGGTGGTCACTGGGATTTGAACCCAGGTCTGTCTGTCTTTTGGTTCATGTTTTCTTACTCCATGACCTGACCCTCCCTTTCTCTATAAATGTATTCCCTGTTAAAATATGACCAACTGCTTTTTTTTTTAATCACTTAAGGCCAGAATGGTCAACCCAACTACTACTTAGAGGTTCAAAATACAAATATTTATGTTGCTTGTAAGTGACAGGGTTTCTATTTAAAGTAATTAATTGCTACTGGTCTTAGAAGTGTGCAAACTTTCTTTGGTTTACGATATTTGTCCAGATTTTTATACTGGACACAATCCAGATGAGACAAAACTAAGTTTACTATGAAGGCGTTTCCCACCTTTCAAACAGGCTGCCATGAAAAACACTTGCTGTTGGCTGGTGTGAACAGGCAATATTCTGGGTCTAGGGGTTTTCTCTGACAAATGCTCATTCTTCAAAACTGCAAAGTCCAGTCCCTTTCTTCACAAAAAGAAGACTGTCAGAACCGAAAGCAACTCCGTGGTAGAAGTGAAGAAATTAGTGGCTGATCTAGTCCTGGTGCCTGGGTTTTCCGAGCTCAGTGTAATTCCACAAACATGTAGGACAGTTCCTGAGTATGGGGCACTATTAGGTGCTGGGGACACACAATGTCAAGATCCTGCACTGTTTCTGGGTTTCTCAACTTTGGAAAGTCTCAGGTTCCATGACAAAGGGACACCTGTCTTTAGTTTAATCATAGGTGTCAAAAAGAACTTTGGATGGCCTTTCTTATTGGAAAGTGCTTAAGGAGAAAACATTTTATTCTCCAAAATAATATGGGCCACCTTAAAACTCTTAGCTCTGTTTTGGGCCTTTTCAGTTGGATTTTGAAAGGGTTGTCAGATCCACTAGGGACTTAAAAAACAAACTCGCCAACAGCGCATGATTCAGACCTTTTCACGAAGAGAGCCCCCGCCCTCTTTTGTAGACCTGATAATACACAACTACCAGAGCTAACAGACTTACAATTCCTCTATCCCAGGTCAAACTGGGTTACCTCCTTCCTCTTTGGACCCCTCTTTTAAATAAGGATTAGAGTAAATTTGCATTCATTGGGTACCTACTATGTGCCAGGAGCTCTAGATACATCAACTGATGTAACTCAGAACAATCCTCTAAAATAATTATAAGCATACAGCCAAAGAATTGAGAATCAGAGAGATTATATTTCACCACTGTTTGATAAGAGCAGTGTAACCAGGATATATAATAGAATACTGAGACCTCTGAAGTTCATTCAGAGATGGGGCCAGTTAGCCTTTCTTGCTAAGTACACATAGGAACTAGGTCTATATACAGACATTGGCAAAGCTACAAAGCTCTGGAAAAGTGTATGCTGACCTTGAGCAGGGATAAAAAGCAAGGCTCTTCCTTAGATGATGCTGAGATGGATTTATATAGATCCAGCTGCTCTCCTGCCTCAGTCTCCCTGATGACCCAAATGTGTTTATTTCCAATATGGCTGCCCAGAGCTAGGACATAAGAAGAATCCCGATGTGTGCATGGGGTTCAATAGCTCTTACATAAATAATCACATTTGATCTTCCTAACAACCCCATGAAACAATGTCTTAACATCTAGATTAAAGTACCCCTGGAAAACTCCTACACGTCTTTCAAGACTTAAATATCTCTTCTACAAAGGATTCACTGAGCCACGTTAGCCACTCTGGCAGAGTTACTTTATCCAATTTATCCATGAACTTCAGAGTCAGGCAGACAGGATTTTACATCCTACTTCTATTACCTGCTGTGCTTACCGTATGACCTTGGGCAAGTCACTTTACCTCTCTGGGCTTCATCAATGTACAATAGGACTTTGTACAATAATTCCCAATGTACAGAGTTGATTGTGAGGACTGAGATGACACAGTTTATAAAATATCCAATTGCCTGGCTCCATGAATGTTAGCTTCTGCTCCTGCATGTGACAGGAAGCCACTGAAAGCTTTTAAGCAGGTATAAGATGTGATCAGAGTTCAGTCAAAAGCTCCCTCAAGCAGCTGGGGTCTGCCAACTCCTTCCCAAATGCAATCTGATCCCACGGGAAAAACACGCTCATAAAATCCTCTAATTCCAGGGACTTCTTGGGATTGTACATAGAAGGGGCTTCGACAGTGGTTAGCAGGACCTGGCACCCTGATGCAGAGAGGAAATATCGCGGCAGGAACCCTGCCACGCACTGTCAAAAGATCACGCAAGGCTGAATGGGAGGTAAGTCTATAAAGGTGAAAAAAATTCTCTTTTCATTTTCCCAAAGAGTTAAAACACACATTCGTCAGCATGCACACTCCCACCCAAGCTATGCTGCCCAGGTGTACACAAAGCACCAGGTTTACGTGGAAGTAAGATAAACAACACGTGGACTGGCAAGACATCAGACACCTGGGAGGGCCAAAGTTCGAGAGAGTCCAAAGGCAAGACTGGAGCCAGACGCAGTGCCAAAAGTGAGGAGTTGGAGCACTATTGGAGATGCTGTGAGAACCAAATTATGCTGGTGGGCAATCCAAGGCCACCAGGGCACCAAGCTGCATGGGCCAATCTAGGTCAAAGGTCACATGCTGGCAGCCCAGCACCGAGTGTGACCCACAGAGATGTTCTGTTTGGTCACCCATGGCTTAAATTTCTCAACATCGGTTGTTACCATGTCATGACAGCAGGTCTCACGCGACATCCAGAGTTCCAGCTATAACCGTGGCTGTATGTGCCCTCCGCCATTCCTACCGTCTCCCTGACATCCAGGCTGCCAGTCAGTCGTCACTGTCCCTGAGCATGAACTGTCGATTCTCCTACGCCTGGTCTGCGTCCGTCATTTATGTTACCCACCCGGCCCCTGTAGACATTTTGCTTTTTCCACTGCTGCTCTTGAAAATATGAAGTTCTTGGATGAACCCATAAAAATACAAATAACTAACTCTTGGTTCAACCATGCCCTCCATGGTAGGTAATGGGCTCATGAGACAAGTGTGTATGTGTAGGAATATATATATATGTTTTATATATGATATAAACTCATATGCATGAGTTTATATATCTGTTTTAACCTGAAGCCTATCTGTGTTCAATTATAAACCCAGTATGATTTATCCAGCATACTCTAGCACGGCAATTATTCCTTTTTCTGTAAGTCCCCTGCACTAGCTGAGAGTTTCTTCAGAAAAGGGTCCATATCTTATTCATCTCTATATGCCCAGCACAAAGAGTAATTCCTAGTACTAAGTGGGTGCTTCACAGATGGATATTGGATAAATGTATATAGGACACAAACTAAAATCCAGACGACGTGGCTCTGCCCCAAATACAGTGTATAGCTTATAGATCCCTTTTTCCCCCACCTTTCTGAATTTTCATCTGAACTCTCTCACATCTCAACTCCTGTTTTTCTAACACGATCCCCCAAAACAACACACCACCAGACGTCCTCGTGAAGAATTATTTACGGGGCACCTGACCAGTTTCAAGTCTCAGATGTGTGGCTATTGGGCTGGATGACTGCTAAGACCCTGAATTTTCGGTTTCCCAGTCTGTCATGTAGTGAAACTATCAGGAAATACTTTGCAGGGTACCCCCAGGTAAGCTGAGCAGGCTGCTCAGTGGCCCCACTCCACCCTGCCCAGTTGTCCCAGGGGCCTAGAGATCCATTTCGGCGCACCCCTGGCCCACTTCCTGTGATCCTCCTGGGAATGGCTGCCCAGGAGAAAGCTCCCAGTAGAGGAAGAGCACAAATCTCAAGAAAGCAGCTCCGATCTGGGTTTGAAAACCCAGTTTTGCCACTTAAAAACATTTATGCAACCATCAGCAAGCTGCTTCACTTCCTCAGAGCCCCCACTGTAAAAAGAGGACGCCGATACCCATTTTAAAGAGCTATGAGGATGATCCATCCCAGGGCAGGGATTTAACGAAGGTGAGTTCTCTGCCCTCCCAGCCTGAAAATCTACTCTCTGGCTGTTTACATGATGCCAATCAGCCTGCCTGACCGGTTTCCCCTGGTTTCCTCAAGAAGGTGGCCAGACTAAGCTGGACAAGGCTGTATCAGCTCCGACAAGGACTGTCACTCCAGTCAAGTGATGCTGGAGCCATTCCAGGGTGCCAGGGATAAGACAACCCTCGCGCCAGGAGCACACTCCCCACTCCCAGCCTGTCAACGTCCCCTCTGTAGAACCCAGAAACCTTCTTCCAATCTGACAGCTCCCACCTGCACAATTCCCCGATGCAATTTTGTAACTGAATACAAGCCCTGAAAGCTGGAAAGTTTGAAGTCCAAAATAATCTCTCTGACCTTCTGCCTAAACACTCACTAATCACTTTTTAATTTGTCGTTTATTTCCTCTCTCGGTGCTGTATTCACGGGCTACATTTTTGTTTTAGAAGTATCCGGGGAGGGAATGGCGTTACAGGACACCTGATTAAAGTACCAGTCAAACTTCTCTTCTCTACATCCGAGGCCTGGTGTATGCCCCACCAGGATTTCCAGAATGCACTGGGTGGCCAGAAAGTGAAGGAGAAAAAAGGTGCTTTGAAGCAGAGTCCTCACTGGGAGAATTATGGGCTACAGGAATTAATAGGATGTGGTCCCTGCCCTCTAAAAATGCAGACTCTCGGGACAGCTACCCATGATGCAGTGGGACAGGACCCGCCAGGGAGGCCTTTCTAAATTGCCCAGGGAGCACAGAGGCATGACTGGGCTGCCAGCAGGGATGTAATACCAGTTTATTGACTAACCCAGTAAATGCATTTCAAAGATTCCTTGCCGTCATTTGAATGCCAACAACAGAGTTAAGGCTATACAAAAAATTTTTTAAATAAAAGTAATTAAAAAAAAAAAATCCAGAACTGGAAAGATTCCCCCCCAAAACACTTAACAAAACTGCTGTCGTAACCCACCCTCATCCCCTACCCAACTTTTAACCCCGAGGAAAAATGAGAAAAGGAGTTTGAGGGAGGCCATCTAATTCCTAAAACACAGATGCTGAAAAGATGCTAAAAAGGAAACACTGGCAGCTAAAAATGTTGCTCACTCCAGAAGAAATGTCTTACTTGGAGACAAAGGTTTCTAGTTTAATCATCACTAGGATTACTACAAACTGAAATAAGTTGAATCCAAATAGATGGACTAGGGTCATTCCACATTGTATGTTTATCCTAGTGAATTAGGCAACCTTTCACCGACTGAATAATGAAGTCTCAAGTAGTCAGAGCTGGGTCAGCTCAGCCAATGTCTTGGAGAAGAAAATGATTTCCACACTAGTTTCTGATTCAGTGAAGAGATGCCTGCTATCCATAAGAAGACAACACAAGTGAGTTTGGGAGTATTAGTTAAGTTTCTCTTGGCAAGGCGACCTCAAAAAACAAATACCAACCCACACTAACTGACGACGCTAATGACTCGTCTTCATCAGTGTTAGTGAGGCTATCTATATAGTCACACTTCTGCTCTCTCAGGCTCTGTTTCTTCACGTGCAAAATGAAAGGGACGATTTTATCAGGTGTCTTAGGGACATTTCTAATTCAGGAGTTTTCGCCTTTAGCCTAGATGTTTTATAAACAAACTGCAAGTTTCCCTCCCGTGGCATCCTTACGGGGCAGATGGATGGGCATCGCCACTTGCCCGCTATGCCCGCTGGCGTAACAGGGGCACACTACGTTCTTTTAAGTCTGGGAAGAGACACTGGCTGAGCAGCGCCCTCCAGAATTCAAAGGTGCTCATTTATAGAAGAACAGCTCCAGCAAACATCCCCGAATCTGCAGACCTTCAGATGCAAACTGAATTCATGACTGGCAGCTCTTGGCTCTGTCAAAGGAGGAGGTTAACAGCAAAAATGCCCTGTGGGTTGGAGGCAGATGGGAATGAGCATCAGCTCCTGCAGCAGACTGGGTACTATTGTAGGCGCTTGAGAGCGGGGCCTCCTTCATTCCTCCTAGTCATCCTTTCCAGGGAAGTAGCACCAACTAGGTTTTGCAAAGGCCCAGACTGAAGATCAGAAACAAGGTCGTGGAGCAGCGGGACAGAAATGCCACGGGGCCAGGCTGGCTCTCCACAGCTCTGGGCAGCCAGCGCTTGTCCTATCTGTAGGTGCTCTTGCCCAGACCAAGAAGGGGTGCCTCTGGCAAACTGGCTGGTTCCCCGGAGTTAGAAATTCCTGTGCTCTGGGGCCACCCTCAGCTGCTCCGGCAGCCCTCCCCTTCCCCCCCACCAGGATGGGGATAACAAAATGTGGGCATTCAGATACAGGAGAACGGGCTGCAGTAAAAAACCCCTGTGGTTTGCTATAGGAACCCTATTGTTCCAGAGGGAAGCCCTTTTGCCAAAACTCTCCAGGAAGCCACGCTCTGTGATGCATTTTTCAGCTGTTGAGAGAAAAGGGTAGTTCCTGGGATGTTTCTTCAATGGTACTGGAAGCCAGGCCCTTAATCCTTGAAAAGCAGCAAGGAGCCAGCTTCCCTCAGAGGGACAGAATGTCTAGTGTCCTTCTTCCAAATGAAAACATAAAAACTCCTTATCTTCCCCCTTACAACCTCCCCAAATGTGTGAATCAGGCAGAGGGACAGAAGAAGGTAGTGAAGCCCAAGGGGGGGGTGGCGGTTCAGGCCTTCTCTGCACTCCTCCTCCCCTCATGGCCCTGCCCACCTGACCTCTCTATAGCAGTAAATTACAAAGCCCCCACTGTTCTCTCTGCCCATCCTCCCCATACCTCCCTAATCACCCCCCACACACACACACACACATACATTTTTTTTTAAGGGCGAAATGCCAAATAACATTATTCCCCTTCACCATGGTATTGCCATGAGAGCTGCCTGGTATGTTTGCCTGAAAATTGGAAGGTTTTCATGGAAATCTCGGCCTCCACTACAGCTCTCCCTTTGTGGAAGTGGACTTGGAAAGAAATGGAAGGCCCCTAACTGGAACCTAATTGGGCAGAGAAGAGCAGAGAGCAAGGCCCCTGGGATTGCTCAGAGGCCAGAGGGGTACCCGACCGTGCCTCTGGCAGCCTGGAACGGGCCCCTTGTGCCGCGGCTCGTCCCTCTGCACAATGTGGCTCTCTGTGCTGGGCAGCCTCCCCTCAGACCAGGGACCCTATTATGCAATTGCAGGGGGCAGGGGAGCACAGGTATCCCCGGCGCATGGAGGTCAACGGCAGGAAACGGTTTCACAGACCATCTGAATCAGCGGAGCGCCAAGAAAAATCGAAAATGGTTTTCTGAGTTTGGTCAGGTTTTGTGACCCTCTGGAAGAAGCAGACCTCGCACGAGTCCCTCCCTTCTCTCGTTGTGGCAGTGTGACCCCGGACCAGAGAATTCTCAGGACCTCCGCGTCAGGCCGCAGGGAAGAGGGGCCGTGAGGATCTCCCAAGCTGGGATGTATGGGGGGTCACACAGCTGGGCACGCACGCAGCGCACGCACTCGGGTTCTCCCTCCCCCGCCGCAACACGAGGCGGGGGCGGGGGCGGGGGGGCAGGCTGCCGGGCGCAGGACCGGATCCGTGAGAAATCATCTCTCCTCTCCTGCTCCCTGTACCACTGAGAGCAAAACTGTGGATGTGGGCTCCTGCTTGTCCATCAAGATGACAGAATGGGTCTCGGGCAATTCATTATTCAACAAACTGGCCCTTCACAAATCCCATCCAAAGGAATGGTTTGATGCCTTTCAGTACACTGACTATACAAAATACTGAAAGACCAGCGCACTTCAAAAGCCTCACAAAAACCCAGGCCTGGGTTTGGCAGGAGTTCCTCAGCCACTGGGTTTTTCTGTGTGTGGTTTATAATAACATGCAAGCCTGATGCCAACTCCTAATCTATTAAGGGACTGCCAATTAGCAGGGGACTTAGAGCTGCAGGTTTGAGAACTGGGGAGCAGGTCTAATTAGGGTTCCAAGTCATTTCTCTCCATCACCCCCTCTCAATCTGACACCAGGTATGCTGGCCTATTGTTCTGCCTAGAACCTTTCTGTATTTCTCAGCACGCTTTGTTTGTTTCAAGGTTCCAGGCCTGGAGGCTAGTGCTGATTTTCACATCTGTCTTGCAGGGTAAAATTGGGCATTGAACGAGGTTATTCTCTGGATAGTGACTTTCAGATTTGGCCAATCATCAAAATCACCAGGGACACTCATTAAAAAACACATACCAGGCACTACCCAGACCTGCTTAATAACTCAATCAGAATTCCCAGGACAAGGGCCTGAGGAGTTGAGCTTAATAACTCAATCAGAATTCCCAGGACAAGGGCCTGAGGAGTTGAGCTTAATAACTCAATCAGAATTCCCAGGACAAGGGCCTGAGGAGTCTCAATTGTCACAAGCCTTTGAAATGATTCTATTCCCAGGTGATTTGGGAGTCATTGCTCTAAAAAGTAAAAACAATTTCATTTTGAATTCAAGGGCTTTTAAAAGAATGGATGCATAATATACATAAAATGAAACTTTTATATGCATACACCAAATAAACACAATTTTAAACCACAATGAATATCAAATGTTTGGAGTGCCTGGGGGGGGGGGTGTGGCTCAGTCCATTAAGTGTCTGCCTTCTGCTCAGGTCTTGATCCCAGGGTCCTGGGATCAAGCCCCTCATCAGGCTCCCTGCTCAGCGGGGAGCCTGCTTCTCCCTCTCTCTCTGCTGCTCCCCCTGCTTGTGCTCTCTTTCTGTCAAATAAATAAATAAAACCTTTAAAAATATATATCAAATGTCTGCCATTGCACCTATGTGTGCTGGAGACAGGAAATACTGAGATGAATAAAACAGGTTTCCCACCCTCAGAAGAGCTCCCTGTCTAGGGATGCAGCAACATCCCAGCGGAAGAACCAGTCTTTCTTACCTAGGGATCCTGTGAGATTGCAAACCTGCAGCTCTTCCTTCCTCCTTTCTCTTCTGCCTCATGGTGGACTTCGCTTTCCAGTATCTTTGCCAAGATGGCACCAAAAAGGAAACGGAATGATTTCAGACACCCAACTTCAGAGGCCTATCTTAGAAGGGCAGAAAAAGCCGGAGAAACATATGGCTTCAAGAGACAGGAGAAATATGGGCCTTACGACTGCCTAGGCTGAAGACAGAAACAGAGTGGGTCCCTGCCAGCAGACAAAGCCCTGGGCTGGGTTTTGGAGCCCAAGCCTGGATAACTTTCTCCACTGAGAGTCCCTGTTCTTCACTGAGCCTCCTTAGCTATAAAAGAGAGGAAATTGGGACTGGGTGGTCATATCCCAAAGCATGTGTAGCATGAGCCTTTTCCCTGGAGTCTTCACAAAAGTTCACTGCTGAGTCTCAAAGGGAGATGTACAAACTCGAAGAACCGGAACTCTCCAGAACACTCTCTCAAGAAAAGTGAGCCTAACCGATCTCTCACTGGCTCTAAAATCATGTTTCATGTATATGGCTTTCAAGTAAGACGCGCTTCTCAGCTGGCAGAAACAGTGTTTTGTATTTACCCTCTGCAGTGCTGGATGCGCAGCAGAGACTCGACGTTAATCCGCCTAGGCTAGACAGTGTCACGGCCAGACTGCTTTACAAAGATGACTCTGGCAGCCGTGTGGAGGACAGCCTGGAGCACAGGGTCCTCAGAACTCAAGCTCCCTGCTAACCGAGGCGTGACCAACCACCTTCCCGAGGAAAAGCCTTCTGCATTTTGTAGACACATCCCCATCAACCCCGAATGCGATGTAGGAAGGCCTCCCACAGCCTTGACGCCACGCTAGGTCCTGGCCAGCACAACTCAAATAAACACTGCCTGCTCTCCAGGGGAGTCTGAGGCTACTTCCCTTCTTGCTTTAAACACCTCTCTGGAACCGACTGCTACAGCCGCCCTGTTCAGACTCTCGGGTTATCTTAATACACAGCACTCTTCGGGAGCATACCTCGGTGCAGGTTGGAAGCAAACAGCTTGAGAGGGCAACCCATCTATTGGCAACTGAAGTCCAACAGCTTGGTGTGGCTCTAAGCATGGGGATTTTGGAGTCAGACACTCCTGGGTCTCGTCTCCACCTTCACCACGTCGGTTCCCCTCACAGGGATGAGAGAGGAATGAGAGCCTAGGAGCAAAGATGCTAAGACAATGCCTGGCACCCAGAAATGCTCGGTAACTGTTACTATGACAACGATGGGATGGTGTGTCTTCTGCAGCAAGGACAGAGACAGGTGTTATCTTGGCCCACAAAGAAACCCATTGTTTACCTCATGCGCAGTTACTGAATAGGTACCATGAAAGTCACAAAGCCTTTGGCTTTTTTGTGAGACATGAGTGAGTGACACTATAGATTATCAGGAAAAAAAAACACAGGCTTGGGGGTCGATTCCATTTGCATTTGAACCTCGGATCTGTCTCTTTTTAGTCCTGGGACGTCGCACGAGCTGCTAGCATCTTGAAGGCCATCTGTGGAATGGGGCTAGCTGAGCCCATCTTAAGGGGTTTCTGTGAAATTGAGAGATACAGTACGACATATAAAGTGCACTCAATTCATGGGAGTGGTTGCTGTTGCTCATGGTCTTCCCCACAAAAGACATCAGCATGAAGGAAGGCGATTAGGGCAGCCCTTTGCCCTCACGTGGGAGCTCTTCACGTCCTTTAAAGCAGCCAAGGGCAACAATAAATGTAGAGTTTTCTAAAATACCAGTGTCTTTTCAATGTTTGATTATTTCCAGCTAAAGGAAAATAACTGGGGATTTTCGTAGCATTTCTTGCTGGTCTGAATGGAATGTCCCTCGGGACTTCCTTGGACCTTCACTTCATATTGATAAGTCTCCATCTCCATGGACACTATTTGTTCACTTTCTCTTCATTCACTTTTTTCCAATAAATATTTATGATGCGCCCACAATGAACAAAGGACAGACGTGAGAGCAACTGGGGAATATGCAGCGATTATAGGTCAAACCCTTTTTTTAAATTCCTGCGAGGGGGCACCTGGGTGGTTCAGTCACTGGGCGTCTGCCTTCGGCTCAGGTCATGATCCTGGGGTCCTGGGATCGAGCCCCGCATCAGGCTCCCTGCTCGGTGGGAAGCCTGCCTCTCCCTCTCCCACTCCCCCTGCTTGTGTTCCCTCTCTCACTGTCTCTGTCATATACATAAATAAAAAATCTTAAAAAAATAAATAAAATAAATTCCTGTGAGGAAGTTAAGAAAAACAGTAGGGGGCGGTGGAGCACCTGGGTGGCTCAGTTGGTTAAGCGACCGCCTTCGGCTCAGGTCATGATCCTGGAGTCCCGGGATCGAGTCCCACATCGGGCTCCCTGCTCAGCGAGGAGCCTGCTTCTCCCTCTGACCCTCCCCCCTCTCATGCTTTCTCTCATTCTCTCTCTAATAAAATAAAATCCTAAAAAAAAAAAAAGAGTAAGGGTCGGCCCGAGTGCGCTCAGTGAAAAAGAGACACAGGGATCTACGTACTGCACAACACCAGAGGTCACTACTTCCAGGCTTCGGTTCCAGCCAGGACTGAAACTCAGTGCCATTCCCACTCCTGCTTCACAGAGAAGGCTAAGCAGGCCCCATACAACCTCCTCTGCTCAAGAGCTGCACCGGGGACCTTGTATTTCTTGTGCACATCCCACCCTACGCACCACGGCCCGGCTGACTGCGTTAGCTGGGTATTGTTATACTGGTTCTGGCCTTCCCTGGGGTCTACTCGTGTGTATGTGCCATCCACGCCAAACTTATCTCACTGAATTAGTAATAAGGAAACAGAAACACCCGAAGTGTGGGACATACTGTAAAATAATTGGCCAGAACACTTCAAGAAACGCAATGTTATATATATATACATAAAAGATGAGAATCTGTTGCAGATAAAGGAGACTAAAGAGACTGTATCAAATATGAGTGCAACCTGATTAGATCTTGGATCCAAAAAAAATCTATAAAAGAGATATTGGGACAACTGTACAATTTTGCATATGAACCTTATATTAGATATTACTGAATAAATGTTACTTTTCTTGTAAAAAAAAATGTGCATGGGGGGGTGTAGTTGGCACACGTGTGTGTATACGTAGCTTGCCCTAATCCCTCAGGAGAATAACAAAAAACTAAAGGGAATCTACATAAA
The DNA here is from genome assembly GCF_054177405.1 of Leptonychotes weddellii. NCBI lineage: Eukaryota > Metazoa > Chordata > Mammalia > Carnivora > Phocidae > Leptonychotes > Leptonychotes weddellii. Next base: position 41,632,369 of record NC_138372.1, read on the forward strand.
GGATAAGGAAACAAGATGAAAACTGATGAGCCATATGCAATATTGGCTGGTTTTACAATGAAACGTGATCCAACTGCCAGGGAATCATTGGGATGCCCCAGAGCCTATGGGCTGCTGTATTCCCCGGTACTTCCAATAAGAATGGGACAATCTGTGCAACAGGCTTAGCAAACACTTTAGAACAATGAGAAGTTTTAACAAAGCATAGTGTACTGTACTTCATTTTTATTTTTTAAAGATTTTATTTATTTGACAGAGAGAGATACAGCGAGAGAGGGAACACAAGCAGCGGGAGTGGGAGAGGGAGAAGCAGGCTTCCCGCGGAGCAGGGAGCCTGATGCGGGGCTCGATCCCAGGACCCTGGGATCATGACCTGAGCCGAAGGCAGACGCTTAACGACTGAGCCACCCAGGCGCCCCTTAACTTCATTTTTAAGTAACATGATTACACTGGTTTCAGCTGGTCAAACAGTTAAATTTAGCAATTAATAACCATCATCAAACATTGTCTCACACTAATCAAATTCAAATCAAGGAAGTAATTTTTTTTCTTCGTTCACAGTATTTTCAATTCATGGGTAGAAAACAGGATGTGATGATAATGCACATTTCAGAGTCACAGAAGCCTAAATTCAAATCTCAAACTACCTGCCTGGGGCCTCATTTTCCTTGCATATAAATGGAGGGGTGCTATGGCTTGGAGTGTCCCCTCCCCCCCAAAAAAATTCATAGTCAAAGTTCTAGCCCCAGGACCTCAAGGGTGTGACCTGATTTGGAGATGGGGTCTTTACAGAGGTAGTTAAGTTACAATGATGTCATTAGAGTAGATTCTAATCCAATATGACAAGTGACCTGCAAAAATGGGGATATTTGGACGTAGAGACGCCCGTACAGGGCCTACAGGGAGGATGCCATATTCACATGAAGACCACCATCTTCAGCCAAGAAGAGAGACATGGAACACCTCTTCCCTCACAACCTTCAGAAGGAACCACCTTGCATCACTTTGATCTTGAACTCGTAGTCATCAGAGTTGTAAGGTAATAATTTCTGCCATTTCAGCCACTCAGTTCATGGTACTTTGTTACAGTAGCCCTAGCAAGCAGGGGCAATAGGACCTACCCCAGAGAGTTTTAATTTGGGGGAGTAAGGCAAGGAAAGCAAAAGGGAATGAAGAGAAATCTGGGTGATTAAAGGGTAATCCTTAATTCTGAATGACTGTAAAGAGAAATAACTTTAATTATGGCAATTAGTAGCAACACAGAAAATCGTATGAATATATACGTATGTATATATACCTACTAAATAACTGAAAGAAAATCAAATAAAAATGACTAAAAGGAAATATGCCAAATGGTATTTGCATTAGGTAGTAGATTATGGGTGATTTTCTCCCTTCTCCCAAATTTTGGATAGTTTAAAACATCAGTGATGAAAAACAGTCATAGATTTAAAAAAAAAGGCTAAAAATGTATGCTAGTGTCAAAATACTTGGGTTTTTCCATTTTTTCAATTTTTAGTGAACAACTTCTAATATGTATCAGGCCCCGAGTTAGGCACCAGGAATATGGAAGTAAAAAGAAGAACATCCCTGCCTCAGATTTCACTGTCAGGGTTCTACATAAACCAATATTTATACTTTACACCTCTCCAAATACGTATAGGCATGCAATATTTCCTCCAAATTTCAATCTCCTGTGCAAAATGCTCTAATTCAAAGAGGGAAAGAAAAGTTGCCTGTGTGGTCCAGATACCGATAAACACATCAGAAACTTTTCTTCTAAATGTCATTGTTCAATAAACCAATCAGCTGTTATCACTTCTCTGATTAAGTCCAGTTGTCAAAAACACCACCTGCAAGTGGGAATCAAAAGAGGGAGACAGCTGTCCCTGCATCTCATGACAACATCTAACTGATGTTAGGGTAACCTAACCTGTCTGCAGATTCAAGGCCCTGGCCCCTCTGAATTCAAGTGTGCTTGCATTTGCTGGTTGAGCAGCACATCCGTAAAACTATGTAGGAACAATAGCAGTTAACTGCCACATAAACAATGCTAACAGGTAGAGGCTGGATACCCTTAGATCTTGACTCTCAAAAGCCACCCAGCATGGGCTACATTCTTGATGCACATGGGGGGCAAAGAGTACGCATTTAAGATCACTCATCTATGACAAACTGTCCCTTCTTGCTCACAGCTCGGAGCCCCATCTGTTCCAGAATACTCAAGTTTTCCAAATGTGTGCCCCAAAGTCACTGCACCTCTTCTAGGTGATGGTCCCAGCTGACCCAGGCCCTCCCAGGCTCAGTTCTGTGGTCAGTGGTTCTGCCAAACCCTCTCATTTCCTTCTGTTGTCCCCATTGTTCTATTTCACCCCCCGCCCCCTCCCCCAATCTTACCCAGCAGTTGACAGGAAGTGGGTCTTTACTGCTCATGGAAGTGTTTGCTTAGCAGGTACAGTTTAGATACATAAAAATGAAGAACAGGGAAAAAAAATGGAGAATAGAACCCGCCAGAACTTATTTTCTCCTCCTTGAGTTATATCCCTGAGTCTTCTCCATGTTTATCACTCTTCTCTAACTGACCTGTGCCCGCAGGGCTCCATCTATTGGGTTGGTTTGCTGCTGTTAATCTGTGAAGATGAATATTAGAAGCGTGACTTCAGGGAAGGTCAAATTTAAAAACCTGTTTGGGGGGGTTGGTGCGGGGAGGAGGGTCATGCGTACGTGAACACAGTGGTGGGTACTTATGAAGAAGGGCAGTCTCCTTCCCTTCAAACCTTCAAGTTTGAGCTCCTTGAACAGGAACCATACCCTTTCAACTCCACAGCTCCTAGCAGAGAGCAGGTGATCAGTAAATGTTGCATGAATACACGGGTGAGTAAGTGAATTCGTGAGCATAGCTGCTTTGGGTCTTGAAAGAAAACCTTTGGTCTCAGGTCAGACAGCCTTGCTAGAATGGTCATGTCTGTGTGTACCTTCATGGATCATTTCCCTCTTCTGCGAAAAGACATACAAAGAGTGGTAAGTCCATATTCTACAGGCATGTTGATTAAGCGGACAGAGGAAAGATAACAGCTTCTGAAACCAACTTTCGAGGGTTTTGCAATAAACTCTCACTGTATGGAGAAAGTTTATACTTCCTCCATCGATCTCACAGTCCCTCTCCTCCTCGGCAAGTCCCGGGGCGCTGTTCCAATCCCACACTGCTCTGTGCTGAGGCCAAAGCCCCGTTTCCTGCCTCAAAAGGCCCTTTGTTTGGGCTCTCTTTCCAAATCAGCGTATCCTGAGCTTGAACCCTCCTGCTTTTGAGAACTCAGATGCCTTGGCAGCAGAAGGCCTTGCCAGCAGGTTTGTAGTCCTAACAGCTTTCAAAAACCTCAATGTGAAGGCATGTCCAAAGCTAAGAAACTCTTTTCATGGGAGGGGGGGAGACAGAGTATTATTTTAAGAGTTGCAAAAACAACTTCAAATTGACTCTTTAGTCTTTAATTGCTACCAGAAGACTGAGAACTTCTTGTTCTCTTGTATTTAATTAAGATATAGTTTTAATCAACTTTAAATGATATTGGTTAATATGCTCGGCTTAATCTCTCAGGCAAGTTTTGCCTCAGGACACTGGAATGCATTAAAGATGAACTCCCAGCGTGCACTCTCCTGACCGGAAAACATCTTCCTTCAGCGAGAGCCGATGGAAAGGTAGCTGCATGGTGCAGCTGCTATAGGATTCTCTGGAAGGACTCCAGAGCTACTTTTCAAAGATCAGGTAAGTTATGTCTAATCCATGCTTTGTACACTACACATGCTGTAAATCCAGGTGGCACTCTCTTACACGCTTATTTGTTCTGAAGCTTGCCAATTATCTCGGACAGATAACAGTTCCTGAACAAAAAGTTTTGAGGGAGCAGGGCAGAGATTAATGCAGAAGAGCCTATGGTCTGCCAGGCATCTTCCAATCTTGGGACAACCTCTAAGATAGGAATTATTGTCGCCATTTGCCAGACGAGGAAACTGAATTTCAGAGAGATTACGACCCTTGCCTTGGCTTGTAGCTAGCAAAATGGTGGAACCAAGATTTGAGCCCAGAACAGCCCCAAGACACATCCTTTTTCCATTCTTAGAGTGGAACACTTTAGGCAAGACTTAAGTTGGGGGAACTTGGTAGGTGAATCTCTTCATCTCTCCTCTTATGTTGAAATCCTATGACAGGATTCAGGCATTCAATACAGCCAAAACTCCCAACTAAGCACTGTGCTAGGTGCAGCCTTTTGTATTTTATGGCCATAAGCAGATCTTAAAGACCATCTAATTAAACGGCCCCATTATTTAGGTGAGGAGTATTAGACCAACAGAGCATAAGTGATCTGCTTAAGGTCGCTAACTAGTGCCAGAGCGGAGATGACTTGAGATGGGCGGGGGGCAGACATAGTGAGGGAGTGGGATGAGCAGAAACCAGCCATAATGGATTCTCTCTCCCACAGGCAGAGAGGAAGAGGAGGGTGCTCTGAAGAGGGAAGACATGATCAAAGGCCAGAAGGCAGACATCTGTGGGGTGTGTCTAGGAAACAATGAGAGCAACATGGCTCAAGGTGGATGTCAATGAGAATACCTGTGCCTTCAGAATAAGGCTGGCAGGAACTCGAAACTGTTAACAGTAGATGCCTCTGGGGATTAGAATTTAGAGGGCTGACGGGTGAGAGGGTTATTCCCTTTAAGCATAATCGTATTTTTGGAATTTTTTTACTATTTTATTACTATAAGAATATATTACTACACTTTGGGATGTTGTGTTAAGGTTTAAAAGGCTTTGTAGATTACTGACACATGGGGCCAATATCTGGTTTGCAGAATAACCAAATCCATAGTATACAGGGATGCTTTAAAATATGGTACTTACTGGATTTAAACTTGAACTTGCACAAGATAAGGGTTTCATTTCTCCTGGATTTTACCCATTTTCCAAGATAGTTACCTTCTCTGAGCCTAGTTTTCCCATCCATAAAATAGGGGTAGGCAGGGGAAAAACTTGATGGTCAGGCCCCCCCACCTCCTGCATTCTAAGATTTTTCTAAAACGTGGTTGTCAGTACTGGTCAGAGCTGAGACAGAAGAACCACTCTGCTGGTGGAATGCCTTATTGGACAACGGTACCAAATGGCATTCTCCCGATTAGCCATCCAAACGACTGTGATATTACTACCCTCAGCCCCCAAAATCAATTCTGCTACCTCTGTACGATGTCCGTGCTGTACTTCTAGAGTTGGATCTACCAATGTCTACTCTAGAATACTCACGGGCAGGGACCACATCCAATTCATCATTAGATCCCGACGCCAAGCACAGTACCTGGTACATTAAAGATGCTCAAGGAATATTTGTTGAAATGACACATCACGACCACTTATTCTGGGGCTTTTAATGATAAAACTAATTAATATTATTAATAATGATAATAATTACTTGAAGACACAGTACCAAACAGAATTGATGCTGCGTTATAATTATAGGAAGACAGATTTCATATTAATATACTCTTTTGAGGCCAACAGTCACAGGCAGGGAAAGCTACCTGGCTAAGGTGACTCAGTAAGTTAGAGAGTAAGGCAGAGAAAGTTAGGACAGAAACCCAGATTTCTTATTCCCAGTTTGGGCAACTTTCTTCTGCAGAAGGCTTCTGCTCTCTCCCTGAAGAACCTCACCTAAGGCAGGACCAGATGAGAAAAACCTCTCACTCTAAAAACAGCCCTAGCTTTTAAGGTAAGTTAAACTTTTTTTTTTTTCCCTAATGGCAGCTATCATCCTTAGTACAAATTCAGTCTGCTGACCAAGTTCAAAACACTGTAAGAATACAAAGTTGAACTCAAAATATCTAACTGCATTTCATTTTGTTACATAACCAAGTCTCTCAAGTTAGTTAGTACTTGATGGGCTGATACAAACTCTAGCAGCAAAGGGTTTTTTTTTTTTTTTTCCATTTCATCACACTGCCTCGCAGGAAGTATGTGTTAAGTATCCACTGTTTAGCTTTATAATTATACTTAATAATAATGTAGCTATTTATAGAAAGAAGACATACTGTGCCAGGCTACCTTACCATTGTGGTTGTAGAGGTAGCAAAAGTGTTGTTTTTCTTCTTGCTTCTTGTCTCTATTTTCTAAAGTAACTTTTTCTTGACATTTTCTTTAATTAAAAAAATTTTTTGAAAGCATCTTTCTTTTTTTAAAAAAATGTTTTATTTCAATTTGATCTGGTTAACGGATAGTATACTATTAGTTTCAGAGGTAGAATTTAGTGATTCATCAGTTGCATATAACACCCAGTGCTCATCACATCAAGTGCCCTCCTTAATGCCCATCACCCAGTTACCCCATCCCCCCACCTCTCCCATTTTCTTTAATAAAAATTTTTAAGCATCTATTATATACCAGGAAGTCATACCCTATTAAGATGGAACTGTATAAAACAGAAAACAAACCAAAGTCTCCACCTAAGAAAGATCAATACAAAGGGCCCAAAGAAGGTCTAATTCTGCCCAGAGGAAATCAGGAAAGGCTCCACAGAAGGGGCTGCACTTGAACTGACTGAGTATCATGAGGTAAGTAGCACATATCGAATGAAGAGAAATGACAGTGGGAAAGCACGTGGATTGGCCACAAGATGGAGATGTCTGGGACAAGAGTATGGAGCAGCGGAGTAGGGGGGGATGGGAAGCAAGGGAATGAGGAGCAGGAAAGGTTGGCTGGGGTCTGATTCTGAAGGGTCTCAAATATATTTAAAGGTTTATTTTGTAGTCAATGGGAGGTCATAAAAGTCCTGGTCTTAAGAGAAGGACCTATGTGATCAGAATTACAGTTTTAAGAAACGACTCTGTATACTTAATGCATAAAGTATATATGGGGGAGAGCAGACACTATCACTCTAGAAATAAACCTCTAAAGAAATATTTTCAGCCACAGGTATGTGACAGCATGCACCTAAAATGAGAAACAGAGAGAATGCAGAGAACGAATTCAGAAGATAAAATATATATATTCATTGCACAACACAGATACGGCTTTACAGCCTAAAGCATTTTCCTATATATTTGTGACACCACACCCTTGGGTCTCAATAGCTGTATAAGGCAGGGAGGGAATGAATCATCACCCCCACTGTATCATTCCTAAAGTAGCAATAATTTGCCAGGGGTCCCCCAGCCAATACAGCAAAGCAGGGAACAGAGCCCAAGATCAGCACAGAGCTGCCTCCTAGACTCCATACTGGAAGTTTTTCATTTAATTTTCCACTACCTGGCTTTGTTTTCTCCATCAACTGACTGTGTGTCTTATCTCCTCATCTTCTCACCTGCCCCTTAAGGGCAGGATCCACCTCTTGTAAAAAAAAAAAAAAAAAGCCTTTGCATTTATCTCAATAAATACTGAAGGATATATCAGATGGACAACAGGGTCCCAGGAATGTTCTCATCTGCAGTTTTGGTCAACAGCCAAGAATGCACTTTGCCATTGGTCTTGTGGGCATCTCCCATCCATCACTGACTGGTCCACAGTAGAGAAGCAGCCCTCGCTATGACTCTATGATCCGAGGGGCCTCTTGCCAGATGCTTTGCCTCTCTGCACTCTAAGTGCGAAGGAGCTGTACAAAATGGGTCTGCTCTGAGTCCTAGCTAACTTTTCCATGGGTCTGTGTTTGTCAAAGCTTCATGCCAACTCTGTCAGAAAAAGAAACGCCACAAAACTTCTTTTAGGAAAAGGAGAAAAAGACCTACTTTATGCACTTGCTCTCATGCTAATCACACCACCATTCAAATCCCAGATGAATAGGACACCTACAATAGCCTGGGAAATACACAGAGCCTGTAACCAAAGCGTAGGCTACTTCACTCAAAATGTTGCATTTCCCTGCCTTTTTAACTCCTTTGGAGAAGACTGGTAAGAGGAAGGGTCAACAGAATGTGAAGCTGCCATCCCTCCCCAGAAAAAGTCGATCCATTTCTGTATGAAATCGGCAAAATATTCTCCTGCCCTGGCCTGTCCTTCTCTAATGCTCTACAGAAGCGGAGCTTCTCCCACATATTTTCAATAAAAGTGGCTGCATGGCATGAGTGACCAGCTCCAAGCAGATTCCAGCAAAGCACTTCCCCCGGAATCTTAGTAAATGATCTCTGCTAGTGATTAACTAGTTGAATTATTTATACAGCGTGTCACCACCCACCAAAAGGAGTTGAGACAGGCATTGCTGACTAGGTTCAGAGAAAACTAAAATGAACTCCAACCTCCTCCTTCATAGGGTTGTTGTGAAATTCAAGTCAGTTAATAATGCCTGTAAAGTCCCTTGCATTAGTGCCTGCCAGAGAAGGATTCGCCTAAGTGCATGCCCTTCCCCCCTTCCAGCCTGAAGGTTGTCAGTCTAATCTCCGTCCTCCAGGAATTTTACAAACAGGCAAAACTAAAATGGGCAAAAGGCTTTAAATCCCAAATCACACTTGGAACACTTTACAAGGCCTGATAATTTCATTTCAAAACTTTCTGGCTGACTTGCTTGCTTCATAAGCTTATTATTGAAAATAGAAGTCAGTGCAAATTCCAACGCCAGTCTTCACTGCTGGAGGAAAGAGCAAAGGTGTTGACTGGTTCTTATCCCAGGCACTCGACCACTTTTCCAGTTGCAGGATCCCCAGCAAGCCACTCGACCTCTCCAAAGGGCAACTGCTTCATCTGTAAAAATCAGCTCTAGCAATATCTCCCCTTTGGCATTATACTATTTGGTGGCGCTCAAAAGCATTCTTTTCCTAGCCTTTTCCAGTTGGCATTTGGAGAACGACATCCTGGGCGTAGTGTGGTATTTGTGTTTTGTTAGCTTTCAGGATTTAGGCAGCTAGAGATCTAGAATGAGAGAAATTGAGGCAAAAAAGGATATTTACACTCTAATTCTCAGATGCATACTTTATCATTTGATGGAACTATTCACTGAAAGAGATTATTAATTAATAATAACTGGATTTCACAGCTGAGGCCAGCAGAACCGCAAACATCCAATTTAAGGCAAAATCGTAATTAAAGGTTCTTCAACCATCAATGGCCCTAGGAAAATTAAACCAAAAATCAAGATGGCTTATTTCCCTCATGGGATTGAAAGCACCCAGTATTTTTAATGTTTTGACCCAAGAAGTATATTTTAATTTCCCAGCGAGCCCCTGGGAGTCATGCATTCACCCAATGCCTATGATGCAGATCTTCCAAAGCAATGATTTACTAGGATGAGTGGAGTCCATCATCCCTCCTGCCTAGGCATTGGAGTTACTCTCTCCAAAGAGATTTAAGCAAGAAGCCCACTAAACAAAAGACTCAGGTAAGGTGGTAACACCCTTGGAAATATTTTTAAAAATCTCAGCCTGCTAGAAGTTCTTCCCTATAATCACAGTATGTGTAGTTGCTTCAAAAGACAACACTCCGTATTTAATCAAAATGTCCATCAAGGCCAAGATGACAGCAAGACAAACGCAATGATGAGAACTAACGTAGTTGGCCATTCTTCCCCAGAAACCTATGGAGGCCAAATTGACCAAAACAGCTACTTTGGGCAAGTGTCTAATGAAATCCACCGTGTGGCTGACAAGCATTTCTGCCACTTCCTGTTAGCGGTTGCAAACTCCACAACAATGTGGGTCATTTGTGGGGAAGAGGCTACTAGCAGAAGTCCTATTCACCACATTTAATGAAGGCGCTGCACCCACAGCCACTAACCAGAGCTCACAATTTCTCAATGTGACTCAAAGGTTACAACAAACAACAAGGACAGCAGATCAAGCCCATGGTACAAAAAAGGTCACTAACAGAACAACCCATTACTGCTGCCTGATGTGAGTGACAAAGGCCTAGTTCAAGCCCCTCTTCCCATGACACGGTGTCTTCCTCTCCTCTAAATTCACAGAGCGGCGTATCTATTCTAGGATGTCCAACCTTTTCACCACCAAAGACACCTGCCACTTCCTTCTTGACCCTCTGTGACGTCAGGAAGATGTCTTCATTTACCAAGGAAACTGTATTTTAAATCACTTCTCTCCTTTTGTTAATCAAAGCATAGAAAGTGGTTAAGCCCACCTCCTGATTAGTGGAAATAACCAGCAAGACCAGAGTGAGTGGACAGGTGTCCTTCCACATTCAAATCATAGCACAGAATGCCAGTGCTTGGACTAGTCAAGGCAGAGGCTGATGCTCTGAGTTAGTCTAGACTAGCTGCACACTGGTAAATGTGTTAGTACGGGTTAGCTACTTTTGAAGTGCTGAAAATAGCATAAGATGCCCCATAATTGCCCTAATACACCTTTACAGGTCCAGAGAGCCCAGGGTGAGAATCCCAAGTCTAACTCAATTTGGACAAATCATCACGTGTCACCAATGTGAGAGCCAGCACGGAGGGGTGCAGACAAAGGGGGCTTCAGAAGCCCCAGAGAACAAAAGCAGTAGAGCCCAGTGGTGAAGGATGGCCCAAAGGGTCAGACGGCTTAGGTCTGACCCCAATATTGCAAAAGTCACTTGCCACAGAACCTCTCTGAGAAGTGATTTTTTAACTCTCTGAACCTTATTTCTATAAAACGGAGATAAGAGGAATAAGGACTCCACAGACTCACTGGGGGGATTAAATGAGAGAATGAGTGCACCCTGCTCCAACCAGGGAGAGGCACAGAGTGGGTACTTGACAAATGTCAGCAATTGCCATTATTTTGGCAGGCCTGAGTCCCCGCCCAGCCCCCACACACATTACCTGTGTGAACCTGGGCAAATCATTTACCCTCTCTGAGTTGCAAAACCAGGTGACTGACATCTACCTTATTCTGTTATTGGAAAGATGAAGCAAGACAGTGTCTAATGCTCCTGATAATAAAGGTGTCTTTTCCTCACCCTTTTGTCATATTGGTGGTTTCATTTTTTAAGCACTTACAGTTTAATTTTTAGAGTAACATCCAATGTGACGCTTCTACTAATTCCTAAAGATGTGTGTCTGGGTCTTAACAGTCTTTACAATCTCCAGCATCTAGCACATGAGTCCAAAAGATACACGGTAATTCTGACTTCTGAGTTGATCATTATGTACACAGCCATACATCTAGCAGGGAAAAGAGTGAATGATCAACCTCATCAGAAACTACAGTTCTACTTCATGGTCTTAAAAAATACTGTAAAACAGATCCGGGGAACATGAAGGTCTTAACATTAGGATCTGTACTTTTAACTGTTTTTGAGAGACTCTGAAGAGCTGAGGCTTGTTTTCATTTTGCTGAGGCAGGAATCTGCTTGTGACATCCCAAGGTCTGTGGAAGTATGTTACTCAGCGGGTGAGCGGGTCTAGCTGACCACCCAGCATCTTTTTCTCAGTCAGCTTCATTGTTCTCTGCTCACTCATCTTAAACCCAGTGACAGTAGTGAACTGATTAAAAACTTTGCTTCTTTGTGGAAAATGGCTCAAAGAACAAAATGACACTACAGTGGTTTCATGAATATGTTAATTCCAAAGGTCTTTGGTAAAACTTTTGTGTTTTCTCTTTACATATTTTAATTAATCTTAGGCTATTTCTAAAATGGCGCAGCCACTATGCAGAACAGTTTGGCAGTTTCCTCAAGAAGTTAAACACAGAGTTACCACGTGATCTGGCAATTCCACTCCTAGGCATAGATACCCAAGAGAACTGAAAATGTGTGCACACATAAAAAATCTGTACATGGATGTTCGTAGCAGCATTATTCATAATGGCCAGAAAGTGGAAAACACTAGATGTCTGTCAACTGATAAGTGTGTAAAATAAATGTGGTATGCCCATACAAGGGAATATTATTTGGCAATAAAAGTCAATGAAGTACTAATACATGCTCAAAAAACATGCTGTACATAACGTGATACAGTATGGGTGAACCTCACAAACATGATCTCGAGTGAAAGAAGCCATTCACAAAGACCACATATTATATGATTTCATTTACATGAAACGTGGAGACTAGGCAAATGTACAGACCCGAAGAGTTGATCAGTGATTGCCATGGGATGGCGGGACCAGAGGGTAAATGGAGACTGACTGCTAACAGGTTCGAGTTTCTTTCTGCAGCGATGAAAATGTTCTAAAATTGATAATGGTGATGGTTGCCCAACTCTGTAGAATATACCGAAAGCCTGTGAACTGTACATTTTATGTATATAATATATATAGATATAATTTTTATATAATTCAGGTATTATATCTCAACAACACTGTTTTAAAAGCACCATTACAACCCAAGAAAAACTGTTTCTCTAAACCAGGAGGATTTCCAATGGCCCATTTATTTTAAGATTTTAAGGGGCGTTTGAGGAACTGAGAGATTCCAGAGTGGGGGCAGAAAGAGAACTTCTAGCTTCATCTGCCTAGTAAGGCTATGACCTGAAGCATTTCAGTAATCCTACAAGATGGATTTCATTAAGCCTTCTATAAACATTGCACTCAAAGTGTTTGTGAATGGCAGCACCACCATTCAGAGGCTCCCACCTAGGAGACCGGGAGCTACCTGTCATCCTTCTTACTCACCCTTCCCTTCTCTGTCTCCAGTGCTTACGGTCCAGCTCTGCCTCCCTGTTACTGGTCCCCCTCCTCTCTCTCCCATTTCCCTCTCCTCAAACCCTGCAGATCTCAAACGCAACTCAGAGCAGATTAATCCTCTCTTCAAAACTATTCATGAATATGTTAATTCCAAATGTTGTCTGTAAAACTTTTCATTTTTTTCCTTACATATTTTAACTAATGTCACGCTATTTCTAAAATAAGGTGCAGCCGCTATGGAAACACCATTTGGCAGTTCCTCAAAAAGTGAAACACAGAGTTACCATATGACCTAGCAAATCCACGCCTATATGCGGTGTTTGGTTTCTATATGACATTTTCCATAATAAAAAGGAAAACGAAAAGAAAAATAAAATTTCATTGGCTCGGCTGGTCCCCCAAAACAAAGTTCCAGTTCCTCAGCTGCCTGCCTTTTACAGCCCCCCTTCATAATCTGGCTCCAACTATATCTCTCCAGCCTCATCTCCAACACCCTCCTTCCGTCGCGCAACACAAACACACAATGCCGTACTACACTGCAGCCTCCCATACTCACCCTTCCCAGACTCATTCACGTGTGCCCTGCTCAGCACCTGTTGCCCCCTTTGCTGGATTACCCTCTCCCCTCTCTTGGCACGTGAGCTAGGATTTCTCTTGTAGGACCCAGCGCCATGCCCTCAGGCAAAGTTCCCCACTCTTCACTCGGCTGCTAAAGCTTCTCCTCCACCACCCCACATCAGCAACTTAGTGTGTTTAATTCCCAAGTCTGTTTCCCACTCGCCAGCCTGAGAATTCGTAAATGTCAAGGAACCCTGAGGGCCCAGCACACAGTAGGAGCTCAAGAAACAACCACGGAAGACAGGATGGATACTTGAAAGACAGGTACAGACCTAGACTTAATTAAATAGGCTCTCTAGAAATTACACTGATTGATACCGCAAACTAATTTGGGGGCCAGATATAAAGAAACCATCAATGAGAACTGCTTCCTTCGCGTCATTATAATTATGCGTATTACGTGCTTTGGGGGTACATAAACAGGAACCAAAGCATACTGCTTATTATGACAAGGCGCTTATGCTGATTTGCATTTCTCTGCGGAACTCTAGTGGCATATAATTTTGTTAATTTGTGACAAACCTCAAAAACACACTTACCACCAATATTCTGATTGCAATGTATACTCTCAAAGCACGCAGAAATCAACAAGTTCCTTTCAAAAGTTTCCAACTGGATCCTATGTGTGTTGTTTGGTTTGGTTTTAAATTGGGGAATTTCAATGCAGATTCTGATTTATATCTAAAAGGATGGTTCCACAAGGATGTTTGAGAACCTGACCTAGCTTTCTTTTGAATGTTGGCCCCACCAATTAATGCCTGACCTTGAGAAAATTATTTAATCTGAGACTCCGTTTCCTCCTTGGTCAAGTGAGAATAGTTTCTACCTCAAGAGGCTTTTAAAAAGCAAAAACTTCGAAAACTTGGGTTTCTCTTTCTTCTCTCCTGTGATACATCATTCGCAAAAGCGGGTGCCTATTCAGGCTCAAATCAGTCAGCAGTGATCTTGGGTAATAAGCACTTTCTAGAACAAGCGCCAGTTGGAAGAACAGTGGTATCCCAAAACTGCCCTGTCCTTCAGATTTGCCTCATGTCTCTCTGGCCTCACTTGACTATTACCCGACGAATCAGGATTAAAAGTTAACCTGTTTGTCTTGTCTCCCCCCCCCCCTTTTTTTTTTTTTTAAGATTTTATTTTTTTGTCAGAGAGAGTAGAGAGCCCGATGCAGGGCTCGATCCCAGGACCCCGGGATCATGACCCGAGCCGAAGGCAAATGTTTAACTGACTGAGCCACCCAGGTGTCCCATCTTGTTCCTTTTTTTAAGGGACACAGGCAAGAGAAAGAAGACAGGACCTTCTCCGGCTGGAGAACCGGACCTCCCGGACAATACCAATCTCAAACTGATAGTAAACACCAACAGAAAAGCAAAATTGTATAAAGGCAAGACATGGGTTGTAGGCCCTGATCTTTCAGCATCACCGGACCACTGCAGCCTCTCATACTCACCCTTCCCAGACTCGTTCACGTGCACCCCCACTCCCACCTCCTGCCCTAGCCTGCCCCAAGAGGCCTGTGTTTCTGACGGAAATAAAAAATGACCTTGATGTTGTTGATAATGACAACTCTAAGAGCTACTGTCAAATTTTGAAGATTCCATGAATCTAGGCAGTGAAGAACTGTTCCAACAGCATTTTCGTTATTTACGCTGTCCACAGCAACACACTCTGAGCTGTTTTGCAATTACTTATCTATACCTAGCTCCTCACTGCCCAATGAGATCCTCAAGACTCATATTTGTGTCAGGGCGCCTGGGTGGCTCAGTGGGTTCAGTGTCCGACTCTTGATTTCGACTCACGTCACAATCTCAGGCTCATGAGGTCAAGCCCCGCACCTGGTGCGAAGTCCGCTTGAGATTCTCTCTCTCCCTCTCCCTCTGCCACTCCCCACCCCCATGCTTATGCACTCGCTCGCTCTCTCTCAAATAAATAAATCTTTAAAAGAAAAGACTCCTGTTTGTGTCCTAGATTGGGCCCTGTAAAACATCGTACACATTCCAACTCAATAAAATTGAAATTAATAAAAAGGAAGGAACTAGAAAAGCGCAAGTCTTCGCTGCACTAACTACATTGAAAAGTGGGCAGCAAGACAGATTAAAGGTGACAAGAGCCCTGGAAAACCGAATGACTACTGACCAGCTGGGGCCTGTGGGCAAGTCCCTAAACCTCCCTGAGCTATGAAAGGAGTCTGGTACCAATACCACATGGCTGGCCTGAATAATCAATATGATAACAAACACAGCTACTCCCTCCCTTTCTCCAGAAATGTGGACAGGGCCCTAGATGACGAGCATTTTCGTCACTTTCAATCCTGACTGTTCTCTTCAGTTAGGTTTTTCCCGGGGCTGTCAAAAGACACAGAGAAGAGTTGACCCGAAGACAGACCATTTGTCCCAATTCCCTCCCAGCTCTCCTAAGGTGCATCTGTCCTTCTCTTAAGATGATATGGCCATGTCCCTTCCAAAGGGGAAGAAGAAAGCAACCACCGAAGACTACCGAGGTCCCTGCATTGTGACTTTCCCAGATGGGGTCATCTCTCCTCCACTGCTTTTCTTCAGCTAACCGAAAACATTTGTGTTCCCTCTGCCTGGTTTTTGCTTAGGATTCTCTTCACAATTTCCACTCCCTAATATATTTCAGGAAACTTTGCTGCCAAATAAATGAGCAGATTTCACAGCACCACTGAGGAGTAAGAACACTGGGAAGGAAGGGAAAACACTACAATTACTATGAGTAATAACAGCAACATGAGACCTGATAATCATGATAAAGTGCTTTTCTAACTTCCTAAAGTGCTTTCAGAGTCACAACTTCATCAGAGCTTCACCGCATCAGGGTGTCACCGGGTCTCTTGCTTCTTTTCCAGATGAGGACACCTTTCCGCCTGGAAAGGTGAAATACTTTTCGCCCAAGTCGCACCCAGATTGGAGGGAATCCAAAGCTGGTATTGTTTCCACAATACTTTGCCAAGCTAACTTTGATCTTTTTAAGGGCTCTATTCCGAATCTCGTTTATTCATTTCACTTTTCACTCAGACACAAACTTCAGTATCTCAAAAGAAAAAATGAGTTAACACCTCATTTTTCCAAAGTGGTCACTAGGCCGGCAATTTCCACTACACAGAGCTCAGTTTAGGACGCAGAAACAAGTAAAAATCCCAGCCTCTCAACAATTAGGAGACACCACCAAGTCCCTACACTAAAAAAATCACCGGAGACCTTCAGGCCTGCACCCAGAGGTAATTTTTCCTTTTGAACGAATTCTAACAAGTTTCATTATCTTTGCTGTAAAGATAGGTGTGCTGGCCACAAATGAAAAAAACCTAACAATGTGAAAAGTGCCAGAACATTCAGTCCAGGGACAAAAAGCCCCGGACGTAGCCACTTGCCCTAAGACACCAGCTGTTAAACAACACAGTGATTCTCTGATTGGCCTGATGAGAATCACCAGAAGCTTTTAAAAAATACAGACTCCCAGGCCTTGGTCCAAAGCCTGCTGAATTTGAATCTCCTGAGAAGGAGCCTGAGAATCTCTATTTTGCACCAGATGGGTTTCCTTATTAGGTGAGTCTGTGAGATGTTGATGTCGTAGACATCCCCCAAATGAGTGATTACTCCTCCAATAATATGTACTGGTTGAACTCACCCACTCGGTAGGGCGTCTCCATAAATATAACTGCCTACACAGGGAAGAAGTCCTTGACTATGACTACGGTCTCATTAGCAACATGCTTTGACCAACCGGGCTTGCCAGCCCAGACAACTGCACAGGAAGGGGAAAGAAAGAATCCAAAACTGACAGGAAATCAAAAAGGGCTCAAAGTGGAAAAGGCCACCAACTCCGGCCTTAACAGTCTCCCACAAAGACAGCTATACCCCCATGGTGTATCTCGTAAGTATGCAAGAAAGCTAGGGGAAAAAACCCAAAAACCCAAAAAGCAAAAACAAAAGACCCTAACCGTTCAGGATAATGAGGAAATAGAGGTTTTCAACCATTCTGGAAAAGGCAGCGTGGCTTACCTACAAAATGGAGGTTCCCTTCTTCATTTCAACCCATGCAAGATGCTTGGCCGGACAGTTGGCCAGTTGATTAATGAAAATCTGTTTCTATATTCTGTGGTTCACATGGTAGATTAAGTTATCAAAACCTATTGAGTTATTAAAAACACATACTTAGTGAATATAATAAGAATAACAAAAAAAAAAAAAGGGAAAGTTACCTGTTGTGCTTGTGATTACAGCTGACCCTTGAACACAGATGTGAACCACACGGGTCCACTTACACACAGATTTTTTTCAATACAGGACAGTACTGTAAACGCATTCTCTCTTCCTTATGATTTTCCTAAGAACATTTTCTTTTCTCTAGCTCACTTTATTGTAAGGACACAGCTTATAATACATATAACACACAAAATATGTGATAATTGGATGTTTATGTTAATGGGAAGATTTCCGGTCAACTGGAGGCTGTTAGGTTTTTGGGAAGTCAAGTCATATGCATTGTTCAAGGGTCAACTGTCCTATAAATTTCAGGAGGCAGGTTAAAGGACACATCTGGCCAAGGAAAAATCTACCTGGTTTCTCAGCGTATTGGGTTAACTTTAGTAAGAAGTGCTTCCTTTCCCTCCAGAATGGACACCAATATAAGCTAATTGTCAGCATTAAGTCTTTGGTTAAAAAATGTAACAATTCAATCGATGATGAATACTCTAACAGAAGGAATGACGGAATGACTGGGTTTCTACATCACAGTATGTATCTACCAGTACAGAATCCTAAAATTGTTAGTGCTAGAAGAGGTCTGAGAAGATGATCTAGGCCCTTCCCTCCATTTGTAATAATGAAGACACTCAGGCCCGGAAAAGTCAAGTGCATTTCTCTGAAATTACATAGCATTGAAGCAGCAGTCCAAGGCCAGAACTCCTATTTCTAGGCTCGTCGCTGAGGTAATGTACAATGAAGACCTAAGCAAAATGCATGCATGAGGGAGACATTCAACAAATGGGTCATTCCTCTCAGAGAGAAATCGGTCACTCACAGAACGCTGCATGGCAGCTTTATGCGTTAGATGTGATCCTGCCCATTTTACGAATGGAAAAAAAAAACAAACCCTGAGATCCACAGAACACCAACTTGTCCACACCACACAACTGGATGGTGGCGTTGGCCAGCCTGGAACCTGAAGCTTCTAGGTCTAAGTCTCTTGTTCCCTTCGCTATACCACACTGCCTCTCTTCTAGGATGAAAAGTGAGTACTTTAATAATAACACAAGATGATGTTACGTAGCCCATATATGGAACCAGTTCTAGGAATTTCATCTCAACCGTTTAACTGAAAATCAAAAAAGGCCAAGAACATTCTGGAACCGCTAAATTACACAGCATGGTTGCTGAGCATCCAAATTCTAATTTTTTACCTGTTTGAGCTTCTTTCCCTTTGCTTCATGATGCTCCACCCTTTGACTGCATTTCCTAGTGGGGACTGGCACAGGAGTCCGGCCTTTCAGACTAAACCTGACCAAGCACCTGCTTCTTCAAACGCCTCCCACCCCTCCTGGTATAAGTTCAGGTCACCTACCTTCTGGTATCAAAAGCCAAATGAGGAACAGTTTTTGTTTGAACAAAAGAACCTTCTCTAAAGAGGGCTCAGGGTACACTGTGAAGATCAGTTGGCTCAAGAGTTCTGCTCAGTTTTAGAGGCTGCCCTCTCAGCTTAAGTTTCGAGTCAAAATGAATGGCAATCATCTGTCGTCAACTTACTGGGCAAATATGACGTTCCCCTATTTGAAGTGCAGCTTTATGATCTTCACTGTAATATTACTGAGTATTTATTTCATGATCTCATCTACCTATGATTCTGAGACATGTATGAAGACAACCACAAAGCCTTCGTCCAGGGCTCCAGATTACAAATCTGCATTTGCCCTTGCGTTTGCCCAAGTCTTGAGAGATTAAAAAAAACCTGTCACATTCAAGATTTCTTCTGATCCTTACAGCAACATAATTAAGTGGCCATTTTGCTCACCGTTTTGCAGATGAACTAACTGAACTCAAAGGATGAAGGGCCTTGAGCAAAGTCCATGCAGAAAAAGCTGGACCTGTCTAAAACTGCCTAGCCCTCCAAGTGCATGGGTTGGAAGGAGGCGCTCAGTAAATAGGTGGGATGAGGGACAGGAGAGAGGGAAAGCAGGGGCACAGACACTCAGCATGGATTTACCAAATCTCTGCATTTTGCTCCAGCCACGTACTGCTGGTGTTCTTTCTGTGGAACCACGGTCTCATGGGGTAAAAAGGTGCCCTCAAAAATCTGTGAACTACTTAGTCTCAGAACCAGCTCCAAATCCAAACAATGCCGTGGAGCAACAAGACAGTATCACTGACCAGAAGAGTTCAACCACCTCTCTCCACTTGCTTTGGTGCAAATGGGTAACTTGGAAATGTGGAGAGGCAGGGCTTTCTGCAAACAGCTTCAGGTTTTTCTGATAAGAACCCTGAGTCTGAAAGGGAGATGGACTCCAGTCATGCTCACTGAAAATCAGGCATCGACCCAAATCGACTTCAGGGTTCATCTCAGAACTTCCACATGGTTTTCTCACCTATGAAATGGAGATAAGCTCTTCATGAAGGTTACAGTGAAGAGTACACACATTTATATTGAGAAGAGGCTAACAAAGCTTAGAAAGAAAGATGCTGGGCGCTTGGGTGGCTCAGTTGGTTAAGCGACTGCCTTCGGCTCGGGTCATGATCCTGGAGTCCCGGGATCGAGTCCCACATCGGGCTCCCTGCTCAGCAGGGGGTCTGCTTCTCCCTCTGCCCTCTTCCCTCTCGTGCTCTCTCTCCCTCTCATTCTCTCTCTCTCAAATAAATAAATAAAATC
The DNA here is from genome assembly GCF_054177405.1 of Leptonychotes weddellii. Classification (NCBI taxonomy): domain Eukaryota; kingdom Metazoa; phylum Chordata; class Mammalia; order Carnivora; family Phocidae; genus Leptonychotes; species Leptonychotes weddellii. Next base: position 41,652,427 of record NC_138372.1, read on the forward strand.
TTAAAAAAAAAAAAGAAAGAAAGAATGATGCTCCTCCCTTCTTGCCTGGGAACGGCCTCCACCGCTCTCCTGTCACCTGGTACACCAGAACCAATGCTCGGAAAACAGGAGGTGGGACATATCATGTAACTGAAAGGAAAACAAAATCAATTTCAGAAAGACTAGAGCACAAAGATTCTTAACTGTATTTATAAAAGCAATCAGTTGGCAAAGACAGCTGTTCAATGGGAGGTAAACTCCCTTCAGAGTTCTCGGACACCAGATTCTTTTGGCCTTCAAACAAGAGGGGACTTTTGTTTTTTGCTAAGAATTTCACATTCCAAGAAGGTATGTGACACAAGCTCAACTGCTCACATATTTCCACTCACATAACACTTATGTAGCACATCAGCTTTTATTTTTTCCAGATAAAAGGAGATTAAGCTTGGTATATATTCCTGTGAGAGAATAAACAGAAAACTATGTTTCTCTTTTTTACTATATTAGTGCCCTGTAATCCAGACCATATGATCCATAAACTATATAAAAATTAAACCATACTGACAATCTTAGGCAAAAAGTGAACCAAGAAGAAATAATTTTTTTTAGGGCTGTTGTGTAGGGGATATTAAAATCACATGTTGTGTTATTAATTTTCTTTTGGAAGCCAAACAGAGTTCTCCTGCATAAATTTCTCAAGTATTTACCTTACAGTTTTTCCTATTAAAGGCAGGTGAGGCATTAAATTAGTGATGTGATATTTTGGTCTATGCATAGGGGAGACATGGATAAGTCACTTTGTAAATGACTTTGTTGGCATGTTTGTTTTTTCTTTTTTTTAATAGCAAGGCAAATACTCCTTAAATAGACAGCTATGTGCCTCAGAATAAAATGCAGGCTCCAGTTATCACCTTTTTGAGGTAAACAAAATCATTTATTCCAACAGACCAACATGAGTAAACATAATCAATAGCTAGGTAGAGAATATTAGCTTTCGGGGGACACGGAGAGTTGGGGCAGATGAAGTGAAATGTGCAAACATCCACCTTACTTGCACTGTCAATGCACAACACTGTCCCTGGCTAAACTGCAGCTGATAGGGGTGTCTTCCTGCAAATTCCTTCACGCTTCTTTCCCCTTTAATAAGAATGCACCATCTATCAGGACTGCCTTCTGAAATCAGAAGACTGGAAGAGGGGACGAGAACAAAGAAACTCTACAAAGGCTGTCAGGCATGTTTCTAGCTTTGCTTTCCTAATCAAAGTAGGAGGTAGGAGGGTACTCAGCACAGGCCGTCTGGGAAGAGTTTACCTTACCACCAACAAAACACACCAGTAAACACTGGGAAGCCCCAGACAAGTTTACAGCAAACAGTTTCAATGTGTTTAGTGTTCTCCTTGTACTCCCCCAGGACCAAGGAGGGCCTTTTAAAAATTCAATAGCTGGCAGCGGACTTTAAATACTAATCTTCCCACTGTGCAGGATAATAAGCCCGCGCAGCCCACAGGAAGGCAGGCCCCCCAGTGACAATTCCTTTACACAGCATCTTAACGTCCAATTTCTATGAAGAGGTGGGAAGGGAATTTGCCACCTGAACTAGTCACCTCTCTTGCCTTCCACAGAGCACAATCTTACCCACAGCTGTCTCCCAGTACCCAAAGGGGACAATTCTTATGTTTTAATAATTCCAAGTGTCCCATCTTCCTTTGACTCCCAAACGTACTACGGACAGTCAAGCCAAGGGCAGACCGACCTCAGTGAGGACCTTGCTGCAGAAAAGACTCATGAAACACGAGAGAAGTGTAACTCCAGCCCACTAAGTCTCTGGTTTGCACAGTCTGCACGGACAAATCCATTTCAAAGGGGACCTACGTCTCCGTGCAGGAGTTCTATTTTAAGGGAACTGAATTGGGAACACAGATGTTTCTTCAGTTAGCAGAGTTGGCAGAACTGCTCCTGGACCAAATCCGAGCTCTTAATGCAGGAAAGGGCCTTAGGAGAGCATCTAATTCAACCCACTCACTCAACTGATGAGGAAACCGAGGCCCAGGAGGCAAGGAGGTGGCACGCCCAGCAAGTGGCAGAGTAGCAGTGTTCTGATGACAAGTCCTGTGCGCTTTCCATTACACCATGAATCGCTTTAAAAAAAAATATTCTACTCTGACTTCAACCCTGCAACTCCTGTAGATTCATGTCAATAGCTTTCTCCCCGCCCCCGCCAAGTTCATAAATCCTCCTCACTCCCCGCTCAATTTTTTTTAGCGCCCACAGCTCTTCGGGCTGGGGCATCCAACTAGTGTGGAAAACAGAAATGGACCATCGCCTTAACTTTCTGAGACTGCAGTTAATCGTGGTCCCCAAACACGATCCTGATCTTGGATTGCTTTCCCGGTGCCTCAGTTTCCTACTCGGTGAAATGGGGCTCCTCACCCAACCCGCATGGAGTCGGGGCGAGGGCTGGTTGAAACGAAGTCGGTGACACCTCCTACCGCCGGCACACAGTAGGCGCCTAACAAGTGGTAGCTGAATGGGTGGCCGCATCAAGCCCGCGGGGCGCAGCTTCCAGCCCTCCCCCCCCGGGGGGGGGGACGTGCGGTGTGTGTAGGGGGAAGCCAGGGAAAGGCCAGCTCGAGTCCGGCCTGGCCGAGGCGGCGGGAGCGGAAGGGTTGGGTGTTTACACACAGCCAGCGAGGAGGCTGCGCGGCTGCAGGCAGGGGCCCCGCGCCCCAGGAGATCCATCTTACTCGGATCGGGGGCACCAAGCTCCGCGCGGGCTCGGGGTCACGGTTCCGCCCACCGCCCTGCGCTACGAGGCCGAACCCACACCTTCCGCGGGAGCCTGCCTGCGCAGGCGGCCGGAGGCGGCTTCTAAGGGGCCGGGCTCCAGTGGCCCGGGAGAGCCTGAGCGCGCCCCACGCCCGCTTCCAGGCCGGGAAGTCGGCGGCCCGGGGAAGGGCGGGCGCGGGTGCTCGGGGCGGCGCGAGGGCTCCGGGGCAGGGCTGGCGGGGGGTGGGGGGGCCCGGGGCTGACGGCGCGGGGGCGCGGGGCGGGGGGCCAGGCTCACCCATGAAGAGGCAGAAGAGGTCGAGGCAGATGAGCAGCACCCGCTTACTGCCGCCCTTCCTCGGGTTGTTGTTGAGCGCCGGGCTGCCGCCGTTCTTGCTCTCCGGAGCGATCGCCTTGTCGTACTTGTAGTTTTGCATGGCGCTGGCTGCGGCGCGAGCCTCCGGCCCCGCGAAGACGCCCAGCGGCGGCAGCCACACACCCGCGCGCGCGGCCCGCCTCCCGGCCGCGGCTGCTCGGGGACGCGGAGGGTCGGGCCCCGGCTCGCGGCGCGGCGGCGGCGACGGTGCAGCCCGCCGCGCGCTTCCCACTGCAGCCCGGGCTGTTTTCTGCTCCCCGCTGCTCCTCTGCGCTCCTCTCTCAGCCCCAAACCGTCCGCAGGTCCAGGGGGAGGAGAGCCGGCTGCCGAGCAGACCCTGCTGCAGAGCTGTGCTGCTCGGGGCGCGCTGGGCTGGCACGGGTCCGCCTGCGCGAGCGGGGGAGTGGGCAGCGCGGGCGCCCGGCCACCTTCCTCGGCTGCTGCGTACTTAATGAATGGGAGCCGCTCCGAGCCCCGCCGCTCCGGAGCGCCTGCCCCAACTCCAACTTTTCCTCCTCCTCTTCCTCCTCCTCCTGCTGCCGCCGCGGCTGCTGTTGTGGTCGCCTGGGTTTGTTTCTGCACTTTTATCGCACGAGGTCCTTTTAAAAAAGAGAGAGAGAGACAGAGGGAAAGAGAGGGACCTCCTTACTTGGCTCTGAAGAGATCCCGAAAGCACAGCCCCTTCCTTAAGCTGCCTAAGACGTAGGATAATTAAGGCCACATTTTCCCCCACCCCCTTCAAAAAAAAAAAAAAAATCCTAAAAGGAAAAGTTACTCTCAAACCAGAGAATCCGGGAGCCCCTAGCGTTCAGAAACACCAAGTTGTCACAAAAAGAAAACTATATAAATAAAAAGAAACATTTTCTTCCTGGCCTTGGGTCGGGCAAAAGTTGAGGCTGTAGAGCGAACGTGCATTGCATTTCTCCTCCTTTATAGATTTGGGGCTTTCAAGTATTTGTTTCGCTTTGAATCGTATTATCCTGAAAATACTCAGGGAAAAACGCTCAGCACCCGATACTGGGCTGGAGTCTGAGAATTTGAACTTGAGACACGACTCTGGAGCCAGACCTTGTAGATTTGAATTCTGGCTGTGGCTCTGTGCCTCAGTTTCCCTATATGTAAATGGAGATATTAACTGTTTCTCCCAAATACAGTAATTGTGAAGACTGAATTAGTTAATACATGTAAGCATCTAGAACAGTTCCAGGTACATACAAGTGCTATATAAGGGTTAGCCGTGACCTTTATACCTGTTTCTGAGGTGAAGGCGTCCCAAGCCCTCAAGCCTCTCTGATGGTTCAGCTGGCCTCAAGCCTGCCCATACCACTATTTTGGGGATTGAGGGGAGCCCGGGACAGCAGGAGTGCTCTCTGGAGTTATCATCTTTAGCTTGAGTTCTGGGGCAATCTAATGCTTTGCTTTAGAAGCTGTAATATTATTTCACATTATTTTGTGTGAGTTCGTCTTTCTTCCAGACAGAATGCTATATAAACATTCCCAGGGCATGGGTCTTTCCCTATGTCTTCTATGTACCTAGCAGAGCACTGGGCACCCAATGGACAATAAATGGATATTTATTCCAGGTGTCTCTTTTTGTGCATCCAGAAATAGAAATAGCTGTAGCTTTTTGATACATTTACACTGACTTGTGATGGGGTTTGGTAACCACTATATCCAGCCACAATCAACCACTTGTCCTTTCTGGAACACTCCTTTCAACACTTCACATCCCTGCCCTCCTACTCCCTCTGCTTATAATGCACCTCTATCCCTTCTCTAGCTAGCAAAATGCTTCTCTTGCTCTAGAGTCCCCTGAAATGTCATCTTCTCTCTGAGCCCTTTCTTGACCCTCAGACAGAGTTAACTTTACCTTCAACACTTTGTTTATAACACTCTTGTGGCACTTATCACAGTCTGATTTGGCGTTATAGTTAGTAAGACCAGTCAGCTCTGTGGATTATCAGCTCCACAGCATCTCCCCAGTACCCAGCACAGGGTTTGCTGTCTGTTGAATTAAGTTCAGGTCCAGACTGGACAACAGATGGGGCTGGCAAAGAAAGGCAAAATCGCTGTCTTCTGGAATCTCCAAGACAATTCTGGAGGTGGGGCATCAGATGCCTGTCAGACACCGCACTCTCAATTCAAATAGCGTCAGGTAGAACTAAGCCAGGATAACTAAGAGAACAAATTCCTTAGATAGCTTTTTAGTGACAAACACCTCTTGAAATGTTAAAATAGCAGAAACAATACAATGTGATTATTGACATTTTGAAAGGAATTCAGGGATTCCAGTGTCTTTCCCTTGCCCACCCAACCCTCTTTGTAATTATAATCATCCTTGAAGTTCTAAGTCACCAAACCCTATCTTCGGAATTCTAAGCAAAGCTAAAAGCAAATGCAAGCCTTCTTGAAACTGCGGACCCCTCTCATCTCCCCCCCCCTTGGGCACCTGTGCCACTCAGGTGGGTGCGTATATTCCATGATATACTACTCTGTTCTATCATTAGAATTTTAGCATTTCCTCCCTTTACATTTCCTGTCTGCTTTTCCTTATCTGTGAAATGACTTCTATTAATTTAAGAATAAACATTTTTAAAAGCCAGGCTTTTACCCTAGCTAAATGGTATTACAACTCCTCAATCTAGTTGGTCCCTAAAGCCATTGGGCAAGACTGTTAACTTTGGCTGGCACTAGATTGAATGCTAGGAACCTAATATTCAGGTCCTCCGGATTGAACTCAGCCACTTAATAAGAAGGCTAAAGTCTGGTGTTCCAGGAGCAGATAAGGGGGAAAATTAATGGATGTTTAAATAAGTTTTATATTTCCATTCACAGGGCTCTGTGGGCTATTGTTTTTTCAGAACAAAAAGATCATGTTAATTGATGCATGTAGTTGTAGGCAAACAAGTATTATATTTGGATTATTCTTCAAGGGAACAGAATACTACAGATACTCATTAAAATTGACTTGAACAAGTCATAAGCACAGTGTCAATATCATTCTTCAGATAATAGGAAGTTAAACCATCTAACCAGACACGTAAACTGGAAGGCCTCTTTGCTTTAACCCTAAAATGGAACAATCTAAGTTAATGCAATGGAACAGACTTCGGTCGATTAGAATGGTGTCATTTCAAAGTAATTAAGTAATTAAAATTCCTAGTACACATAGTTGACCAAAATTCACACCTGAAAATGGCATCCAGTTCACTAAACTAGTCTGTAGAAAAACTGTAACATCAGCGGGGATAAATGCCCTTTTAAGATTAACTTATTATGTGTGGTAACAACAGTGCATCGTTTTTAAACAACTGATGCCTCCCAAGAGATTTAAACGGCTTTCATTTCTCAGATCTCTTGTTACCTCATAATTTTATTTCTCTTCCTCTTTAACCCCTAACATTTAATAATTAATCATTTTTTATTTTTTGAAAAGGCCTGAATTGGCTCTGGAAATATTTAGGGGAAAGATAACTGAGTGCCTTTCTGGGAGAGTGTATAGTCCAAAGGTCAAAGCAAACCATTGAAATTCACATAAAAAGACAGATAAGTTTTGGCTCTGAAGTACCCATTTATCCAGTTACCTTAAAACCCATTCGCTCCACCTCAGTTATACTAAACAAAAATTGCTAGCTTGCTTTTTTAAGTGCCGGCTGCAGCATCAGGAGTGCTGCATAGGAGTGAAGAGAAGCCTCCACAGTGACGCACCTAAGAAAAGACAGGAAGGAGCAGGGAATTTGAGGTCTGAGCATCTTGGATCATGCTGTTTGACCCCAGGCAAGCTGAGCAACCTCTCTGAACCTCAGTTTTCTCAACTTTTAATTTCAATTTTCATTAAATTTCAATTTAATTTCAATTTCTCTCTGGTTTTGAGGACTAAAACATTAAAAATGAAAGAATACATTTTTAAAATACTTGCTACAAAATAGGCAGTTGACGAGTGTTAGTTGAATGTTAAGATTTTAAGCGAAGACATTTATCTCTACAATACACCTAGTTTAAATGCAGATATTCAAGAAGTGTTTATCAACTAACTCTGCATATTTAATTTTATTTATCCTTCCCTAAATGCAATGATACCTTGAGCTTCTTTATTCCTATCTTTTTTTTTAAATGTGCGATTTACTGAGATTCTGAAGTAAATCAAACATGCTTATTTTTTTAAAAAACTAGTTACATATTGCTTCCTTCAGGATTGTTTGTGAAACTCAAGAAAAGTTTTTTTCTTGCTTAACAAGAAAGTTTTTTTCTTGCTTAACAAGGGGTACAGCAATGAACAAAGCAGACAAAAAATGCTTTTCTTGCATTTGCTTAAACTAATAATCTTGTACCAGTGAGAGTATGTTCATTTTAAATGCTCTTTCACATCTATTATCTTATTTTATCCTTACAACTCACCAAAGTAGGTGGGGTTGCTTTCATTAGCCCATTTTATAGATGAGACACTGAGGCAAGCCCATTTAACTGGCTAGAACTGGTTTTCCCCGTTGGTAAAATGGAAATGATTCTAACCTTAGCTCATAAGGTATAAAATAGAGCCCTTTACAGTTTCTAAAGGTATTACATTCACTGATCTCATTTCAAGTAGGTAAGGCAGAGATTGTTATCTTTGTTTTAGAAATAAAGATACTGAATTCTGGAAAGAAAGGTACTTAGCTTAAAGTTGGAAGTAAGGAGATTCCTTGAAGCACCACTGGAATGCCAGGTCTCTTCATTTCTAAACCAAGATTCTTTTCTTTACACCACAAGGTCTCACCCTCAAAGGTGCCCAGAAATTTCTGCTTCTCAACAGTGGTTTCAAAGAGTAAGTTAGAAGGACTGCAGAATTAGCGTCTTGTCTTTGTTTAGAAAGCAGAGAAGTTTGATTTTGTTTTGTCTTTTCTTATAGACTTGGAAAGGAACAACATTGTTGCACCTTGTGTAGCAGAAATGGAAGAGGGCTGCTCATTATTTGCCAAGCAGTTATTTGTTACAAAGCCGGAGCTTTAAGAACATAAAAACAGGGGTGGTACCGTAAGGCAGCCTGGATTAATGTCAGTATTTTTATCTATTTACAAGCAGTCATCTTTTCTTTAGCTAGAAATTAGGGCAGTTAAGAGCTAACCTTATAATAATTCGGTTAATGTTGTTACTTAAAATAACAGAGTCTAGAATGGATGGAGGAACTTGCAAAGGGAGAAGGTGCAGGGTTTGTCTCTAGAACCTGCAAAACTGGTGCCGCTGATGGCTCAAAAGGAGACTGATGCTGCCACCTTGTGTCACTGTCGAAAACTGCTATGATTCCCAAGGAGTGAAAGTGTCATCAATGGGGGATGGGAAATGGCTGGAAAGGGAATGTAGAGATTTTACAGAGCTTTTCCCTGATCCAGGGATTGGTGATTCATGCAACAGATGTGTTTAATGAGTATCTACTATGTACCAAACACTCTTCTAGGAAATAGGGGTACAGCAATGGACAAAGCAGACAAAAATTCCTGTCCTCATTGAGCTTTTTAGACCTCTGATTATTTTATATGTATGCACTCATTTAATATTCTAAACAACTCTACGAGGAAGGCTTTCCCATTTTATGGATGAGGTTACTGGGGCACGGGAAGATGAAGTAACTGGTCTAAGATTACGCAGCTACTGGGTGATAGAGCTTGGATTTGAACAGAAGCAGTCTAATACAAGAGTCACCAGGACTTTAATCATGAATCTTTACCGTGTAAACTTTTCCTCTGAGTAACATACACAGAGATTAGTGGTTGCCCAAGAGGTACTTTAGCTTGTGTGTCTGGGAGGGAGAGGTAGAAGGTTGTATGTGTGTGTGTATGTACACATATGTACATTCATGCATGTTATTCACTGAATTCATATATGTACATATTCTGTATACATAAGCACTGTATGAATATATGTGTATTTGTTTACTGTATATATATGACTATTTATTCACTCATTTAATCACCCATCAAATTTTCATTAGCACCTACTCTATACTAGAGTTCATGTGAGGTGCTAGAGATAACCGAGTTAAAGCCTATGGTTCGCTCTTCAAATGATTCAATTTTAGTAGGAGAAAAACATAAACAAATACTTGCAATATTATCATGGCACTTACCATTTTATTGTAGGGACTTAGTTGTTTTTCAAAAGACTATAATCTCCTTCAGACAAAAGCCAATGCTTTGTCTAGCATGGTACATAATAAGCCTTTTAAAAGTAGTTCTTGAGTGAGTGACTAGCTGACGGGTGTAAGCTCCACATTCGGCCATCAGGGAGAGTTTCACGGAGCAGAGAAGTCATAGCTGCATGATAAAGTTGGAAAAGGTCTATGATAACTCGAATACGTAGAAACAAAAGCGTAAAGTCTCTACTTCACATCATACACAAAACATAATCTTAGATGGATCATTGACATAAAAGTGAATGATAAAATGCAGCTTTTGGGATAAAACAAAGGAGAGCATATTCAGGAACTTGGGACAGGCAAAGATTTCTTATACAGGAATAAAAAGCATTAATGACAAAAAAAGGGATATAAATGGAAACTCATGAAAATTAAGAACTTATATGCGTAAAATATATCTGAGGTCACCAAATTATGGCCAACGTACTGAATTTATTCTGCTGCATGGCTTTGTACAGCCTGTGTGCTCAAAATGGTTTTTACATTTTCACATGGTTGAAAAAGAGTCAAAGGAAGGCTCCTATGTAATGATATGTGAAATGTACATGAAATTCAAAATTTCAGTGTCCATAAATAAAGTTTTATTGGAATACAGCCATGCTTGCTCATTTCATGTACGCTGTCTACAGCTGATTTTGTGCCTCAGTGGCAGAGTTGAGTACTAGCAGCAGACATCACCAAGGCCTGCAAAATCTAAAATAATTGCCATCTGGTCCTTTATAGAAAAAGTTTGCTGCAATTAGGGCAGATTAGGAAAAGACATATATTTACAGAGAGCTCATATCCAGGATATATAAAAAACTATAAATCAGTTGGAAAAATACAGACAACCCCAATTTTTTTTAAAGTGTGGGGGGAGGGGCACCTGGGTGGCTCAGCCGGTTAAGCATCTGACTCTTAATCTCAGCTCAGGTCTTGATATCTGGGTCATGAGTTCAAGCTCCGTGTTGGGCTCCATGCTGGGCATGGAGCCTACTTAAAAAAAAAAAAATAGTTGGGGGGGGAAGAAAAAGCCTTCAATAAGCACTTTGCAAGAGGATATGCAAGTGGCCAATAAGCATGGGACAAAATACTCAATGTCATTAGTGATTAGGGAAATGCAAATTAAGACCCAATGAAATACCACTATCTACCTATCAGAATAACTACAATGAAAAATCCTGACACTGTCAAGTGTTGGTGAGGATGTGGACTAGCTGGAGTGAAAATTGGTATAGCTACTTTGGAATAGTCTTTGGCAATATCTCCTAACACTAAACATATGCCTATCCTGTGGCCCAGCAATTCTACTCCTAGGGATGTGCCCAACAAAGACAAGGGCATATATCCACCAAAAGACTTGCGCAAGATGATTCCTAGCAGTTTTATTCATGATAACTCACAAATGTCAGTAACACAAGCACCCATCCAAAACAGAATGACTAAATTATACACAGTGGAATACTATGCAGCCGTAAAAAAGAACGAACTGCCTCTACACCAAGAAGCATGGATGAATCTCTCAAACATAATGTTTAAAAAAAGAAATTGACACAAAAATGCCTACTATATTGCTTTATAAGAAGTATGCCAACAGGTAACTAGTCTATGATGATAGAACTCAGAATAATGGTCACCTTTGGGGATGGGTTATTAACTGGGCAGAGGAATGTGAAAGCTTTCTGGGTGCTTGATTTGGGTAGTGCTTATATGCATATAAACATACGTAAAATTTAATAGTGTGAAATCAATATGTGGACATAAATTTTTATACTTCATTGCTTGTTTGTTATGCCATAATAGAGACTTAAACTGTAAAAGGGTACCCAAAGTAGGAGTGAAATATGACTCAGGAAGGGAACAGGTCTGTATGGTATGGATGGGAAAAGGGAGAGATGGAAGAATTTCTTCAATTTTCCAGACTTTATCATTGACTAAATTTATCTATTTGATAGTTGGCCAACAGGTAATTAATAATTCTTCTGAAAATTTAACTTACCTAGTCATTCCAACTCCAAAACAGATGCTAGTCTCACCTTGTCCTTGGACCACATTAATGGCTATGGCCATATGAACATCTCTCCCTCTGCTAATTCTTAGTCATCTACCTCACTTAGTCCTGCATAGGCATTGCCTTCCCAAAACACACACCTATAAAACAATCTTTCAACCTGAAGAAAAAAAGATGGGGAATGTGAGGGAGTCCATAACGAGGGCAAAGTAGAACTAAGACACCTTCACTGAGTATAGTGGACCGAATGGTCACCTCTCAAAAGATATGTTTATGTCCTAATTGTCAGAAACTCTGAATGTGACCTTATTTGAAGGAAGGGTCTTTGCAGATGTAATTAAGGATCTTAAGATGAGGGGCGCCTGGGTGGCTCAGTCGTTGAGCGTCTGCCTTCGGTTCAGGTCATTACCCCAGGGTCTGGGGATCGAGTCCCGCATCGGGCGCCCTGCTGAGCAGGGAGGCTGCTTCTCCCTCTCCCTCTCCCCCTGCTTGTGCATGCGAGCTCTGACAAGTCAATAAATAAAATCTTTTTTAAAAAAGGATCTTGAATATGAGATCATCCTGAATTATGCAGGTGGGACCTGAATCCAATGACAAGTGTCCTTATAGGACACTGAAGAGGAGACATGGGCACACACAGGAGAAGACCCCATGACGATGGAGGCAGAGATGGCAAACACAGAGGCAGCCACCGGAAGCTGGAAGAGGCGACAAAGGGACTCTCTTCAGAAGCACCCACAGGGAGCACAGTCTGCTGGATTTTGAATTCCTGGCCTCCAAAACTGTGAGAGAACACATTTTTGTTGTTTTAAGCCACCCAGTTTGTAGTAATTTGTTGAAGTAGCCCTTACAAATTCATACACTGTCGTTCATGTACCCATTTGGTGACATTGGGTTGCTTCCGCTTCTTAGTTGTTATGAATGATGCTGCTATAAACATTTGAAGGGACTTTAACTTTGACAAGAAGGAACATGAAAGTCAATTTTAGAGCTGGGGTCAGAGGAGTGGTGACCTGACTTAAGTGTTAAAAGAATCATTCTGGTTGTTTTGAGAATAGACTGGGCGTGGACACAGGTAGAAGCAGTCTGGTTTGGAGACCATTGCAGTAATCTGGGAGAGGGACAGGGGTGGACTGATTTAAGGTGGTGGTGCTAGAGAAGGTGGTGAGAGACAGCAGATTCTGGAGATATTTTGAAGGTAAAACCAATCAGATTTGTTGATAGAATGGATGTGGTGGGAGAAAGACATCAATAATGACTCCAAGGTTTTTAGCCTGAGTAACTGGACAGATAACAGTGCTATCAATAGAAAGAAAAGGGGTGCCTGGGTGGCTCAGTCGGTTAAGTGTCTGTCTGCCTTCGGCTCAGGTCATGATCCCACGGTCCTGGGATTGAGTCCCGCATTGGGCTCCTTATTCGGCGGGGAGTCTGCTTCTCCCTCTCCCTCTGCTGCTCCCCCTGCTTGTGCCCTGTCTCTCTCTCTCTGACAAATAAATAAATAAAATCTTAAAAAAATTTTTTTTTTTTAAATGGAAAAGAGAAAGACAGAGTGAAGCATACCTGTGGAGGGAAGATCAGGAGCTCAGTTTTAGACATGTAAAATTCAAAATATCTATTAGTTATTGAGGATGCTAAGTAGACACATAAGCACATATTATAATTTTATTACATCAAATAGCATATTATTAATTTAATTTTTGCATTTATTCAGTAAATAATTAGTGAATGCCTATTATATGTCAGGCACTGTGGAGAGCCAATGAAGATAATCTAACACTGTTTATGTCTCAGACAGTATTCTACATATTGCCAGTCATCAGCGAAAGCAGTGTGGAGTCCAGAGGCATGAATATTAGTTCTGTCTCTGTTCCAACTGGTTACCTGATCTTGGGCAAGTATCTTCACTCATCTGTGCCTCAGTTTCTTCGACTTTGAAGTGGGGGGTTGTGCAAGATGATAGTCAAGATGCCCCCACCCAGCCTTAAAAATTTTTCAGTTTGCTCATCTGAACTGAAGTCTGTTTTTCCTCAGGTGATATCATTTCCTTGAAACTTTGCTGGGGAAGACAGCTATTTTTCCTTCTTCCGATAATTCACTGGACAAAGAAAAAGTTGGTTTATATACAGACAGTCCCAACTTACAATGGTTCAACTTTATGATTTTCCAACTTCACGCTGGGTTGAGAGTGATAGGCGTTCAGTAGAAACCATAGTTCAAATTTTGAATTTTGATCTTTTCCTGGGCTAGCTGTACGTGGTACGATGCGTACTCGTGATGCTGGGCAGGGGCGGTGAGCCACAGGTCCCGGTCAGCCCTGGGATCACGAGGATGAAAACCCAATACTCTTACAACCATTCTGTACCTATATAACCATGCTATTTTTCCTTTCTGTATGGTATTCAATAAATTACATGAGATATTCAACACTTTATTTATAAATTAGGCTTCATGTTAGATGATTGTCCAGCTGTAGGCTAGTGTAAGAGTCTGAGCATGTTGAAGATAGGCAAGGCTAAGCTATGGTGTTCGGTAGGTTAGGTGTATTAAATGCATTTTTAAAAGAGATTTTATTTATTTATTTAAGAGAGAGAGGGAGAGAGAGAGCACAAGCAGGGGGAGTGGCAGGCAGAGGGAAAAGCAGACTCCCTGCTGAGGAGGGACTCGATCCTGGGACTCCGGGATCATGACCTGAGCCAAAGGCAGACGCTTAACCAACTGAGCCACCCAGGTGCCCCTTAAATGCATTTTCGACTTGCAATTTTTCATTTTACAAAGAGTGATCAGGGTGTAATCCTGTCGTAAATTGTGGAAGACCTGTATTTCTGACTTACCATGGCCCACTTCCATACCTTTGTTTCTCTTCCATAAATGTAATGCTCTCTCTTCTTCAAAAATTAAATGAATCTTTTAAAATTATTATTTTAAGACTAATATGTATTTAATGTAGACAAAAATGAAAATTATGTTGCCTCTGCTAATTTCTCATAACCCTATACTCACGTGTCAGCGATGGCATTTGTAACATCCTGCCCTTATAATTATTTGTGTCCTTAGAGATGATATATTTTAGGAGGTCAGTAATTGTGTCCTACTCATTTTTACAGTTCTCATAGTGTTCATTTCAGTGCCTCATCAATAACAGACACCCCAGAAATGTATACTGAATTAATGAGTGAGTCAACAAACCATCTATAATAAATTTTTAAAAATCTAATATACAAAACAATAAAATAAAATTTCCTTTCTGGTGTCTGTGGGTGATTTTCCTGCTCTTTTGAGCTTTTATGTAATATTGTTTATGCATTGTTTATGTGATACCCCCTTTGATTTTATACACATATATAAGGTCATTGAATTCTCTCTGGCACGGCAAGATATTTCTGATTTTTTAAAAAAGTAGATAGTGGAAATATTATAGCATTTAGAATCAGAGTTTTGAATCCCGAGTCTGTCACACAATTATGTATGTACTTTTGGTCAAGTTGCTCTGTCTCCCTAAACCTCAGTTCCAAATTTGATACAGTAAGAATCGCAGACCTTATACCCTGGGTTGGTATGGGATAATGAATGTGGAAATTCTTTGTAGATTGAAATGACTCTATTTATTTTATTTTACTTTTATTTTTTTTAAAGATTTTATTTATTTGAGAGAGAGAATGTGTTCATGAGAGCAGGGAGGATCAGAGGGAGAAGCAGACTCCCCATTGAGCAGGGAGCCTGATGCGGGGGCTTGACCCTGAGACTCTAGGATCATGACCTGAGATAAAGGCAGACACTTAACGGACTGAGCCACTCAGGCGCCCCGAAAGATTTATTTATTTATTTGAGAGAAAGAGAGAGAGAAAGGGGGAGGGGCAGAAGGAAAGGGAGAGAATCAAGTGGACTCAGTGCTGAACGTGGAGCCAACACAGGGCTTGGGGCTCGATCCCAGGACCCTGAGATCATAACCTGAGATGAAATCAAGAGTCAGAGGCTCAACCAACTGAGCCACCCAGGCACCCCTGAAATGACTCTATTAAAAAATCATCTTAAAAAAAAATTCTGAGAAGATATGGGGCACCTGGGTGGCTCAGTCAATTACGCGTCTGCCTTTGGCTCAAGTCATGACCTTGGGGTCATGGGATCAAGCCCTGCATTGGGCTCCCTGCTCACCGGGGAGCCTGTTTCTCCCTCTCCCTTTGCTGCTCCCCCTGCTTGTGCTCTCTCCCCCTCTCTCTCAAATAAATAAATCTTTTTTTTAAATTCCGAGAAGATATACTATTATTATTACATTATTTTTACTGTTAAAATGATCAAAATTCTTCAGTGGAAGAGTTTAGCAGACTCCTAGTTCAATGCTAAGACTTGATAGGGATTTGACTTGAGAGGCATGCTCTGCCGTTTCCAAAGAAGCCAGAGAAATATGCTGGTAAAACTTTTGGAAATGTATGTAATCTTAGGGCCACTATGTGTGGCTACACAATTCCAGGATCTCCATTCACATGGGTATCTGTGAAGCCCCCGGCCCTATATAGCGGGGTGGCCGTGGTCCACCATGCAGTTACAAAATGAATGGAAAGCCTAACTATGGAACACCTAATAAGTTCTGTGAGTGTTTTAGGAGAAATATTTATAATGAATTCTTAAGCTGTATATGTCACTCTTTATCATTACTAATAGTAAAAACATAAAGAAAAAGTGTTGAGACAAATACAAGACATTACGTTGAGAGGATACAGCCTACCAGAGATAAAGAGTTATGGGTTTAGATACAATGCATCCCTCCTTGGCCTAAGTGCTTCCCATCATTTTATTAATGTGAGTCTGGATTTCATTCTTCAATAAGAAGTGTTTCAGAACAAAAGTACAGTTATACTTTGTTAAAAATTGTATATCCCCCTGCTGTACTTTTCATCTCCACGACTTACTTATTTTGTAACTGGAAGTTTGTATCTCTTAATCCCCTCTCTATCTATTTCACCCATCTCCCCACCCATCCCCCTTCTGGTAACCAGAAGTTTGTTCTCTGTATTAAGTCTGTTTTTGTTGTTGTCTCTTTTTTCTCTTCATTTGTTCATTTGTTTTTTTTCTTAAACTCCATATATGAGTGAAATCATATTGTATTTGTCTTTCTCTGTCTGACTTACTTCACTTAGCATAATGCCCTCTAGGTCCATCCATGTTGTTGCGAATGGCTAGATCTCATTAAGATTGCAATAATGTTGTTTGGTGTCAGACGGTGACTGCACTTATTGTGGTGAGCCCTGAGTAATGCATAGATTTGTTGAATCATTATGTTTATACCTGAAACTAACCTAACACTGTATATTAATTATACTTCAATAAAAATTATATATCCCAATAAAATCATAATATCTAAAAAATACATGCAAATAGATTACATAGGTACTTTTAAATACATAAATACTGCATTACACATTTTTTCTTATGTACCATAACTGTTATGCTTACTTAATAGCTTTGTCTCACCAATGTAGCCATTCATGGAAATAAGCATCAATTGACTGTTGACTCCTCTTAAGTCCTAAGAAAAGAAACTGTCCTCAAGATGCTCACAGATATTCACTGTGGATCCTAAAGCTCCCAAGAAAGCATGAAGTAAACTGTAAATGGGATTATGTGGAACCCAGCATGTGGGTGTTTAAGCCTCAAAAATAAGAAAAAGGGAGAGAGAAGAAAGAAAAGTAGAAAGAAAGAAGAAAGAAGAAAGAAAGAAAGAAAGAAAGAAAGAAAGAAAGAAAGAAAGAAAGAAAGAAAGAAAGAAAGAAAAGGAAGGAAGGAAGGAAGGAGAAAGGAAGAAAGATCATCCCTAATTACATGGGGTAAAATCATCTTCAGGTAGGAGAGAATTAAGACACATGAGTCAATTTGGGGCTTAAGCTGATCTTTCCACAAGAGGAATTGTTTCAAGTAGGACTTTGACTCACTGTCAAATGTGTTTCATTCCAGCCAATAGGGAAGAATTCATAAAGCTCTTTGTGAGCCAAATACAAAGCTATGGCTGCTAGAAAGAGAGACCCATTTCCATTCCCGGGCATAGCCAGTGATATCAGGAGGGGATGAAGCAGCAGTTTGGGAATGAGCCCAGCAAATTGCCAAAGCACTGGGGGACACCTGGAGCCACAGTACCACTGAGAAAAAAAACTTCATCCCGGAGCCTATGGAAACAGGTGTACACTTGGGGGCTTGGGATCCTAGTGACTTTACTAAGAAAAGATAATAATATGAAAAGTACTCCCATAGTAACAAGAAGAAACGGTCACACAAAGGGACTTTGTTGTCCCTCAATCTCTTACAAGAATGATAAGCCTATTTGCCTTAATAAAATAAAAGGTCTTCCTTTTTAATATTATTTAAACTCAATTTTTCCACTTTTTTAACCCAGCTGGTATGATAGTAATAAAGAAGGCATTATTTTGTAGTTGAATCTGGGCAAAGTATTTTGTCTGATGCCCTAAACTTTGGGTTGGAGTGGAGATAACTATCCTGAGGTAACCACACATAAAAGTTTATGTATGCCCTTGAGCATTCTTTCTTGGTCATTCTCCTAGGATAATTAGTAGTTATTCAGATTCTAGGATTTGATATAGAAACTCTCTCTTAGAATAGGGAAGGAAACACAGGACAAAATATTAGGGCTAATGTCTGAGGAAGTTTCTTAACCCCTAATAGGCATGTCTCTGAATTTTTAATTTTGGAGGAAAGTGGTTGTCTTCCTTGAATTGCATTTGATACTGTGATTGTGGAGTCAGATAGGCTGTACCACTTGCTAGTTTGTGTGATCATTGTCAAATTACCTCAGCTCCCTGTCCTTGAGTTTCCTGATCTGCAAAATAAGGAGAATTAGGTCTGTTTTATAGTGTTATGGCACAGAATAAATAAAGAATGTACACTGAAATAAAATGCTCCATTCATGGTAACTGTTTTACAGTTCAGTGATAGAATGAGACTACTCCTTATAAACTGCATTCTGTTATGGAGGATTCATGTTTCATGTTTGGTAACTAACTGAAATATTCAAATTCCTAAAATGTATAGACAAATGAGGAAAAGACATTTATTATTCTGTATCAGGCAAATAGATACTTCCAAACAAAAAGAGTGAAAGACAAAAACACAACACTCAGCGCTCATGTAAGCCAGTAAAAATCTTCATCTGAAAAAGCTTGGGAGCCTGTCTAAATTCTCCCTAGGCTTTGTCATCTGACCTCTAGATCATTTGATTGCATCTAAACAGGAGGAAGGGTGATAGAATCTAAACCCCTCCCCTTTGTAACGTACAAGTTGCAAAACTGGTCTGAGGCCTGGGATTGGGAGGCCATACACACAAGGACAATGGAATTAGCTATTTGCTATGAAGTTGTATCTTACAGATCCTCTGTCTTACAGAGGGATAATGAAAAACTGAGGGCAATTAACAATAGAAAATTCACTATGAAGACCAGAGAGCCTATTTGGTATCCTAGAGGTCCCTTTTCTCTTGTAGTGAGAAGCAGAAACAAGCTTCAACCAAATTCAGAATTGAATAGAGTTTCTAGCTTCAAAGGCAATTGAACACATAACCCAAGAAGATCTATTACGCCAATGTCAAGGCCCTGGTTAGGAAACCCAGGAATCCTGACACATGGGATAAGGATATCTGCATATTTCTTGAAGATTTTTGTTTCACAGACTTACTTAAATCCTCAGAGCCTGCAAAGGTGATGTATTCCTCCTCACTAAGAGTAATACTGTCTTCATAGAGGAAGATACTCTAGAGACCTCTGCTCCACAGTGCAACTGGGCCCAAACCACCAAGTTAATAGGCATGTGGAATGACAGCCAGGGTCATGTTGAGCCTGATAAGGGAGGACAGGACCTGTACCCCGCAGAATCTGTGGGAGTTAGTCAGCATTTTCCACAAGGAACCAGGAGGTACCTGAGGGACTGGATCTTGAGAACATTTTATCAAAGGGGCTGAAACTTAAGACTGAATAAGGTAGAGTTTATTGACTTGGGGGAACTCTCTCTCTCTCTTTTTTTTTTAAGATTTTATTTATTTATCTGACAGAGAGAGCATGCACAAGCAGGGGAAGCGGCAGGCAGAGGGAGAAACAGGCTCTCCGCTGAGCAGAGAGCCCCATGCGGGACTCCATCCCAGGACCCTGGGATCATGACCTGAGCCAAAGGTAGATGCTTAACCAACTGAGCCACTCAGGCGTCCCTTGGAGGAACTCTCTTGAGACACTAGGTTTAGAACCCTTCCAAGAAACTCAGGGAACATAAAACTCAATGCAAGAGTGGCTGAAGAAAGCAATGGCTATGCTGAGCTAAGTTGAAATGCTCGAGTTTTTGTAGCATATGATGAACAGAAAGAATAAAAAGCTCAGGCAATGAGCACACTTGAGTGTACATATCCTGTGAGGCTGAAAACCCCATCAGAGGATTTTGTTCCATGGAAGTCCCATAGATCACGCGATTTACCCCGGCCATCAGGTATATGCCAGTGAGAAGCATCACATCACCAAGAAGTCTAGGGGTGGCTCTCATCTGACAGTAGTAGAGTAGGAGAACTTGGCCCATTGATAGGAGGGCATGAAGACAAATGGTAGCGTCTAACCAATGGTTCACAACGATCATCATGATGGGCAAAGGTGATGTGGCATCCAAGAGGACTTGACCTGCAGGGTTGTAGAGATGGTTAGTAAAACACAGTGTCCCAAAGGGCAAAATAGATAGGCAAAAAAGAAGTGCTGCTTTATGTCTCTAATCAAAAGAAAGCAAGAATGGATATGGGGCACTGGGGTGGCTCAGTCGATTAAATATCCAACTCTTGATTTCAGTTCAAGTCATAATCTCAGGGTCATGAGATCGAGCCCCGTGTCAGGCTCTGCACTCAGCACAGAGTCTGCTTGAGATTCTCTCTCTCCCTCTCCCTCTGCCCCTCCCCTGGCTCACACATTCTCCTTCTCCAAATAAATAAATAAATAAATAAATAAATAAATATCTTTAAAAAATAGAAGAAAGCAAGAATGGATAAACAGAGGGCTGCAGAAAGTTGTCTTAATAAAAATTCAGGATTCCTTGCTCAGTTTCTGGACCTGCGCCAGGTACAAAATTTGGAGTCCATTTTAATATAGGTCCAATCAGAAGATAGAAACTCCACTGTGATTTAAACAAGGGAAGGTCAATGTAAAAAGTTATCAAGCTATGACAGAAGAGTAACTATAAGCTATAAAGAGATCTTGGGGCTGAGGGAGAGTAACCAAGCCAGGACAAACATGGACAGGAATTCAGACCTTACTGGAGAAGGTGTAGTTGTAGTCCACTGGATGGTGAAAAATTCTCTGACTTTCAGACCAAGATGGTCTACAGTCACCAGGAAAGCAGGAAGCAGCCCTTTGGGTCACAAGCAAGCCACAACCAGTAGGTGTATGCAGGGTATAAGAGAAAGCTGCTTCCATAATGGAGCTGAAAATTAATGTGCTTCAGTGTATCTTTTTTTTTTTTCTCTGTAAGTGCTGAAGTGCTTTCAAGAGGATCCATCCCATGCCACAGTCCTTATAGACAGCCATAATTGTCAAACACCATAGCCACTTAAGTTCCTAAGGCACTTGCGTCATCTGGTACTTCATCACAATCAGCCACAATTTGATTAATTGTGTTGCCATTGCATGCAATGAGTTACTAGTCTCCTGCTTCCCATTAGCAATGTGCTCAGCACTGCACTGAAGACCAGGGGATGACCAATCTAATTCCCAAATCCTAACCTTCTGGGGCCATTTCCATTCTGTATCAGTCTGGATCCAATCAAGAGACAGAAACCACACCATGATTTTTTTTTTTAATGTTATATTTGCCTCCCACTAATAAACCTTTATTTCACTCAAACTGAGCAATAAATCTTCCACACTGAAGTATCTTCCTTGCCCAATTAATCCAAAGGAAAAAAACTGAAATGATTAGTAAAGAAAAATGTAGGGACTAACACACCCTTTTAATATGTTTTTAAAATTTTTTAAGGTTTAAAGTTTGTAATTCCTGGTAGGAAAACATTATCTGAATGAATACCCTAATGGCAAGCCACTATAGAATGTTCCAGTTGCATGTGGGGCAGAGGGGTAGGGATTCTCTTCACAGCACCCCAGCTTTCTTCATGAGAAGGTCAGAGGTACACTGGTTTGTATTATTGTGACATCCATTAGGTGATCGTTGCTTTTCCTTCAGCAAGGGCTTTATTTATCAGAAGGGCATTATACTTGATCTCCAAATTTGGCTGACAATTTACTGATGAGATTCATAACCTTTGGATTGCTCTGATATTTTGACATATTCGCTGGGTTCTGGGCCACATCCTGGAAGGCCACCATAACTTCTGGATCCTGCATGGCTGCGAGAACCTCTGGATCACTAAGAATTTCATTGAGCCCAGGCATTCCTGCCATTCCAGGCATCCCCCCTGCCATTCCAGGCATT
>NC_138372.1:41674664-41696966 GCF_054177405.1 Leptonychotes weddellii
ACGAATGGCCATTGGCTTGGGTGACTCTACAATGGGGAAAGAGAAATACCACTACATTTTGAAAACTATTGGAACAGGGTCTAATATTTGACATTGATACTGTGAGGGTTAATTTCATGTGTCAGCTTGGCTAGGCTATGGTGCCCAGATATTTGGTGCAATACCAGTCTAGATGGTATGGTGAAGATATTTTTCAGATGTGGCTAACATTTAAATAAGTAGACTTTGAGTCCAGCAGATTACCCTCCATAATTCTGAGTGGGCCTCATCCAATCAGTTGAAGGGCTTAAGAATGAAGACTGAGGTCCTCTTTAAGGAAAAGGAATTCTGCCTCCAGATTGCCTTTGGACCTGAATTATAATATCAACTCTTCCCTGGGTCTCCAGCCTGCCAGCCTTCCTTGCAGATGTGCCAGTTCCTTAAAATCTCTCTTTCCATACACACACACACACACACACACTATTATTTTGTTTCCCTGAAAAACCTCAACAAATACAGATACCTAGAAGCCCAGTGCCATCATAACCCTCTGTAGAGTGGATGCAAAAGTGAACCAGGCAATAAAGAGATTTGTGGCCAAAGTATGGCTTAAAATCAATATACTAGGTCTGTGCAGACCCTATGGTTCCCGCCACCCCAATTCCTGAATCTATAATTGAGTTTGAATTACTTGGCATTTGGAGTAACCCTTGGCCTGCAGGGGTAAGAAATATGATAGTAGCTAGGCCAAGTAAAAACCTCTGAATCTGCCCCATCCTCATCCCTAATAAAGATAGAAGCAACATTGTATCCAAGGGAGGATGGAATGTATTAGTATCAGCCTTAAGGATCTCAAGGATCAGGGATGGTGGCCACTACCATATCTCCATGTTTCTAGATTCTAGAGAATGACAGTAGACTACTGCAGGTTCAACCAGGTAATATCCCCAATTGCAGCTAACATGCTAAACATGGTATCTTTTTCTTTTTAGTAGGCTCCACACCCAATGTGGTGCCCAACGTGGGGTCCAAATTCACAACCCCAAGATCAAGACGTGAGCTGAGATCAAGAGTCAGATGTTGAACCGACTGAACCACCCAGGTGCCCCCTCAACATGGTATCTTACTTAGATTAATTATGGTCTTAGGTACATGGTATATGGCCATTAATATAAAGGATATATTCTTTTCTATCCCAATCAAGATAAAGGACCAGAATCAGTTTACATGAAATGGACCACTATGTACATTCACAATTTTGTCATTGTGCTATGTTAACTCTTCTGCTATCTGACAGTAATACAGTCCAAAGAGATCTGAACTTCCTGGATGTTCCACAAAACATCACATTAAATCATTACAGCGACAACATCATTCTGATTTGGCAGGATGAGCAAGCATTGGCTAGCACACTGGAAGACTTGATAAAGCACGTGCTTGTAAGTAGACAATGTATCCTGTGATAATTCAGGGGCCTGCCACTTCAGTCATGTTTTTAGAGTTCCATGGTCAGGCAAATCCCAGAACATCTCCTCCAAACCAAAAGACAAATTGATGCATCTTGCATCTTTCCATTTTCAGTGCCTTCAGAATCACTTCAGTTTAACTGAAACCTTACTCTTTCCAGGCAATCCTAAGCCAATGGCTAAGCACAGTGGATGTATGTTATGGATTAAATGTTTGTGTCCCCTCGCACCAATTTATATATTGAAGCCCTAACCCCTAAGGTGATGGTGCTATGGTCTGAGTATTTGTGTCCCTGCCAGATTCATCTGTTCAAATACTAATGCCCAATGGGATGGTAGTATGTAGGGCCTTTGAGAGGTCATGAAGGGGAGGTATTTAGGTCATGAGTGTGGAACTCTCACAAATGGAATTCATGCTCTTATAAAAGAGAGCCCACAGAATTCCCTGGCCCTTTCTGTCACGTGAGGACACAGCATGAGGTCTGTGACCCAGAAGAGGGTCCTCATCCGACCATACCAGCACCCTGATCGCAGGCTTCCAGCCACCAGAACTGGGAGAGAAAGATAAATTTATGTTGTTTATAAGCCATCCAGTCTGTGGTATTTTGTGATAGCAGCCTGCACAGACTAAGACAGATGATAACTGGAGATGGGGACTTTGATGCTAATTAGGGTTAGATCAGGTCATGACCATGGGGCCCTGATAATGTGATTAGTGGCCTTCTGAGAAGAGAAAGAGAGAGATCTCTCTTTTTCTCCTCATGAACATAGAGGAAAGGCCATGTGAGGACACAGAGAGAAGGCAGCCACCTGCAAGCCAGAAAGGAGTTCTTACCAGGAACTGGACGCTGTCAGACTTGGATCTTGGACCTTTGAGAGGTCTCCAAAACTGTGAGAAAAGTAAGTGTCTGTTGTTCAAGCCCCCCAGTCTACGACAGTGTGTTACAGCCACCCAAACAGACGAAATCAGTGTACTGGCCATGAATAATACCCAACCAGAATGCTTAGTCTTTGCCCTAGAGTTCCTCATTAGGCTGATGAAGACTTAGTCAGATCTGCATTGCCATCTGATGCCCTCCCTTTATTGGTAACCGTTCAACATATCTGTGGTTTGTCATTTTGTTTTTTTTTAATATAAGCAAATATGCATAAATACTTGAATCCTCTCCTCCCTTTCTTAGATAAATGGTAACATACTATGTATGCTTTCTCCTCCTTGCTTTTTACACTTAATAGTATATTCTAAAGATAACTCCATCATAATATATAGAAAACTTTACTCCTCCTTTACACCTGCCTGGTACTCTATTATATGAAGATGTACAGCAATTTCCTCTAATCCCCTATTGATGACATGGGGTTGTTTTCAGCATTTTGTCATCAGTTCACCTTGAGGATGGAGTCTCAGAAGTGTAACTGCTAAGTCAAAGTGCAAATGCATATGTAATTTTGCTAGGTGTGAACTGGCATTCGCCCTTTCGTTTGCAATGTAGCCTATTTCTACTCTTAAATTTGCCATTTTCCTTCAAGGCATCTCTCTCCATCCAGTCAAACAAGTCAGACATTTGGAAATTTTCTCCAACCTTCCTTTTATTCCTTGCCTCCATCAAAGTAGACATAAAGTTAAAATAATTTTGCCTTCTAGGGATTGGGTTCTGCCTTTAGCCCTGAAGTCCATGGCTTCAATTCAAACTCTTGTAAACTCTTTGGACATGCTTTCTTACACACTACATTGTTAGTGTCTTGGGGCACACACACATTAGAGTGTATAATAGGAATCGGACTTGGGTGGAAGGCCAGGGAATGCTTGCATTAAAAAAAAAAAATGATTCCTGAACTTATACCTGAAGACTGAACAGACATGGGCTAGAGAAAGGGCTTTCAAGGGAGAGGGAATGCACATCCTAAGGATGTGTAAGGTACTGTGGTGGGAGGGTGCATGAAGAGTAGGAGGAACTGAAAGAAAGCTAATGATTTCAAAGCACAAAGTAAAAGAAAGCAAACTGGAGAGACAGAGGCCAGAACATGCAAGGTTGGTAGACCAGATGAAGGATTCCCTATTTTATTCTAAAAATATATAGAAACCATTTTAAAAATTTAAGCAACAGGGTGACGCAATCAGATTTGGGGATTGAAGTCACCATTCTGGCTACTGTGTAAACAAAAATTAGAGTAACCCAGGCAAAAGATACAGAGTATGATGGCAGTGGTGGTGGCAAAGTAGACAGATTCAAGCAATATTTAAAATGGATTTAACATAGGGGCGCCTGGGTGGCTCAGTCGGTTGGGCGTCTGCCTTCAGCTCAGGTTGTGATCTCAGGTTCTGGGACCGAGCCCTGTGTCGGGCTCCCTGCTCAGTGGGAAGTCAGCTTCTCCCTCTTCGTCTGCCTATCCCCCCAACTTGTACTCTCTCTCTTTCTCTGAAATAAATAAATAAAATCATTTAAAAAAAGAAAGGGACAGGGCGCCTGGGTGGCTCAGTCGGTTGGGCGTCTGCCTTCGGCTCAGGTCATGATCCCGGGGTCCTGGGATGGAGTCCCGCGTCGGGCTCCCTCTCCCTCTGCTGTTGCCCTGTTTGTGTTCTCTCTCAAATGAATAAATAATATCTTATTTTATCCACTTGAGAGAGACAGCGAGAGAGAGCACAAGGGGGGTGGGGGTTGAGGGCCAGAGGGAAAAGCAGATCCCCCCGCCCTCTGCTGAGCAGGGAGCCCGCTGCGGGGCTCCATCCCAGGACCCCGAGATCATGGCCTGAACCGAAGGCAGACGCTTAACCAGCTGAGCCACCCAGGCGCCCCTAAATAAAATCTTTTAAAATGGATTTAACATAAATGAAACTCATTAAAATATTTTAGAATCTCTACAAATAGACAGGGCTTAGTGATGGGTTGGTTAAAGGAGTGTTTCCCTTAACTTTATTCCTGCTCCTATGACTTCGTGAACAATGATCTGACGCTGAACTAGGGAACCTGAAAGACAACCAGGTTGGGCTGAATGGAAAGGAGGGTAGAAATCGTGAGTTGGATTTTTGGACATGCTGAATCTGAAGTGCATTTGATGTTCTTTTTTCAGTGCAAAAAGGTGTTTTTATTAAAGCACAGGGACAGGACCCATGGGCAGAAAGAGGTGCCTACAGTGCATTTGAAATTCTAAGATAAGACAGTAAGCACTAGGTGGGAAATAAAGGTCAGCCGGAAAGGTCGGGTTGATGACATACATTTCTGAGTCATCGGCAAATGACACAATTTGGAGTCACGGGTCTATATGAGAATGTCTCAGTATATAATGAGGAGGGGGCAGGCCTAGATCAAGTCTTGAGGACTGGCGACATTCACCGCCACCGGAAAGAGGAAGAACAGCACACAAATGTAGTCCAGAAACAGCGGCGTGTGGTGGGCGGGGGCAGAGGGGGTGTTAAAAAGAAGCCAGGGTGGGGTGCCTGGGTGGCTCAGTTGGTTGGGCGACTGCTTTCGGCTCAGGTCATGATCCTGGAGTCCCGGGATCGAGTCCCGCATCGGGCTCCCTGCTCGGCGGGGAGCCTGCTTCTCCCTCTGACCCTCCTCCCTCTCATGCTCTCTGTCTCTCATTCTCTCTCTCGCAAATAAATAAAATCTTAAAAAAAAAAAAAAAAAGAAGCCAGGGAAGGAGTAAAGGAGAGAATGCTTGGTTGTGTTAATTGCTGCTTGAGGTTGGGTTAAAATGAAGCCATAAAAAATATGATTATTAGATTGAGCAAGAGTCATTAGTAACCTCCATGAGGTCAGTGTCAGTGAGGTGGTGGAGGTGGAAGGCTCATTACAGTTTATTGAGGAGACAATAGAAGGTGAGGAAGGTGAGACAGCTTTCGCTTCAGAGTTTGACTGGGAAAGCAAGTTCAGAAGTGTAGAAGTAGCTGGAGGCCAGCGTGCAGTAAAGGGAGGTCTTTTAAAGGTAGGAGAGTGTTTTGAATGCAGATGGGAACAGAGCAAGAGGAATTATTGTTTCAAGAAGGAGGGGAATAGGGGCGCCTGGATGGCTCACTCAGTCAGTTAAGGTCATGTTCTCAGGGTCCTGGGAGCCGGGTGTCTGGCTCCCTGCTGGGCAGGGAGTCTGCTTCTCCTTCTGCCTCTGCCCCTCTCCCCACCCTCCGCCTCCACTCATGCACTCTCTCCCTCTCTCTGAAATAAATAAAATCTTAAAAAAAAAAAAAAAAAAGAAGACGAGGAAGAAGGAGGGGAACAAGAAACCAAGCCCCTGCGAAGGCCCGAGGGAATCAGATCTATGCTGAGGAATTGGCTGGTGATAGGAGAAGGGACACTTCACCAGCTGGAACAGGAGGGAAGGAGACGAAGGCAGGTGCAGATGGGCTTGTGGATCCAGGGTTACGATGATCAAAGCGTGCCCATCTGATGGTGTCTATTTTCCCAATCAAATTGGAAGAGAAGAGAGTTTGTCAGGTGCAGGTAGTCACGGTAGAGATAGAAGTTTGAGGCTAGAGTCTACAAGACTGATACCAGAGATTCGAAAGCGAGCTTCTAAGAGAAAGGTAGTATGATGGTCACACAAGCTCACTTTCACTTGTCAGTTGGCATTACCATTCTTCTGTATTTAACATCCTGTCTCGTAAATTAATCCAAACTGATCTCTGCAAGAGTTTAGTCTGAATTAAGCAGATGATGGTTTCAATTCTCCACTTATGTCTGAGTCTGGATCTCTCAAAAGCAGAGCCTGAAGCAGAGGGTTTATGTGCTCTTCTTATTTTATTAAGGAGTACAATCCCAGGGGAGGAGAGTGAAGAACAAGGACCGCAAAGCAAGGATGGCGGGAAAACCAAAGTGAAACGGTATGCGCTTGTTGTTGCAATGTGCTACTGATTGCTGGATTCAAAGACTGGGCTCTTAGGAATTAGGACATGTTGTATGTCAGGACTACTCACTTAGCAGGGAAGGGGGTAGAAAGGAGGAAGATTTTATCCACTGGCTATCATCTGTGAGATCATGGATTCACCCCCTGCACCTCTGGGTGCGCCTGAGCCCCTAGTAGGAAGCTCTGGGGTGGGAGGAGAGACGTGCGAGGCAGGGCCGGAGGTGAATGAAGTGCTTTCAGCTTTGGCCGGTGTGAACTTTGTCAGAGCTCATACAGAGCTGGCCTGCCCAGCAGTAGCATAAGAGATAGATACATCCAAAGAAGTATCTTAGATAACTTACATTGGCAATATGATTTACTGAAGCCAGGGAAGGAGTAGTTAAAGGAGAGAATGCTTGGTTGTGTTAATTGCTGCTTGAGGTTGGGTTAAAATGAAGCCATAAAAAATATGATTTTTTTTAGTAACACTAAAGTCAAGTAACACTTTGGAAACACAGACAAAAATGGAAATGAACTCGCTGTTTCTAAAGTCACTAAGAGAAGTCTTCTCACCTGGGTGGTGAGCTGATCGGAGATTTTAAGACGCTCTGCACATAGCAGGAGTATTTCAGATTTGCTTTGGACAGGCTTATGCAGGAAACAATTTTAAAATTGTTTCCATTTAAAAACTTATTATTTTAAAAATACTTAAACTTTTATTTAAATTTTAAAATTATTTCAATTATTATTTAAAATTATTATTTTAACAGGGCAGAAGAATCTCGTGGATTTTGAATGCTGACTTCTTTTCCTTAATCTTAAAGCTTCCCTGTCCTGCCATCTAGTGTTCACTGGTTTCTCAGAGGGACATCCGCAAGGAGTTGCTTTATCTGTTTCTCAATGGCAGCACCACCAACATTTTGTGGCAAGGCAATTTCTAGTTGAGGGAAGCATTTGGGGATATTTATATCCCTGTCCCTCACCCACATCCCTCTGGGCACTGTGGGCTGAAAACACTCCCACACGTTTTCAAATGTGCCCCAGCACCCCAACCTTTGAAAACCACTGCAGGAAGGGTTGATGGTGAGCCCCTACTTTACAGATGAGGAAACCAGGGCTTGGAGAAGCGAAGAAACAAGGTCACATTACAGACGTGCCTATGGAGTAGGTGCTCCATAAACAGAAGTCCTTTCCTAATGTCCCTCTGCAGAGGGTGTTTAAGTAACTTAGTGCATTTGTAATAGGACACAATTTATAAAATATTCTATTTTCACAGAGCTGTTAAAGTGAGGTTCGCTTGTCAGAGCGCCATGCTAACAAAAACAGAATAAATGACAGATCAGAGAGAAGTCATGAAACCCGAAGAGTGTTAAGAATTTGAGAAAAGATTGTAGGAAGAAATTATAAATAAACCAGGCTATTCAGCTTAGAAATCGGAATGAGGATTTGATAGGGGCCTTCTAGCGTGTGAAAGATTTTCACACAGAGAATGGTGTATATATGTGACATGCTGTATAGTCAGAGATAATGTGAGTTAATGGTATTTGCATCAGGGTAGTGTTTGTACAGGATTTGAAAGCTTACCAAACACTTTCATATACATTATCTCATTTTAATAATTTTTATAACATTGATTGAGTTTAAAATGGCAATTATATGTATCTTGTTATGTACGTATGTAAAAGATGAAGGAAAAACAATCATTACTGATAAAAATGGGAGAAAGGACTACTGGATATAAACATATTCAATGATTCAGGTTTTTAATTTTTTAAAAATATTTTATTTATTTATTTATTTATTTATTTATTTATTTATTTGAGAGAGAGAGCATGAGCAGGGGGAGGGGCAGAGGCAGAGGGAGAGGGAGAAGCAGACTCTGCCTGAGCAGGGAGCCTGATTCAAGGCTCAGTTCCAGTACCCCGAGATCCTGACCCTAGCCAAAGGCAGACACTTAACCAACTGAGGCACCCAGGCACCCCAATGATTCAGGTTTTAATTAGGTAGGAAGATGGGAGTTCATATGGGCAGGCCCATGCCTGACCACCTGACATCTGGGAAATGCAGGGAATTGGTTAATTTAATTGAATATATAGAAGAGAGATAGATAGATGATAGATAGATGATGGATAGATAGATAGATAGATATTAGAAGACATGGCTTGCTGAGTAAACCAACAAACCATCAATCAAGGTGAAATCAAATTCAAAGAGAAAGTACATATGCATGACATATCACAGACTATCACTGAAAACAAACCCCAAATTTTAGAAAACAATAAAGTTAGGAACCAAGATTATTGGGAATGCATGAGGCACAATGAAAACACAGGACAAAAAAGATGATACAAGAGAAAACCCTGGGAGAAAGAGAGTTTTGAGAAGAACTCCTTATGAGAAAACAATTGCATGCAAGCTTCAATCATCTAATTCACTATTCATGAGGAATTGTTCATGCTATTACCTACATACGTTAGCTCAAATAACTAGAAATGGCATAAGTGCTAAGAACAATTGACTATGTATGGTGCATGAATATGTGTTTTCATAGTTACATTATCTGACCAACTTTTAAAGATTCCATTTATTTAGTTATTTAGAGGGTGCAAGCTGGGGCAGGGGCCGAGGCAGAGAGAATCTTAGGGAGACTCCACGCTGTCACAGAGCCTGACATGGGGCTCGATCCCACAACTCTGAGACTGTGACTTGAGCAGAAACCAAGAGTCTGACGCTTAACCAACTGAGCCCCCCAGGCGCCCCCTGACCAACTTTTAAATCCAAGAATTATCTCCAGTGATGGTGCTGTTTTGCCTTCCTCTTTGACATTATTCATTCAACAGATAGCACACTTACTGTGTGCCAGGCACTCTTTAGGCACTGGGGATCCAGTTGAGGACAGAATAAACATATTCTTGCTCTCACGGGGATTACTTTCTTGAATGTGCGTAGGGCGTGGGGAGGGGAGGAACAACAGACGAGCAAAATAAAGTAAAACCATTGCAGTATGTCAGTGGTGGTAGGGAGACGGTAAATCAGGGAAGGAGAGTGGGGACTGCTGGGGCATCAATAAAAAAATAACATTTGTTGCTCAGGATAAAATATTAAGTGAAAAGAACAAAACTGAGGGGCACCTGGGTGGCTCAGTCAGTTAAGTGACTGACTCTTGATTTTGGCTCAGGTCATGATCACAGGGTTGTGAGTTTGAGCCCCTCTGTTGCGTTCCAGGCTCAGCAGGGAGTCTACTTAAGTCTCTCTCTCCTTCTCTCTCTGCCCCTCCCCCCCCCAAATAAATCTTTAACAAAAACAAGACTGAAAACTGCATATAAGTATATTGCCTATTTTTATGTAAAAATAGATTGAACACAATATGCACAGAAAAGAGAATCAAAGGGCATATTCCTATATATTCAAGTGATTATCTTCTTGGTTGATGAAACCAGGAGTGATTTTTTAAAGTGCTTTTCTTTATATTTTGCTATTTTGTTAGTTTTCTATGTTAGCATGTATTACTTTTATAGATCAGAAGCAATAAAAAGTTTTAATCATTTTTCTCAATATGTTCTTCTTCTTCACCAAATGGAACGGTTCATACCCAGCATAATATATTTGTGTTAGATGTATAGAAGAATCATTTTCTAGAAAGATAAAATAAAACCTTCTTGAAATGCCCAATAATATTCTTGTCAAGATTCACTGTTCTTTCTACTAAAATGGTACGATTTTTAAACTCTGGGCCCTATGCCCTGATTTCTCTCCCCTCATTCCCTAACTGCTTAGACCACTTATAAAATGCTTACCATCTATTGTTGTGCGTTAGTGACCTCCCTTCAAGAGGCACTGGCTAAGAACATGGATTCCAGAGACAGACAGCTTGGGTTTGAATTCCATTTTGCTACTCACTGGCTGTGTGACTTTGGCCAAGTGGCCTAAACTTCCTGTGTTGCCCCTTCCTCACACAGAAAACAGGATGTGCATAACTCCTATCTCGTAGGTTATTGTGAAGAAGAGTGAGTCCATCTATGTAATAGTGCTTAGGACAATGCTTGGTATATATTAAATGTTACTCATTATGACTCTAAATTTAATTTTCCAGAAGACGAGGACCACATTTGATATCTCTCTATATTCTTAGCTCCAACTAAACACAGTGCTTAGGAAATGCATCCTACCCATTTTGTATCCCTAGGACCTAACATGTGGGGAACAGGTGAGATTTGATGTGGGGTAGGAGAGAATAAAATGTCAAGCAGTTTGATATGTTATGTTTGTAATCCACTCTGTCATTCTTCAAGGTAAACAGCAGATATGAAAGCGAAGGCTCTGAGAATTTAAACAACCTGCCCAAGATCACCCCGCTGTTAAGTGCAAATTAAACCCATGTTTGTTTGACTCTGTTCATTGTACTATGTGTTGGAAATAAACGTGAATAAATGGATGAGTGAATTTGAGAAGGATCTGGAATTGTCCTTTGAGCTCCTCCTGTGTTTATTTATTTACTGCTGTGTTCCCAGAACTTAGCACAATGCCTACTTCACAGGAAGAGCTCAATAAATATTTATTGTTAAGTGAATGAATAAATAAATGAAGAAAAGGACAAAGGAACAAATCAAGGAATGAATAGGCAAACACCCTCTCAAAACATTATTTTCAGCCTTCATATCCAGGCTCCTACATTCAGTATATGACAGATTCATGATAAATGCATCTATTCAGTACCTAGAGAAAGTGGAGGAAATAATTCATTACCTATTTGCTACATGTACAAATTCAGACCAACTGGCACATAATCACCTGTGGTTTTATTTTTATAAAATGAAGAAGTAATAAGTCCCCAGCTGAGCAACCATAAGCTTCACTTGTTTGGCTATGGGTTCATGTGGAATAGGCAAAGGGATTCAAATAAATTCATATAGTTCATCCCAAACATATTTTCTCTTTCAATTCAAGGAACTTTGGGAAAATATTTTTGTTTATATTTTAAATGATTGCATTTCCCCTGTTCCACCATTCCCCCCACCCTTCCCCGGCCTCAAATCAGCCTCAAGCTGGCAAAGGTTTAGAGGGACTCCTGGAGGGACTATTATAGATGCTTCTTTTGATTCAAACTAGTCCCCCACCTCCTCTTAATATAAGCATGGGAGAAACACCGTAAGTTTAACATAAAATGGATTTATTTATAATAACATGTCAACATGATAAAAACACATTAATATATCTGCAGGGTACAATGAAAAACTGCTGCAAAAATCAGCTGTAAAAATAATTTTCATTTAGATGAAAAATAGCAGATCGTTCAGGAATGAGCCAATATGTATTTTTGTGAAGAAAGTTTATATCCCACTGGTGCTTATAAAACATTTCTCAATTTATAAAAATATGCTTTCCTGCATGATTTTAGAGTTTATAAAAATACTCATGCTGGAAATGGCATAATATCATTGTGTTTTATATGCTTACATTCTCTCCACCCACACATACAAATCTTCAACATTAGAATTAATTTTGGAACAGGGAGGTTGCTTTGAGATAGCCAAATAACTATAATATGCAAATACCGTAGAGCAGAAATATAAACAAGATGAGTGTTAGTCACAGATGATTTTAAAATTTTGAGATCTACTACTAATGCACAGTATTGAATAAGAAATCTTTCTCAGTGGTAGAACTAGAAGCTTGCTACAAATGAGGATATACTAATGTTTGATGTTATTATTTTTAGTACCACACGTATCTGGGGTATAGTTTTATATAACACCATTGTAGGCATACGACATGGTTTCTTTCCTTTATTTCATTTTGTGTGGCCATTAGTGGATAGTGAAAACTGTCTGAAGCATTTCATAAGCCTAAATTTCTATTTTATTAGGATAAAACTCTTTTTCTTCATGTCAGTTTCTTCATTGAATTGGATTATGAGCAATAGGTTTTATTGTAAAAATGAATCCTTTTAAATTTTATAACATGGGGAATCATGACAGATACATAACTATTGAAGATTAATACAAACGTACAGACACATAGACATACCTGTGGATTATTGTCTGGCTCCTAAATATTTGCATCCTATGCACACATTTTGGCACAAAAAGGTAGACATTGTGTTAGGACTGATAGAAATAGAGCATATCCCACAGTCTATGTATAGTATTTGCTTCTTTGTTCCTGCCTTTTGTTTATATTGCTTATGGTTTTTCACACAAGTGTACTGATAAGTTTGACTCTTGTATTAGTCATTTTTTGCTGCAGTAACAAGCAACCCCAACATTTCAGGAGCTTAGATTTATTTCATGCTCATAGAGCTTCGATGGGCTCTATGTGCTTTTTTTGTTTTTTGTTTTTTGTTTTTCAGTTCAGGAGTATCTGAGGAAGGCTCTTCTTTTGGCAGAGATCAGAAGCCCAAGAAGCCAAACCAAACCATGCAAGCATATTTAATACCTCTTCCAGGATAGGGTGTATGTCACATCTACTCACATTCCTTTGGTCGAAGCAAGTCACATGGCCAAGCCCCCTGTCAATGTGATAGGGAAGTATATGCCCCTCCTCCCCCTCCCAGGGAGGACACAGGTGGGAGGGGTGGTAAATACTAGTTGAAAGGTAATACAGTCTGTCATGACTACAGATTAAAAATCCAAGTCATACCAGTGAATTACAAAAAGAGTTAAATACTAAAATATCATTGCAGATTTAAGTAAAATTTTCCTATTTCTTTGGAGAACTACTTACAAAGGACATGATTGTTTGGGAGCCAGAGTGGAAGTTTAGAGAAAGCAATCAGATGTATTAATTAAATCTAAGAAAGGACAAAACAAAACATATTAATTTCTTTCTGGGGCTTCCTTAGCACCTAAGTTTACCTCTGTCATTTTACTCATTACTGTGTTTCCAATCATTCATTTCCGAAGACAGAGTAGTATCTATTATCTTTGCATATCCAGGGCCTAGTAAAATCCCTGGCATGAAGTAAGCACTCAATGAATCCATGCATACATAATCCAGAATATGTTGTTCTTATTCTTTTTCTCTTTTCTTTCTTTCTTTCTTTCTTTCTTTCTTTCTTTCTTTCTTTCTTTCTTTCTTTCTTTCTTTCTTCCTTTTGAGCCTGGGAATCATGGGGGGAGGGGCAGAGGGGGAGGGAGAAGGACAGGCAGACTCCATGCTGAGTGTGGAACCCCTAGGAGGCTGGACTCCATCTTACCACCCTGAGATCATGACCTAAGCAGAAACCAAGAGTTGAACACTTAACCCGCTGAGTTAGCCTAGAGCTCCTTATTGTTTCTTTTTCAATGCTAAAATTATTTATATTTATAACATAGGAGAACAAACACATTTGCTTTTCTCTTTCCCATTTTCTTTTTCTACATGGGACTTTTCACTTTTCCTTTACTCAGTGAGGTGAATTTATTTTGAATAAAATAAGTTGAACACACTTGGTTTAATATACCTCAAGTATTTTCCCGCAGATAAGCTTTGTGCACATGCACATACACACGAGTGTGTGCATATGTGTGTGTGTGAGAGAGAGAGAGAGAGAGAAAGAGAGAGAATGATCTGTACAAATAGTTTTTGTACTTTTACCAGATATCTTTAGGGTAGTCACTATTCATTTACTATACTACTGATAAAAATCAGTTCTTGAACCGGCTTCTTTCCACATTTATTTCTTTTGTGATTTGTTTACTGGGAAAACCTTCAGAGATTCACATTATGCAGTTCCAAGCCTGTCAGGAGGACCATTACCATACCAGCACAGTTAAAAAGATTTCAAATAGCTTATATAATGCAGTCCCCTCACAGTAAATAGCAGACAACAATATAAAGGAATGAGAAAATGATGATAATTCCAAAAAAATGAAAATGGAAACAGTAGAATGCAAACTGGTTTCTATTACCATTCAACACATATAATAAACTGTTCAATTTTTATAAAATTATTGTTAAACTCACTTGGCTCAGGTGTGCATTTTTCATGATTTAAACTTCACACTGAAGTCGTGAATATTTTTAAATGAAGTTCATATGAAATTGCATCTTTGCGATTCATCCAGAAATAATACAGAGATATCATCTCTGCAATTCCCCCTGCTTCTTCAAACCATGGCTTTCCAATTCTGTAGCTGATATTAGAGAGACGAAGTATGTGACCAGAGTAGAAAATATTATTTTTATGTAGCTACACAAAAGGAAACAGAATTTGTTCATGATTTTTACATATGCATGTCATCTTACTACAGGAAACTTAATTGTTCATGACAAAACTTTTGAAGATTCAAATGGATAGAATTTCTTAGTACAAGTGAACTTGGCTTTTGTTTTTTCTTATAGGTAAAAGAGTGATGACAGTTTAGAGACTAAATGAATTATCCAATGGGCTCCTGGGTGGCTCAGTTGTTAAGCATCTGCCTTTGGCTCAGGTCATGATCCCAGGGTCCTGGGACTGAGCCCCACATCAGGGCTCTCCGCTCAGCGGGAAGCCTGCTTCTCCCTCTCCCACTCACCCTGCTTATGTTCCCTCTCTCACTGTCTCTCTGTCAAATAAATAAATAAAATCTTAAAAAAAAATGAATTATCCAAAAATCACAGCTTCATGAAATATCAGATTTATAATGAATATTCAGAAGATTTTAATATAGAGACCCACACATATCATGGCAGAAATAGTAAAGTGATTCAAAATAGTTAACATTTGAAATCTCAAAATTCCTGGGGTGCCTGGATGGCTCAGTTGGTTAAGCATCCGCCTTCAGCTCAGGTCATGATCCCAGGGTCCTGGGATAGAGCCCCATGTTGGGCTCCCTGCTCAGCGGGGAGTCTGATTCTCCCTCTCCCTCTGCTGCTCCTCCTGCTTGTGCTCTCTCTCTCTCACTCACTCTCTCTCTCAAATAAATGAAAAAAAAATCTTAAAAAAAAAAAAGAAATCTCAAAATTCTTGGCTTAATGCTGAAAAATATTTGCAATACAATAAGATCAAGCTGTTTTTATCTGATGCTTGTTTCTGTGCTAAGGATTCTATCAGATACAAACTTAGCTAAGACTTATGACAGGAAGCTATGATCTAGAGCCCCCAGCAGCAAAGGAGTGAGAACATAAAATTCTTGTAGGGATTTACTTTTTAATTTGTATCTGAAAAATGTTCCTAACAGATGAGAAAAAGTAAGGAGCTATTCATAAAACCTTTGGATTATTTCCACAAAAATGTTCCATTTATTGAACAGGAAATAAGGTGTAGGATGTACTTTTAACCAAACTAAGAATTCATTTCTCCAATTTATAAAAGCTATTCATTCCTTCTACTACGTACGAATCCAAACATTTCCTCATCTGTACCCCTCAAGAGACTTGACTCTTTAAATGAGACTCAAGAATAAGTCTTTATGGCACCCTCTTCCATGAAAAAAGAGGAAAAAACAGTCCCTTTTCAATGTTGATAAATTCTAGCGGGTAAGAAAGTTGGGGGTTACTCGATGTGACAGGAAACTTGTCAGAGGGGCGTATGTCCAGTGTATTTGATACCATGGCAACCTTTCTCAGGTGAAAGCCTGGGGTTTGCCGCGGTGCATCCAGATTTTGTAGAATAAATTTCGCAGTGGGGCGGGAGGAGAAGGATGTTGTTGAGACTTTCAGACTCTGGATGGAGGAGTCATAGAAAACAGGTAAATATACAAATGCAGAACAGCTTTAACCAGCAAACTGGTTAAAGAGCAAAAAAGGAACAACTGGTGAGAGTTAACAGGTGTCTTTATGACTGATGCAGAGAGCCTTTGCAGCAGGAATTCAGGGATGAAGCTGACTTCGGGCTTCAAGAAATATAGTCAATGTTGGGACTTAGAAACATGGGATTTATTAAAGACAAGTTTGATTAATTCTCTCTCTCTCTCAAAAAACCAAAACCCCAGAAACCAAACTTCCTTGCCTTCAGGTTGTTTACTTTAAGCTAACACCACTTGATTTAGCTTTTTCCCTGTAGGCATCATAAAGATACATTAGATTTTCGAATGAGGGAGTAAAGAAAAGGGCAGGAAGGGTGTATAATCAGGCTCTTTTTTACAAGGCCATGTTTCTGAGAGTATTTATGTCATAGGCAATGAAAACTGGAAACAAAAATCAAGTGTTTTCTTTCCTATGCAACTAAAGAGAGTTTGGGGGGGAAAATAGGAGGTGCCATTTCACTTCAATGAGTTAAAAAAGAGTCAAAAAGTAATGACTTGTTTTTAAATTGTTTCATGGGTACAAGTGTTCTTGAGAGCCTAAGGGCATTGTTCGTGGGATACTTCTTTTGTATGTAGCATGGTAGACACTGGAAAATTCTTGAGGCTTGAATGACATTCTGCCAAATTAGCATTTAACTTAACAAAAGAATTCCTCCAATGATTCACCTTTACAGTAAACCTAATATAGTTACCTGAAAAAAAGCCATAGTAAAAGTGGTTCTAAGTTTTTTTTTTTTAATATTTTGTTATTTATTCATGAGAGACAGAGAGAGAGAGGGAGAGGCAGAGGGAGAAGCAGGCTCCCCGCTGAGCAGGGAGCCCGATATGGGACTGGATCCCAGGATCCCAGGATCATGACCTGAGCTGAAGGGAGATGCTTAACCATCTGAGCCACCCAGTCACCCTCTAAGTTTTATAAAAGAGAATTAGAATCAGTCTTAAAACAAAAAAGTGAATGCCTTCAAATTTATTTTTATTTTTTGTTGTTTCCAAAATAATACTTGAAAAAGATCTTAAAAGGCTGGAAATATACATTTTTTTAAAAAAGAGGATGATACTTAAGATGATTTCCTCTTGAGGGAAAGTTGTAAAGCCCTATTTCCAAGAATATAGCTGAAGATTGCTTTGAATTCTTTTTTTTTTTTCCTGGAAAAACTCATGAGAAATGCTATGATAAGTTTCTCATTATACATTATGATTTTTAAGCATTTCCCTAGTCTATGTTTGTAGCCAAGTATGCCTGACGTTCTGTACACTTTATTACATAATCTATGTGAGATATCAAATGGATCACATAATGAAAGAGTGTAAGAGCAGGATCACCGTGGGGATGCCAACCACATGCTCACTTTCTGAATACGGGCAAGGGAACCAAAGTGTCGAATTTGCACATTGTTGTCCTCCCTACCTGCCTTCTCCCTTTGCCCAGTGACAGGAGAAGCTTTCTGGAACACTAGGATGATCACACAAAGAGGAAAAACGAAGTGGGGGAAATAAAAGCTGCCTCAAGCAAAAATGAAAGATGTTCCCGGAGAAGGTGAGAATTACCCTTGCGGTAGATGCAGCAGAGAGACGGGCACACCGGAGCTGGGCTACTCAGATGGTTTGCAGGCGTAACCGCTTCCGGCTGCATGTGGATGATACCTTCCACATGGCACTCAGTCCTTCTCCTGAGACATTGGTTTCAAGTTCTGCATTGTAAGATGTTAACCAAAAGAACCAAATCACCTTTCCCACTGTTAAAGAGTTGTAGTCACCGGGAGGAGAACATTAAAAAATAATCCCTCCTTTTCAATTTTGAAGATCATGAAGGCAGCAATAAGCACCAGATGGAAAAGCTGTGCTGGGGGACACAGGAAATGGGAATTGACATAGGAAAGACATTAGGGTTCGAAGCCTTTCTTTCTAAGAAAGAATTCTCGAGACGTTTTTGGTGCACAAAGGTGGTTTTATTAAAGCACGGGGACAGGACCCTGGGGGCCGAATGAGCTGCACTGGGGTCATGAGGTGTGGCCGATTATATACTTTCAAGTTGGGAGGGGGTTAGGGATAGCGTTAGGTCTCTAAGGAATTTTGGAAGCAAGGTTTCAAGGACCTTGAGGGGGTTAGCTATTGTTGGGAAAAGATCATTTATTACCGTCTAATAAAACTTTAGTCATGGGACCCTTCAGATGTATATCGGTGGGTCATGTGCTTGGGGGATGATTACCAACATGTATCTTGGGGGGTTTAGAGATAAAGGAAGTTTCCAAAGGAATTTTTATATGTTAAAGTAAACTTATGGGATCCTGGAGGTCGGGCTAACTTTGCCTTTTGCCCTTAGCAAAGTGTTAACATCGAGGCAGCTGAGTTCCTAGAGGAATGTCACTCTGCCTGTTTGAAGGACTTGTCAATGGGCTGCAAGTAGTAAGGAAATTTAATAATTTTTCTTCTGCCTTTGTTTCCCACAAAAGGAATGAGTAGGGGTTTCTTGAGTTCCACAGAGAATACAGAGGTCAGAATGTACTAAAACTTCGGGGAGAACTCAGTTCCTGTAACATTTCTATTTGTTTCCAAGGTTAGCATGGCCTGGGAAAAGAAGCATAATTTTTTAAAGTAAAACTATTGTTTTATTTCAAATTTAGTTTATAAGGGACAATACTATCTTCCTCTATCCCATACAAATAAATGATTTCTGGCTCTAAGCAGTAATAGATTAAATGAGCAGACTAATTTTGTACAAAAGGTAAAGTCTGAATTGTCTCTGAACTTCGTAATGGAAATAGTAGTCCTCCTTCCTTTATTCATTCATCAAACATTCAAAGAATGCCTTCAAAGTAAAGGCTCAAGGGGACAAGAGATCATCATAAATAGTACAAATGCAGTTTATAATTGTTTATTTTAACAAAATAAATCATATCAGAATCTGGAGTGTTGCTTGTATAGCTCTCTCCCTTGGGAAAGGGTAGAATTATGCCTACCCTTGGTGTGGGGGGTGTGCTACTCAAGTATAGCAGTACACAAAAAACAAGAGTTGAGAATTACAACCGTATGGTAATATAATGAAGAATTTTCTTGTTCTTAGGCTTTTGTAGTCACTTTATACCAATTACTGTCCTAGAAAGTGATAATTACACAAAAGAGATACAGCTACAGCTTAATAGAATGCAGAGCAAGAGATGAATTCTAGCCAAGAGTGATGAGGGAATCCTTTGTGACAGTGGAAAAAGATGGGCATGATTATGAGATATAAGACTTTAAAAGGTAAGATAGCTCTTTAATTATTAAACAATACAGTCTTAAAACATTTATTGAGAACCTAGGTGATTGGAATACAAAGATAAGCAGGATAAAATCCCTGCCCTTGAATATTTCAGGAAGGGACATATGCACCAAAAAAGGGAGAAAAAAACAATGCAATAGAGCAAATATAATGTTCTAGCACAACACGGGGCTAGAACAGCAGTGATATAGGACCTTGCAGGGGTAAACAGGAAGAACCCTTTAGTGTTGCCCGTGAGAAGATAGGTGAATTAAGATATTGTTATGTCTGAAATGAGATATTATGGATTATGTCTGTTACTCATTCATTCAACTAACATGTATTAAGTACATGAATTAACTTATAGTAAGTACAATTAACATGTACTATGTACGCAGCTTGCCCTCAAGGGATTAATAGTCAAATGGTGAACCAGACATATAAATAGATAAGTACAATGATGGATTTAATTAAGTATAAAGCACATGGCATTATTTTTTTTTATTTTATTATTTTTTTTATTCTTATGTTAATCCCCATACATTACATCATTAGTTCTAGATGAAGTGTTCCATGATTCATTGTTCGTGCACAACACCCAGTGCTCCATGCAGAACGTGCCCTCCTCAACACCCACCACCAGGCCAACCCATCCTCCCATCCCCCTCCCCTCTAGACACATGGCACATGGCATTATTAAAGACAAGGTGGTCAAATGTATCTGGGAGGTTGCAGAATGGCTACAAAAAGGAGGTGAATTTTGAGACATGGAGGTCTTTGTTAGGCAGATTGTGATTGGAAGTACCAAGGGCTAAAGGAGTTCTAGACAATGAAAACAATGAGAGTAAAGGAACAGTGTTCTGCTACAGTGTGGTGTGTACACAGAATGGAAAGAGCTTTGGGTAAGGAAGATGAAGCAAGAAATGGGGTTGGCAATGACCAGATTATAGAAGGCCTTGAAGGCAGACTTAAAGACTTTGAATTTTACTCTGTAGACCAGTACTTTTCAAACTGGATTCCGGTTCTTGAGTTCCAAGAAGTACCTAAGGAAGGTACTGGGCATGCCAAAAAAGCAGATTTTAGGAGTCCATTAATTCTAGACTCTGGAGTTTTAAACATTGATCTTTAGGCAATGTAAAGTGTTTGAACACTTTTTTTTCTTGTTGGAACAAGTGTTTATTATTCTTTGTATTTAGTATTTACTTAACATTTAGTATCTGCCATTATTATTCATGTAGTTCCATCATTTTATAGATGGCTACCTGTTCATTTGTGTAAAACCAACCAAAAACCTTAAAACCGAAGGATGAATCAGGCCTAAGACTCCATCTATCAATTAAATTTTCTCTAGGCAGGCTCTTTTCAAAGCCAGGAGTCTCAAAGCATGATTTCCCCCATGCATTTTTGAAATCCTGTTAACTTAAAGAAGAAATGCATGAGTGTTTGAACATTTTTAAGGAAGGAAGTGATAGGCTAAGAACTGCTTTAAGAAGATTCGTCCATCTACAGTACCATGCTAGAAGTCTGGAAGTCATCCAAAATTTCTCCCTTTCTATCCTAATTCATAAAAAAGCAGTCACTAAATCCTATTCATTCTTCCTCTTAAATATCACTCAAATCTACACTTTCCCCTCCTTTCCTACCGGAACTGCCAGTGGTTCAAGTCTTATCCTTTTTTTCCCTGGTCAAATACAAGAGCCTTCTAACTTACTCTTCCATGCTCTTCAGTCACTTCTATCCATAACTTTGTCATACCACTTATTGCACCATTTTCAAAATTTATTAAAATGTATATGATTTCCATTAAAGTCCCTTGAAAGCTGGAATGGGAGGTCCTGAAGGACTGTCAAATCAGGATTCACTGCTAAATGTTACACAGTTAGTCATTCTGTCTTACTCCATCATCCCCCCCAACACCTTTCTATTGGATCATTCCCATTAGCACACAAGCATGTTGTATTTTCCCTCGTCCTAAAAAATCTACTCTTGTCTCCACATTCTCCAGTTGCTACTGCTCCCTTCATAGCAAACCTCATAAATTTCTCTGCTCCCTATCACAGCAAAGAATTGTATAGAATCATCTTTTCTATTTCTTCACTTTAATTTTCTCATCAACTCACTCCATTCTGACCTTTATCTCTGTTATTCCACTATAAAGTCATTTCTCAAGGTTATCAAGTCCAATAGTCAACTCTTCATCCTCATCTCACTTGACCCCTTGGTAGCATTAGACATGGTGGATAATAGTGTCTTGAAAAGTTGATACTTTCTTAAATTTCCTCCTATCTTAGTGGATATTCCTTCTTCGTATCTTTTGCAAACTCCTCTTCCTTTTACAGTTCTCTAAATCTGAGATAACTCCGTGTAAGCATCTCTTCCTTTTACTGTTTATATTTATTTCCTAAGGGATCTCTAGTTCTATGGCATATATACTGATGATTTTGAAACTTGCACTTCCAGTCTGGACCTATGCCCTGAAGCTCACGCTTTTGTGGTCGACTACCTACTGGACATGTCCTTTTGAATTTCTATTAAACATCTCACACTTACCATGGTCAAAACAGAATTTTGTTCCTCTCATCCTTCCCTTCCTCCCAACTTATTTCTCATGAAGACTTTTGCATTTCAGTCTATGACACCCTTGTCCATCTAGTTGTACGGGCCAAAAAAATCTCAGTCTGTCATTCCTTTTTTGTGATTCTTCTCACAACTCACATCCAACCATTGGCAAGTCCTCTTGGATTTTTTAAAATCAAAGTGTATGTTAAATTTGAATGGCTCTCCCCATCTTCACTGCTACCACCCTGGTGTAAGCTACTATTAACCCTCACCTGTTCTACTACAATGGACTCTTAGTTTCTCTGCCTCCACTCTTGTCCCTTTAGATTCTTTTCCACACAGTCATCCAGAGAGATCCTTTAAAGTTATAATTTGTATCATGCACTCTCCTGTTCAAAAATCTTCCAAAAATATTATACTTTTTTAAAAAAGATTTTATTTTTTTATTTGAGAGAGAGAGAGAATGAGAAACAGCATGAGAGGGGAGAGGGTCAGAGGGAGAAGCAGGCTACACGGTGAGCCAGGA
>NC_138372.1:41697466-41717852 GCF_054177405.1 Leptonychotes weddellii
CTTGAAGGAACTGGTTATTGAGACTACCAGTGGAATCTAGTGTAGCATATTAGTTTAGTGGTACTCCATTATTCTCTTATTCAGGTCCTGCTTTAGAGTATTTGAAATAAAATAACCCCAAGGACCCAATACCAGTGGGGAAAGCAGTAACAGCTGGATCAGGGTTAAGAACTGAATGGTCGTCTAGGGCACTGCTCATAGAGATTGGTACTAAAGAACATAGGGACACTACAACATCACTGAAAAATAAGAAAAAAGGGGAATATGATATTTACCAGGACATCTTTGGT
The DNA here is from genome assembly GCF_054177405.1 of Leptonychotes weddellii. Lineage (NCBI taxonomy): Eukaryota > Metazoa > Chordata > Mammalia > Carnivora > Phocidae > Leptonychotes > Leptonychotes weddellii. The sequence continues at coordinate 41,697,757 of NC_138372.1, forward strand.
AGTGGGGGGTGAGACCTCCAAGGGGCATGGCACTGAAGGAGATCTGGTCTGATGAACTATCAGGTTTGTACTGCTGAGTAGGGTGAAGCAATAGGGAATCACATCTGAAACGCGTGGGCGACAGGACTGCTTTGCTGTCACTAGCAGTGACAATGGTGCTTTCCCACCCTTCCCGCCCCGTAGCATTCAATCCTGCCGCCAAACAGAAATCAGGAAGACAGCTAAATATGTAAGCTTAAAGTATACGTTGTCGGCCTGCCCTAGAAATAATAACTATGGGAATGAGACTATAATTGTGAATATTTTAAATGTTCTTAGAGCACCATGTTTGTTTGTTTTTCTTTGGCAGCTGTGGTATAGTAGAAAGACAAAAGGACAAGTCAGAACTGGAAATGAATTCTGAGTCTGCCACTTAGCTGATTAGTCTTGGGCAAACCAGAAAGTGAAAAACTAAATTTTATCATCTGTAAAATGGGGGCAATAATAAGTTTCTTTTATGGCAATCAAATGAGGTAATTGTGTTTAAACGAACTTTTTTAAAAATATATTTTATTTATTTATTTGAGAGCGAGAGAGAGAGAGAGAGAAAGAGAGCGAGAGCGAGCAGGAGCAGGGGGAAGGGAAGAGGGAGAGGGAGAAGCAGACTCTCCACTGAGCAGGGAGCCCGATGCAAGATTCTATCCCAGGACCCTGAGATCATGACCTAAGCCCAAGGCAGCTGTTTAACCGACAGAACCACCCAGGTGCCCTAACTGAACTTTTTAATCAACAAAGTATCATATTCTTTTTGGCATAATAATAAAGCTACAAGGTTGTTCACAGTTGCTAGGTAAGGATTAGTTATGAAGTATGTAATAACTTAAGTTGTAATAATCAGCGAATAGTTAAGACAGCATGTAAAATGCTTTAAAAATCTCTATAATCTGCCTTCACTCGATTCAATAAAACGATTGAACAGACTTTTCAATGTCTTTTAATGGTATATTAGAACAAGAAACAGACAACATATTTCAAAAGCAAAAATAGGTATTTTGTTTTCTTACTCACTTGAATGGATACTGAAGGAGTGACCCTTAACCAAATGAAGGTGCAGCATCAAAAATAACTGGCTATTTTCTCCAAATTGCCAGCTAGGTAGAGTGATTCTTAAATGATACTTCTTGTCAGCAAGAAAGATGATCCCAAGAATGAACAAAAATAGCCTCTGTTCAACAGCTGTGATATTTATAATTTATAAACTGTGATCATCTCTCATCAGATTGTCTTGCTGTCTAAACAAGAATGGATGTTTGCCATTTGTATATTTATCACTCTTCAGAAAACAAACTTTTATTATATCTTATTCTTTCTGATCAATGCATTTCTCTCTTCACATATAAACAGTATGATAACAGGCTTCTTGTTTGAGGAACACGACCTTGGAACTCTAGTGTCATGTACAGTGTTAAAGATATTCAACTAATCCTTAGACATTTATTTCCAATCAGCAAATACCTTTTAAGCACTGAAAGGCAACACTGAAGACGAAGATAACATGGAAGGAAGAAAGGGAAGGAGGGTGGGAGTGATAATCAATTCATTACTAAATTCTTGTCAGTCTTTAATACTCTGCCTGGGTGTCATGCTTCTAGTTTCCTCTTACGGTTCTTACCCCACTTCTATTTTTCTTTAATTCGTGCCCTTCTATTGCCCGTGCTCGTCACCATTCTCTTTGCGCCCTATGTATTTTATTTGCTTTGCTCGCTACATGGTTTCCCTCTTCATTTCTTTCACTACTTCCCTCTCCTGCAGCTCTACGACAAGCTATTTCTACACACTTTATACAAGCATGCGCTAAATTACAATTGAGCAAATTTCGTGACTGTGCTTTACTGGAGAACTTTGCGCAAATTAGAATTGAGAGCTCTGGAGGAGGGGGCTCTTGCATCCACAAGGCAAGAGAACTGAGAATTATAAAATACGTGAAGGATTACTGAGAGAGCACAGAATTGTGTCCTCCATGTGCCACGACCTGCATCAGAATTACCCCGCCCGTGACTCAAAAAACTTCCTGCAGCGCTCCGCAGACTGACCTTCGTTCGAGGCCCTGCCCCACCGCCGCCTCCCCGACTTCCCCTACACCCACATTTTCGTCTTTACGTCCCTCCCTCCCCACACTTCGGGCCCATTTCTCTTCAAATTCGACTCCCACCTTGCACGCCGAGATTCAGTCCCTCTCCGTTCCCTCCCCTCGGTTTCTGTCACAGGGCCCCCCCCCCCCACCGAAGCCCATCCCCGCGCTCGGCTCCCCCCACAGGTGAAGGGCCCGTCTCCTCGCCGCCCCCTTCCCGCCCCTCCCCCGCACACCTGGCGGCCCCCGGCCCTCCCCGGCCCTCCCCTCCCCCTCCGGCGCCCCGCCCGGCCCACAGCCGCCGCCGCCGCTCGCGCCCGCACGCCCCCAGGCCGCCGCCGCCCGCGCGCCGCGCCCGCCTTGCGCCCCTCGGCGTTTCGGGTCTCCCCCACCCGACCCCCCCCTTCCTCCGCGGGCCCGCTGCACTGTGGGTAGGCGGCGGCCGTACTGAGGAGCCCGCGGCAGCGGCGGCGGTGGCGACTGCGCTCGCACTGAGGAGCCGGCGGCGGAGCGAGGCTGCGCGCGCCGAAGATGGCTGAGAAGCAGAAGCACGACGGGCGGGTGAAGATCGGACACTACGTGTTGGGCGACACGCTGGGCGTCGGCACCTTCGGCAAAGTGAAGAGTTGAGTACGCGCCCAAGGCCGCTGCGCGGGGCTCTCCGCTCGCGGGAGGCCGGGCCGAGCGGCGGGAGCCCGGCGCCCAGGGCCACGGGCGGGCCTGGCGGCAGGTGGTGCGGGCCCGGGAGCCCCGCGAGGGTGGCGGGGGGCGGCGGCGGGGACGACGGGAGTCCCGGGGTCTGTCGGGCGCTCGCGGACCTCAGTGCCCGGGTCGGTGAAACCGGAGGTCGGACTGTTGGGCACGGTGCCTTCCAGCTGAGACGGTGTGGGCAGCACCGGGGAGTAATACCGGTGCTGGTGATTGAGTTTCCAGCGCGCCAGGTGCCCTGCTGGGTGCTTTACGTGTGATCTCATTTAATCCTTACAGCGACTCGGTGCAGGTGTTGCCCTCACCATGAAGGTGAGAAAACGCGGACCCCTAGAGGTTTGGGAACGTGCCCAAGGTCACACAGAAATTGGCGAACCACGATGAAGTGTAAAATGTCTTCCAGTTCTGGCTAGGCCAGGGAGGTCCCTGCCATCCGACTCCTTCGTGCGCCAGGACTCGGGCGGGGTTGGTGGGGCGGACGCTTTGGGGCAGGTTCCGGGGGCCTGGAGGTGGGGGCGTGAACGCAGAAGGCCGCTGCATGGGCTCAGGGCTTAATTAGAGCTGGAAGTCCGAGGGGTGCTTGACCAGTGGAAAGAAACCTAGGAAGGCTTCTGGGATGGGGGGAGGTTCCTTGGTGTTGGACCTTGGAGCGTGCGGTGCTGAGGATGCCAGAACTGCTAAGACGTATTCTGCTGAGGTCTCTTTTCTTGGTGATGGGATCCCATTTTGGGTGTAGAAAAACAGGCTGCTTTTTTGAAATAGTTTTTAACTTGTTACTACTTAAGTATTGAACTTTCCTCCTTTTGCTGTTAATAGTCACATGGGATTTAATTTGTCCTCTCTCCTGAATTTATTAATGTTTTACGTTTGATTGTTATAAATTCAGAATTGTAAGTCAAACGTTAGCTTTTCTCTTTTTGCTGTAAAAATGTTGGGTAGGCAGTCTGGAGATTTTATCTCAGGCCTCTATTTCCTTGTAAAATATGTATTTTAACCTCAAGTCATGGGTGTTAAATAGGTAGAAGGAACTCGTTCATTCCTGTGGCAAAGATTAGCTCCTATTTACTTCCACATATCTGAAGCTCTTCTATTCGGGAAGCCCTTACTGAGCACCTACACTGTGCTAGACACTGTTCTAGGCAGTGGGGATACAATAAGGAACATAAACCAGATTAAAATCTCTCCAGTGGAGCGTATATTCCAGTAGGGGAACACAAAAAATAATCAGAATATATATGTAAAATACGTAGTATGTTTAGTGCTACTGAGAAGAATGAATCAGGGAAGGGAGAATGAGTTTTGTGAGGTTAACAATTTTCAATAAGGTGATGAGCACCTTATTGGTCTCACAGGCCTTATTGGTCTCCTTAAGGTCTCACAGGCAAGGTGGTATTTGTGTAAAGACCTGAAAAGTTTATAAAAATCTTTGAAGTCCTATGTGGGCCATAAAGTCCTGGGATATTTATGAAAGACTTTAAAGTAGAGTGGATAGCTAAGAGAATATATTTAGAATGAATATAGGAAGATCCAGGCATTAGGTTAATGCCTGAAAGGTTACCTGTCATTAAATATCATTACTGAGGACTGCTGTGTTACGATATTATACAGTTACTCAAGCAAACTGTGTCTTTGCCATCTGGGTATGTACACTCTCAAAATTATATAACTTACCCTACATCCTTTCAAACTGTGTTAAAATGTTTGTCTTTTTGAATTCTTCTGTACTCTGAATGTAGACTAAAACACCCATCAGATCAATTGGCTCATTGTCAAAGGACAACCTAAATCTCTTTTGTATATATTCTTGTGCTGCCTCCAGGCACTGGCTTCTTAAATATAAACCAATGGAAGGTACATTGGTTTATGAGAAATCCTTTTACTGGAGGACCCAGTCTAATGGGCAACCAATCAGAGGGGTGTTTTTAACACTATGTTAGAGCCTCTCTAATGTTATGCTGTGATTTCCTATCCAGGATTAGAATTAGTACCATTGTTCAATAAAAATGATGGAAGTTGCTACAGTTCAGTTATTTAATTCTTCAGGGGACAAGAAATAAAAGTGCATGTATTTTTCAAAGTAAAAATACACCTTTATTGAGGTATATTTTACATATCATTCACCCATTCGAAGTGTACAATTCAGTGATTTTTTTTTTTTGTAACTTTACTGAATGATGCAACCGTCATTATAGGTGCAACCAACATCAATTTAAAAAAAATTTATCGCCACAGTAAGATCCTTCATGCTCATTTACAGTTCATCTTTGTTCTCACCACCAACTTCAGGAAACCCTTAATCTGTTTTCTGTGTGTATAAACTTGTTTTCTCTGGATACTTCTGATAAATGGGATCATTCAATATGGAGTCTTTCATATTTCCTTTAACACTGTTTTTAGGTTTATAGATGAGATAGCATGTATCAATAGTTTATTCCTTTTTATTGCTGAATAATATTCCATTGCGTGGATATGCCACCTTCGTCTATACATTCACCAGTTGTTTTCGGTTTGGGGCTGTTAAAAATAATGCTACCACAAGTATTTGCATGCAAGACTTTGGGCACGTTTTCATGTATCTTGGTTAGGCACCGAGGAGAAGAATTGCTGGGTCCTATCATAGTTTCATGTTTAGCTTTTCGAGAAACTGCAAACTGTTTTCAAAAGTGGTTGTACCATTTTGCAATCCTACCAACAGTGGATGAGGGTTCTCCCTTTCTCTGCATCCTCACCAGCATTTGTTGTAGTCTGTTTTAAAGGCATTCTAATGGGTGTGAAATGGTGTCCCATTGTGGCTTTAATTTGCATTTCTTTAATGAGTAATGATATTGAACATCTTTAGGTAGTTATTAGTCATTCATATATCTTATTGGGTGAGATGTCTGTTCATATCTTTTGCTTATTTCATGAGCTGAATTATAAGAATTCTTTGTAAATTCTGGATTCGAGTCCCTTATTAGATGAAGTTTGTAAATATTTTCTCCCAGTCCAACTTTTCATTTCTTAATGGTGTCTTTTGAAGTCTAAAAGTTATGAATTTTCATGAGGTCGAATTTATTGACTTTTTTTTTTCTTTTTATGGACCTTGCTTTTGGTGTTATAGCCCAGAAATCTTTGCTTTAGGTTTCAAGGATTTTCTCTCATGTTGTCTTCTAAATATCTTCTAAATTTTATTGTTTTAGCCCTTACATTTAAGTATATGACCCATTTTGAGTTAATTTTTGAGTATGGTATAAGATGAGGTTTTAAGATCAGCTTTTTGAATGAATATCCAATTGTCCCAGCACAGTTGAAATGTATATGTTGAAAATGCATGCACTTTTAACTGTTATATAATTTAGACTTTGTAAAGTTAATTTTTACTAAAAACAACTTAATAATAGATGATTTAGTTATATATATATATGTATCTTAAGATTTTATTTATTTGTCAGAGAGAGACACAAGCAGGGGGGAGCGGCAACAGAGGGAGAAGCAGGCTCCCTGCTGAGCAAGGAGCCTAATGTGTGGGACTCTATCCCTGGGATCATGACCTGAGCCTAAGGCAGACACTTAACCAACTGAGCCACCCATGCATCCCATAGATGATTTAGTTTTATATGGCTATAAAAACATGGAGATGGAGGAATGAATAGCATTTTTGCCTTTTCTCTTAACTGTTAGGCTAGTTGTAGATTTTGAAAAATTTAACTGCCCTTGTTGATGTACCAATTTATAGACTGAAGTTAGGTACAATAAGTGAAAATTCAGAGTGGCATAATTTTCATTTGATTGCATTCATTTCAAGTTATTTTTATTTTTATTATTTTTAAAGATTTTATTTGACACAGAGAGAGAGAGAACAAACTGGGGATAGTAGCACAGGGAGCGGGGGAAGCAGGCTCCCCACTGAGCAAAGAGCTCAGATGCCAGGGCTTCATCCCAGGACCCCAGGATCATGACCTGAGCCAGAGGCAGATGCTTGACTGACTGAGCCACCCAGGTACCCCTCATTATTTTTAAAAATGTAGAAATCCTCTATTTGCTGTTAAATAATGAAAGGCTTATTTTAAATGTTCTAAACTGATTTTCTTCATTCTCTTGTTTTGTTAGATTACTGCGGAGTGCTATCAAAACAAATTATGGGGGCTAACAGAATGTAAAAGTAATGTTTTTTCTCTACTTAAATTTTTTGTCCACATTGATTTAGTTCATACTCTTTTCAGGGTGGGGTAGAACTGCTGTTTAAGAGCTCTTGTAATTAGACTTGTTTAATTCTTACCTAAATAGTAAAGGTGATAGAAATGCTAGAAGAATAGATTTGTTGCTTGTGTTATACAAAGACTGGTTCAAGAAAAATATACATAATATAATGCTAATTACTTATTTAAAAAGAAGCCTGCTTTTTCAAGGTGAGTACTGATAGATTTGCTTTATGAAATATTTATTCTTCATCAGAATTGTACACCAAGGGATACTTTATAATCACACTAGCCTCTTTCTAGCCAGCAAAGTCTCACCAAGGAATTACCTTCTCTGTTTTTCAAATAGTTATTTGAATGACCCACAGAATTGGCTTTCAAGAAATTAAATATATATTTTACTAATTCCTCACTTATTTTTTAGATAACAGGAAAGATAAACAGATGGACTTTTTATTACATTTTATTTTTTAAACAAGGAGTGTTACCTTCTTTGAAATGTAAATACCAAGTTCCAAATGATAAATTGGATTTTGGACAACTACCTGGTCAGTTGGTGGACCTGAATGTTGTACTGTGGCATATTGGGCCCTTGCTATGATTGTTTTGTTTTTTTTTTTTTTCTTAAAGATTTTATTTATTTATTTGACAGAGAGAGAGAGAGATCACAAGTAGGCAGGCAGAGGGAGAGGGAGAAGCAGGCTCCCCGCTGAGCACAGAGCCCGATGTGGGGCTAGATCCCAGGACCCTGGGATCATGACCTGAGCCGAAGGCAGATGCTTAACCATCTGAGCCACCCAGGCATCCCGCTATGATTGTTTTTTGACTTCCATGTAGTGTCATGGTCCTGAATAAGACATTTAATCTCTCTGGGCCTTGTTTTTTTTTTTTTTTTTTCTCCTAAAGGAGAGCACTAGAACATGTAATGTATCAGGTCCTTTACAACTTTATCATTTAACTGATTTTTAAAAAGATTTAATTCCCCCAAATGGATATTTTTTAATTGTTCCTTCTAGATTAATGAAAATTTGAGTAACTGAAGATCAGAGCTGAAATGTCGATGTAATGCAGAACAAAAGAAAAGGGAAACACATTTGTAACACTTTAATGACAAAAGCTACAACTTGACTCAGTTTTTGTATTTTAAATACTATGTATTGCACTTGATTTTATGTATTCCCCAGAGTAACCCTGAGTTTGGTATTATCTCCATTTTACAAATGAAGAAATTGAGAATCTATACCTTAAGTGACTCGCCCAAGGTCACAGTACTAAGTGGCAGAATTGGCAATCATAACCAGGATTTTCTGACTCCAGAATCTGTGCTGTATGCAATGTAAAGTCAAAATGCATAGGGCGGTATCTTGAGTTTCAAATCTATAAGAAGGTAATCTTACATGTCTGTAGATATTTAGCAATAATTGAGAAAAAGATTTAAATGTCTTTTTTTAGTTCACATTGAGATAGAATAAGTTCCCCCCCAGGAAAATCCATCATATACACGTGTGATTAAAATTTATATTTTCATGTTCCTAACTTTTATGCCTCAATTTATTTTCTTATATGGATGAATGTGCTGAATTTTAACAATTTTAACCCAAATTTCTTGGACATACCAGGTAATTCTTTTTTTTTTTCTTACTATGAAAGTAACCCTGACTAAAGATTACCAGTAACCTTTAGTAACCAGAGTAAAGAGATTTTACAAAAACGATTTGATGTCCAAGAAGGAACATATGGTGTAGGAAGGCATTAGCCCTGGATTTTAATTCCATTCCACTACGAGTTATATGGCTTTGGGAAAACTATTAAGCTTCTCTGAGCTTCTGTTTCCTCCTTTGTAAAATGGCAATAACAACACTTGGTCTACCTACCTTCTAGAATTTTTATGAGGATTAAATTAGTCGAAGTACATAAAATGGCTTTAAGAATGATAAATTGCCATACAGATAAGTGGCAGTATTGTGGAGATAACTAGGTGCATGGCTGTTGTGAGTCAGTTCTGTACCATGTGTGAAGTGTTAACTGTTTGCTGTGTTTAGAAATGCCTTCAGTTCTGATAGACATTGAGACAGAGCTGTAATAATCTGCCACTGTGCTTTGGATGTGTGCATTGAAGAAAGCTCTAAATGACTAACTTATTTTTGTTATGTGAAACTTAATTATTAGCTTTTTATTAAAATCCAGTAGTCCTTTTTGGATAAGTCATGTAATCCCCCCCCACAAGTGTGAAAAATGAATAAAATAAGAATGAAAGGGAAGTAACAGTGAATGTTCATTTAAGTTACTAGCTGAATTGATTTTACTTTTAAAATTATGCAAATTCTAAATGAGTGTTAAACAGTAGTTCCAAATAATAAAGTTATATTTCTTCTCACATACTAGAAGGTTAGTGTTGAATCAAAATCAGTTCAATGATTCTCTCAAAAATTAGGTAAATATTCACTTATCTTGTCATCCATGTTACTTTTCCTTATTCTACAGTATTTGTAATGGTGACCACTGCCCCATTTAGTCTTCCGAGATTCCTGTGGTTTCCTTGATGATAGGGAAAGTATTTTGTAGAGAAAGTAGTTAATTTTTTAAAGTCAAGCTGATAATTTAATCTGACTTACAGAAAATCTGATCACAAATCAAAAGTCTCTTAATACAGCCTTTTTTTTTTTTTTTTTGCTGACTTAAATATCCTTATGTGATTTCACATAGGTAATTCGGTCCTTAATTTCTGAACGGATTTTGTTCATTTTGTGTAATCAATTCACTGACTCTGAAAAGATACTTTCCCATAAGAAACAATGTTCTAAATGGGGGATAGGTTCAGGGTAAGTCCACAGGGACATCATGGTATATAGTACAAAGAAAACTGGATTTGGAAGACCTGGTGTGGAACTTTTGCTATGCTGTAAGCCAGCTGTGTGGCCTTAAATCAAAGACTTGATCTATAAAAAAGGAAATAATAACACGTGTTCTCTTACACTGTTGTGAGAAAAACATGAAAAAAATATAGTTAGTACTCATAAGTACTTAACTCTTATGTAGTCTTATGTAATTAGGTCCTGTTATGTACTTTAACTCTCAATTGCTGAATTCTGAGAATAACCTGTGATCTAGTTCTGAGACCAAAATTTATTTAATGAGGGGGGGAGGCAGAGTTTACTATCTTCTTCTTCTTCTTCTTCTTCTTTTTTAAGATTTTATTTATTTATTTGACAGAGAGACACAGCGAGAGAGAGAACACAAGCTGGGGGAGTGGAAGAGGGAGAAGCAGGCTTCCCACTGAGCAGGGAGCCTCATGTGGGACTCAGTCTCAGGACCCTGGGATCATGACCTGAGCCGAAGGCAGACGCTTAAGGACTGAGCCACCCAGGCGCCCCAAGAGTTTACTATCTTCTGTTTTTTGTTTTTCTCAGGTCTCCTTTTATATTTCATTCTGATATGTTCAGAAAACTCAGTCTCTAGATACTGCTTACTGTCACCATCTCCTATACGCTACTCCCAATGCCTGTGTGTGAACATGTAATTTATATTCCAGATCCTGTGGCAGGGATCACAGAGCTCTTGAAAGAAAGAGGCAAAAGTTAGGAGAAGGAAGAGAATATGAACAGCAGCTGGCAGTTTTTATTTATGGGATTTTTGAAGTTTGACCATATACCTCAATTACCTTAGTTCTTTGGACTTTGATCCGTTTCCCATGCTGACACAGCACTGCTCTATCTAGGGTTTTTTTTGTTTTGTAAAAACATGCCAAAATACTCACTTATCTTGTCATCCATGTTAGTTTTCCTTAAAGCATTTGGTAGTATTTGTAATGGTGACACTGCCCCATTTAGTCTTCGGAGATTCCTGTAGTTTCCTTGATGACAGGGAAAATATTTTGTAGAGAATGTAGTTAATTTTTTTAAGTCAAGCTGATAATTTAATTTGACCTCGCAGAAGATCTAATCTCAAATCCTCTAAGACATAATGAGTAAGTGGGTGGCACAAGACTCCTAAAATACTGAATATGTTATAAATGGTATGTATTAGACACAAATATAAGAGCACCTTGAATCAGGTTGATTTTTATGGATTTTTATTTATCAGATGACTGAAATGTATATATAAAGCAATGTGTTTATTTTGAAATGTAGTGAACCATTTTATTTTTAGTATGGTGTATTAAGGAAAGAATTTCAGGCAGCTCTTATCTCTGCTAATAATAGAAACTTTTTCACCCCTTTAAGGGAACAGTATTCTTGCTTAAGTGCTCTCTTATGTTTAACCATGTTTGCCTTGCCTCTGATAAATTTTACCTTATTTCTTTAGACGGTGCCTTTGTTTTTAAAGTGGTAATAATCCTTTTAATTTTGCCCTTAGATTTTTTTTAAACAACCTTTTATATGGTTAAAGAGATTATCCTGTCTTGCAATAAACGTGTCATTCTGAATGCCAGTGTGTTGACTTATATAGATGCTTTTTTCAGAATTTTTTCTTCATATTATTCATGTAATTTTATGTAGTATTAAAAACATGAGTCATGTGTTCTCATTTAACATCACTCAACTCCTGAAGTATAAATTAGTTACGAGGTAGTTATAAAGCTGTCATAATTGAAAATCATGATTTAAAAATTTTAAATATACCCTAAATTGTTTCCAAATTCTTACTTTGCTTGATAAATACCATAAATATTAGTTAATTTCATTTTCTTTTTAAATGTGTTTGAGTATGACTTGGTACTATAAAGTATTCCATAATTCACTTCTCCCAGACTTAGTTAATGAAATAATAAAAGCCAATATATATTTAACATTTACTGTGTTTAGTCATGTTGGATTTAAAGCAAAATATTTTTACTTGTGGCAATGATACTACTACAGATGATTTACTAATTTAAAACAAAGTGGGAAGTAATCATCAAGAATTTACTTAAATGAGTCTTGTCCCACATTTGAATTCGAAGCCAAGTATATGATAAATCTACCTTTTAGTCAGATTTACACCAGGCTGTACTTAGTGCTCTACTAATTCACAGTTAGATAATATAACAGGTATACTATATGCTGTAAACTTGATTTCAGCAAGAATTTGACTTTATGTCTTACAATAGCTTTGTGGATAAGATGAAGAAATGTGCTCTATATGGCTTATTGCTGCTGAATAACTATTCCCAAGGAAATTAGGTGTCATCCTAAAGGGAAATCTTGGACATTGACTCTAGTAATAAGGATAGTAATATTTCTTATTTGGACTGGTACAAAGCTAGATGAGGTGATTAATAGACAAATTACAGAAGCAGAATTTAAATTTATATCAACTCTTGGATTGCTAGGCAAAACCCAAGAAGGTGAAATTTAATAGGGACAAGTGTCAAATCTAGCACTTAAGTTAAAAACAGAAAACAGGAGCATAAAAGTAAAACAGTTGATAGTAGTTCCTGAGATGCTGGAGTTTTAACTGACCACAAGCTTAGGAAGTATATGTTTTGAGTGCTTTAAATGTAAAAATTGTTGTTGGAATGGAAACAGATGTGTATTAATTGGTAGTTTTATAGGTAGCATAGTTCCTGCTGTACTTTGGATTAAGCTAAAGTTTGAATATTGAGTTCATTTTTTGTTGCTTCAATTTGAAAAACTTAGCCAATTACATTTCATTCAGAGAATGACCAATAAGGGGAGCCCCAAAAGAATGCCATATGAGATAGGGTAAGGGAAACATTTTTTATACTGTTAATTAGAACATGTATTTTAAGTGTGATAGCTGTTTTTAAATTGCTAAAGTACCATCTAGAAAAAGGAGGCACCATATTCAGTGATGTTTTGAAGGATACAATGTGACCATTGGGTGAATATTTTAGGGAGGCAAATTATAATCCAGAATAATGAGGATCTTTTTATCAAGGAGCTTGTTTAAGAATGGTACAGCTGGGGAGCCTGGGTGGGTCAGTCGTTAAGCGTCTGCCTTCAGCTCAGGTCATGATCCCAGGGTTCTGGGATCGAGCCCTGCATTGGGCTTCCTGCTCCGCGGGAAGCCTGCTTCTCCCTCTCCCACTCCCCCTGCTTGTGTTCCCTCTCTTGCTGTCTCTCTGTCAAATAAATAAAATCTTAAAAAAAAAAAAAATCATACAACTGGAGTGCCCGGGTGGCTCAGTTGGTTTAGTGTCTGCCTTCGGCTCAGGTCATGATCCCAGGGTCCTGGGATTGGGTCCCACATTGACCTTCCTGCTCAGTGAACAGTCTGCTTCTCCCTCTCGCTCTCCCTCTGTGCTCTCCCTCTCCCTCTGTCTTTCAAATAAATAAATCTTAAAAAAAAAAAAAAAAAGGATGGCACAACTTGTATTCCAAATCAGTTAGATTTCTGTCATTGACATATTTACTTAGATTCTAGATGGTTATCAAAATTCTTATTACAAAATTTCAATTTCTTAAAAAAGATTTATTTATTTGAGAAAGAGTGCATGCGTACAAGCATGACTGGGGTGGAGGGCAGAGGGAGAAGGATAAGCAGACTCTCTGCTGAGCAGGGAGCCTGATGTGGGGCTCGATCCCAGGGCCTGGAGATCATGACCTGAGCCGAAGGCAGATGCTTAACCAACTGAGATACCCTGGTGCCCCACAAAATTCCAATTTTGAATGGAAAGTTGGCATAAATAATTTATGAAGTGTTTTTTAACTTTAATATTCTATAATTGCCAAAATAGTTTTTCTAATGTGATTAACTTCCACACCTGCTATGACTTTGAACTTGTATTAAATCAACCTTGTAGTCAAGAACAATTAAAAAAAAAACAATTAAAAAACCTGTAGAAAATATAAAAATCTGTTTGAAGTCAGCCAGGACTTCGGTGGTCAGTATCTTCCAGTGAGAAGAAAAATGCATTGGAGTAAGTCTGTTATTTTGTTTGGCTTTTCTGTTTGAGCCATTTGCTAATTTGTCATTATGGCACAAGTAAGAAGCCAAACAACAATGGCTGAAAGGCAGAAAAGATAAGCAGAATTTGAGTCTTGGGGAGAAAGCTGTTGGAGTTCACAGCTTACTAAGGATGAGAGCTGCTGGTAAACAGTTGTGTGTCTGGTTGCAACCCTCTGAGGACTGAAATCCTTTTTAGAATCAGCTTAATTGCACACTTATTAAGGTGATCTGCCTCCTATCTTTATTCTTTGGAGGAAAATCAAATCAGCTGGAGCTTCTACAGTTTTTTCATGTACAATGTTGAACATTCCAGGAGACAAGGCCAAGATAATAGAAACAGACTCATGGGTGATTCACATGTTAAAGTTACCAGACATGCACTTTAACTGTGATTAGTATGTTGAAGATGGAGAGTTTTAGCAGAGATCTGGAATCTCTAAAAAAAACAAAGGGAATTCTTTGGAACATACAATAATTGAGTTAGGACTCCATGGATGCTTTAACAGCAGATTAGATTCTGTTGAAGAAAGAATTGGTGAACTAGAAGATAGGTCAGAAGAAATATCCTGACTGAAGCATAGGGAGACAAAATGATAGAACGTGTAAGAGACCTATAGAAAAACAGTGAAAAGTCTAACATGTATTATTGGAACCTGTAGGTAAAAAGATCCTTGTAGGCTTAGGACTTTTTTTTTTCCTGTGGAAAGATGACCTCAGGTTTACCTTCTTTTGATATAGTTTCTCTTAACATATACCAAGATAAATGTGATTTCTCAGTTCTGTTACCGTAATACCAGTATTTATTTTGAAAACGACCTGTGACTGTTGAATTACATCTGGACTGAGAGGTCTCCGAAGGGACATGTAATTCTCCAAGGAACTATATTATTACTTCATTGTTCCACCAGCATAAAACTTGTACAGAAAAAGATATTCCAGCTTTCCTTTATGATGTCTCTTCTAACTCAATGCACCCCCTGTGGGAGGCTTAAAAGCTGCATGAATGGGCAGTTATTTGATGTGGTTACTGTTTGAAACATACAAATGCTGGAATAGATTGTATCCATTCATGTGAGTGTCATCCCCCACAACCTACTCTGTGTGTGTGATGTGGGGTTAGGGAAGCAGGGATTAATTTTAAGAACCGACAAAGATGTGTTTGATTCAGCCTACTGATAAGCTGTGTTTCTAGTCCTAAATCTTTCTAAAAAAAAACTAAGTAAAATTGGTGTTAGATCACTACCTATTGTGTCCTGTGAACATGAATGTTATTTTGAACCCAAGACTACTGATGATTATATAGAGTGGACACTATGCAGTTCCAGAGGGAGGAGAGAGGGAATGGGGCAGAAGCAGTATTTTTGAAGACATAATAGCAGAAAGTTTTCCAGAACTGATAAGCATGTCAAGCCACAGAGTCAGAGTTCTATGAACCCCAAGCTGAATAAATACAGGAAAATAATTCCTAGGTTCATCATTTGAAAACTGCTCAAAACTGGTTCCCTTTGCTTGAGGCTTTCCTATCCTGGAGTGGACTGCATCTGTCTATGCAGAAATGAGAGAAGATGTTAAGAGAAAATCTTAAAAGTAGCCAGGAGATACCATCTTCAAAGGAACAATAAACCAATTTTCTCAACAAAGCAAGGAAACAGTAGAATGATATCTTCAGAGAGGTGAAAGAAATGAACCACCAGCCTATAATTTTGTACCCAACAAAAATATCCTTCAAAAATAAAGGCAAAATATATTTCAGATAAGCATAATTTGAGAGAATTTGTCACCCGCAGACCCACAGTAAAGGGAGCATAAAAGGGGATTCTTTCAGGCAGAAAGAAAACGATGCTTTCCCAGATGGAAGCAGGAGGAAATGAAGAGCATTACAAAGGGCAAATATGTGGGTAACTATATAGATACTGACTATACGAAATAGTCTTGTGAGATATAAAATATAGGAATAAAATACAACAACAGAAAAAATGGGAGAGGAAACATAGAGCTAGTGTTCTGAAGTCATTGATTATCTAGGAAATGGTAAAGATACTAATTTATACTAGATTTCTGGTAAACCGGAGATGCTTGTTGTAATCTCTAGGGTAACCACTGAAATAAAAACCTAAAGGCCCTAGAGATAAAAAGTAGTTTGGTTCTCATTTTGTTTTGAATGCTAAGTCATTTACTTTTTTTTTTCCCAGAAGGTTCTAATGTATTTTTATTTATTTAGAATTGTGTAGAGTTTGTCATCTTTCTATCATATAATATACAGTAATATTCAAATACCTGATACTAACATAACTTACTGAATCAATTCTAATACTGAACACAGACTGTTAACAATAGAAACAAAACCAGTGAGTTTATCTTAGAAAATTTAAATTCAGGTCATTATTTCACAATCTGGAAATCTGAGTAATCCAACTTTACGATGATTTTCTCATTCCTGAAGTTTGCTCTGTCGATGTGTGATTTGGGACTTCCTCTTGTCTCAAGCCATTCCTGCATATGATGCACTTTGGAGATGGGACCTTGCAGTTGTCCTTGCACTGTGCCCCGGTCAGTGTTCTGGACCCAGCCAACCAATCCCAGCTTTTTACCCTCAGCCTGAGTGTACTTGTGGAAAAAGACCCCTTGGACCTTCCCAAAAATTTCATAATCCACAGATATCAGGGATATCACCTTCTGCCATGTTCATGCCCACACCCTCCTCGTCCTCCTCTCGGGCGCCTGTGACTACACCGACGACCAGCACGCCCTCATTTACTTTGCTGTTGAAGTAAGCTCTACTGAAAAATACTTTAACATTTTTACAGTGTAAAGCCAGTATAAATGTAAGTTTTAAAAATGAAGCTGAATACAACATGTTATGTAATCGCTTCTCAAACAGGTAAGCTGAAGAACAAGTCTTTGCCAAAAATTCGCATCTTTAGGCTTTCCTGATCTATTTAAAATGGCACATTTTCCCACCTCCACCCTGTCACTCATACTGTATTTTCATCGTTCTCCATTATATTACCATTACATGTTTATTGTTTATATTCTCCACCTGAATGTAAGTTCCATTTATACCTGTTTTTTCAGCATTTGGAGGAATCCCTAGTACACTTAGGTACTCAGAAAATATTTGTCAAGTGAATGAATGAACAAATGGATGCTCAGACCAACAGGGTAAAAACAACTAGGAGAAAAAGATCTTCAAGGATATGGGTTTGTTCTCTCAATAAAAATAGAGTGCATGTTACATACTGTATTATGGGACGGTTTCAGTCCGTGTTTTATTTTCTTGACATTTGGCAGCTCTTGATGAATACCTTTAGTCTGTCTTATCCACAGCAAAGGCTACAGCCCTACTCCAGCCTGCATTTTGACTGAACCCAGCAATTTTTCTTACTTGATTCTTCTCATCCTTTGTCCCTCCTTCCTTAGCCTATCGCTGTTAGGCTTCATCCCTTCAGGGCCCTAATTTCTCAACTCAAGTGCTGGAGATAAAAGGATTAACATGCAGTAAGCACTCATGTTATAATCAAGAGAGGCTGGTTGTTGGGAGGTAAAATAGTGTGAATTTTGAGCTTGGGCACTGCAGGCAGGTATAGCATCTTGCCTCTCACTGTTGCCTAATTCCTAATTTCTTCATCTGTAAACTGGGTGTAATAATATTTGTAGAGTTCCAGGAATTAAATAAGACATATATAAAGCACTTAGTAGTACTTGTTTAATCAGTGGTAGATAAACAGGAATAAAGTCTTTTTGCTTCCTGTTCAGAACTATCCTTTAGAGAACTTTAAAGGGCTTTCGGGGAAAGGAAATTTGGAGAAAAGCAATGAGTCTGTGTTTTGTTTCACCATGGGTGAAGAAGAAAGGAGCCTTGTGTTATTTTGGCAGAAGTCTGGAGATGGTAGAGGTCAGAATATCTGTGCCTCAGAAGTCTCTCCTGACTCCAGAGGGAAAACTCTTGGTGCAGTTGAGTAGGGGTGGCTGTTGCCTGCCGGGGCCCTGCTTGCTGACACATGTGGTGCCTCTGGGACCTGTCATAGCCTAAGTATGGATACAGTGTCATCCAGACATTCTTCCTTAACTTTTTTATTAAGCTCTACTACACATACAAAGAGGTACATACATTCTAAGTGATTTTTTTTTTTTTACCTAAATCCTCAATGGATATTCACAAACTAAACAAGCACATACAACCACTAAAGACACAAAATGATCAGCATCCCACAAACCCCCAATTTGGGCCCCATTTTAGTTACTATTTCCATCCTCCACCCCCACCAAGGGTAACTACTATCCGAATAGTTTCACCTATTTTTAAACTTTGTAGAAACAGGTTTTTTTTTTAACATTTTATTTATTTGACAGAAAGTACAAGCAGGGGGAGCAGCAGAGGGAGAGGGAGAAGCAGGCTCCTCACTGAGCAGAGAGCCCAATGTGGGGCTCGATCCTAGGACCTTGGGATCATGACCTAAGCCGAAGGCAGACGCTTAAAGGACTGAGCCACCCAGGTGCCCCCGTAGAAACAGTTCTATTTGTGCCTGGCTTCTTTCACTTGAGCTTATGTCTATTGCAAGTTGCAGCATGTAATTGTAATTTGTTAATTCTCATTGCTGTATATTATTACATTAAGACTATACCATTATTTATCCATTCTTTTTTTTTTTTTTTTTTAAGAAGGCTCCACACCTAGTGTGGAGCCACTGCGGAGCTTGAACTCACGACCCTGAGATCACAACCTGAGCTGAGATCAAGAGTCATATGCTTAACCCACTGAGCCACCAAGGCGCCCCTTTTTATCTATTCTGATATTGACGGGCCTGTGGGTAGTTCTTACATTTTGGTTATTATGAATAATGCTGCTTTACACATTCTTATATGTGTCTTTTTTTCTATTCATGATATATTACTGTATAGATAACATTCAAAATCATATAAATATTTTAGAAATACTGTTTTTTCCTACTTTTCAGATTTTTGTCATTATTAGGGCTACTTTTTTCTTTCTTTTAAAGATTTTATTTATTTGTTAGAGCACAAGCAGGGGGAGTGGCAGGGAGAGGGAGAAGCAGGCTCCCCGCTGAGCAAGGAGCCCAATTCAGGACTCGATTCCAGGACTCTGGGATCATGACCTGAGCCGAAGGCAGCCGCTTAACAGACTGAGCCACCCAGGTGTCCCACTACGGCTACTTTTTGAATCATCAACTATAGTTTTCTAGAGTACCAATTCATTTTTATTTAAGTTATTTTGAGTCTGTGAACAATACTATAACAGGTACCCACTAACATAACATTAGAGCTTTGGGGTTTTTCATTTGTCTTGTAGAGTTACACTTAGGAACTTCACAATGTTGTAAACACACAGTATACTGCTTTTTAAAAAATCTTTGATCTTATAAGGCTTATTTAAGATGATAGTCTACATTTTAAGTATGAAATCACTGTTCAGGAATAATTGTCATTATCATATCCTTGAGAAATATCCTTTTTGTTGTTTACTAATTTGGTCAAGTGTTTTTTCTCAGCTAATGATTGATACATGTTTAGGCAAATGTGTCTTTTGTACGTAGTCATTTGTTCAAAATAATTTAGAAATAACCTTTCTAAATATGAAAGGTTTATGAGACCTTGAATTTGAGAAGAATCTCTTTTTTCTGGAGTATAACTTTTGGTTTAAAAAAATCAAGTTTTATTAGAAAGAATCAAGTTTTATTTGGAATATATGGTATGTCTTTGAGAAAAAGATTTTGTTGTATTTTTTTTTTTTTTTTTTAGTCCAAGTGCTGTTTCCAGTCATTTTGCCAGTGGCAACAGAACTCTTTAAAAAACAGAACTCTTGAAAAATGAGAAAGGAGCAAACTCTGCCCCTTGAGAACAGCTTTGGAGATAGCAAGATACTTGAATCACAATTCTAACATTAATTTCTTAATATGAATTTGGTAAATTTCTTAAGTTCTGTGATCCTCAGTTTTCCCCACAAAGGTCCTTATAGCATTTAAATAAGAAAATGTATATAAAGTGGGGCACCTGGGTGGCTCAGTTAGTTAAGCCTCTGCCTTCGGCTCAAGTCATGATCTCCGGGTCCTGGGATCGAGCCCCACATTGGGCTCCCTGTTCAGTGGGGAGCCTGCTTCTCCCTCTCCCTCTGCCTCTCTCCCTGCTCATGTTCGCTCTCTCTCTATCTCTGTGTCTCAAATGAATAAATAAAATCTTTAAAAAAAAAA
>NC_138372.1:41718352-41771875 GCF_054177405.1 Leptonychotes weddellii
AAGATTTTTATTTATTTATTTGAGACAGAGAGAATGAGAGACAGAGAGCATGAGAGGGAGGAGGGTCAGAGGGAGAAGCAGACTCCCTGCCGAGCAGGGAGCCCGATGCGGGACTCGATCCCGGGACTCCAGGATCATGACCTGAGCCGAAGGCAGTCGCTTAACCAACTGAGCCACCCAGGCGCCCTAAAAGCTTATTTTTGATGTCATATCTACCAGTGTTTTCTTGCCTTCATTTCTCTAATTATAATTTCAAATTTTGGTTTGGCTAATTATCTTATTCTGGTTTAGAATTATTTAATTATTTGCTATTTTGTTTTGTGAGGGAGATGTAGAACGTTCTCAGGGTTGATCAGAAAGTAATTAGCAGAGGTGAATATAATGTTTAAATCTTCTGGCTTCCAGCCTTGGGCTTAATCCATTCAGCCAGATTGCCTCTTCAATTGTGGACTGAATTAAAAAAAAGAAAAAGTACTCATGTATCCTTGCTATAGAACAAGCTAATTGACATAGCCTCTAACAGTGTTAGTGATTTAAACAGGGAGAGAGACCTAATCTTTTTAGTGGTTTTGTTTGTTTTGTGCAGTCTTGGACTAACTGCCAAGAATAGTTCCCTTGTTACAGAATGGGCTTCTAGTTTCTCTAGCAGTAAAGCTTGAAAACCAAAAACCAAGAATGTAGGATATTTATTGCATGATTTCTCTATTAAATCAAATTGTAAAATCCCACTGGGAGAAAATTGAAAAGAGTAAACAGGATTCAAAGGAAACTCCAAACTTTCCCATGAACTAGAATTTGTTGATAAGATTTTTGTCTTTGTTCCCCCCCCACCCCATAGTTCTTAGGGAACTTCACTTTAACCAATCAGAAGATCAGTACTTTATTTGGTAGAGCTGGTTTTGCCTGCTTACTTTTTAAAGTTTTATCTTACTCAACCTATAGACAGCTCTTTAACATTGTTCACCACCACCACCTTGAAATGTTGTATTCTCTGGGTTTCTATAACATCACAGTCTTCTGATTTGCTTCTTTGAATCTTTCGTCTTCTTTTTTTTTTTTTAAAGATTTTATTTATTTATTCATGAGAGACGGAGGCAGAGGGAGAAGCAGGCTCCCCGCGGAGCAGGGAGCCCGATGCGGGACTCGATCCCAGGACCCTGGGATCATGACCTGAGCCAAAGGCAGACGCTTAACCGACTGAGCCACCCAGGCGTCCCGAATCTTTCGTCTTCTTAAGACTTTCTTTTACGGGCCTCTTCATCTTCATGGCCATTAAATATTGATGCATGTCAGCATTGTGAGCTAGTGTAATGTTAGTGAACCACCTTTGGGTGACCCCATCTATTACGATGGTTGTCATTTGTCATCTTTGTGCTAAAGATTTCCAAAACTATATTTCTGGGCCAGATATTTCTCCTGAATCCTGAACACACTTATTGAACTCTTTATTGGATGTTTCCATTCTGAAGTCATTGAATCATCTGAAACTAACTTGAACTTTTCTTTCTTTCCCAAACTTCTTTCTGTTCTGTTTTTTGTTTTGTTTTGAGCAAAAATACCATTCATGCAATTTTCTAAGCCTAAAACTTAGGGATCATCTTTAATTCCGTTTCCCTCATTTTTATATATAATCAATCATTGAGTTCTGCAGCTCTTATCCCTAAATAATCTTAGTCTATTTCTTTCTGCTTTTATTGTCACCATCCTCTTTTGCTTGTTGTCCTTCAGCTGTTGTCTCTACTTAGAAAGCTTTTTCTACACCTCCCTTCCAATTCCAATTTACCATTTAGATTTTAGCTTTTACAGGTGGTTATCTCCAGAAAACCTGTTTACTCTGTAAGTCTGTGTTAGGCATCATCCTCTCTGTACCACAGCAGTCAGCCTTTCTAAAGCCCTTGACATTACTTTGAACTTGCTAATTTGTTTGTATTAGTATCTCCCACAAGACCAAGTTCTTTAGAAGCAGGAATTATGTTTGTTTTTTCTTTTATTTAACACATTTTTACTGAGTACCTGCTATCTAATAGGAACTGTTGTAGGCATTGGGGATATGATAGTGAAAGACAAGGTTTCTGCCCTTACAGAGCTTCTGTTCTAGAGCTATCTAGCAGTTCTAGATAGTGAGTAAGCAAAGTAACAGGATTACTTTAGGCAGTGATAAGTGCTTTGAGGAGAATGAAAGGTAGTGCTGTTCTAGGTTGTGACTAGCAAGGAGTAAGTGTTAATTCAGATTAAGTTGTGGGAAGGCCTCACTGAGGAGGTTAAGTTTGAGCTAAGACCTGAAAGATTATTAAGATCTAGCCAACTAGTGAGATGATATGACTATAGTATAGAATGGGTATGGGGGCAGAAATGGATGCAGACCAGTTAAGAAGCTATTGTTGTGTAGTCCAGCTAAGAGATTAGGATTATGGTGGCTTTAATCAAAGTGGTAGTCTAGATTTGTGCTGTCCAGTGTAGTAGCCATTGGCTACATGTAGCATAAATTTAAATTAATTAAAATATTTAGTTCTCTAGTCAAGCAAGCCATATTTCAAGTGTTTAATAGCAATGTGTGGCTAATGGCTATTGTAAGAGGCTATATAAAACATTTCTATTATTTCAGAAAGTTCTATTTGATACCACTGGTCTAGGGGGAGAGAAATCTATGGATTCAATATATATTTTGTAGGTAAAGTTAATGAGTTACTGAGGATAATAAAGTAACAGGAATTTTTTTTTTTTTTTTTTTTGGCCTGAGCACCTGGAATTTTGGATTTTGGCTTGAGCAACTAGGTGCTGATAATGAGGCTATTTTTTGAGATAGGAAGAATGGAGGAGAGTCATGTTGGGGTATAGGTGGATATTAAGCATACTTGTTTTGGCCATGTTAAGTTGAGAATCCCATTAGATCTAAATGGAGATGTTAGGTATCATCTTTATCTCCCTAGCACCTAGTACAGTAGTAGGCATTTACTAATTACTTATAGCATGTGTAAGTAAAGAGGTGACATTTGAACAAGGTCCTCATGGTTCTATGAGGACAACAAGAGCAAAATAATGAAAGTGTATAGAACATGGCGTGTTGGGAACATATAATATGTGTAGGGAAATGGAGGAAAACAAGGCCAGAAAGTTAGCTTGTTCATCCCTTCATTTAGCAAATGGCACCACTGAGTCACTTGGGATATATCTGCAAACAAAAAGATGACATGACAACAAAATCTGCTATTATGGAGCTTCTGTTCACGTGTGTGTGTATGTAGTGTGGGGGGGTGAGTAGATAGATAATAAAACTTATGTTAGTAAAATACATTGTTAAGTTAGACTGTGAAAAGGTGAGGGAATATCCCATGCAGATTATCTGGAGGAGGAAAGTAACAAATGGAGGGAACAGTAAATATAAAGGCTCTGAGGTGGAAATATAGGCCAGAGATCAAGGGAGCAGAGTGATCTAGGGGGAATTGGACTAAGAGATGAGGACAGAGACCTAAAAGGGAGCCAGATTTTGTAGGGTATTATAGACCATTGTAAGGACTTTGGCTTTTACTTTGAGCCAGATGGGAAGCCATTAGAAGGTTTTGGTCAGAGGTATGATATGACCTGACTTATGTTGAAGCAGGGAAACCAATTAGGAGTCAACTGCAGTATTGTGGGTAAAAGAGTTGGTGGCTTAGAATAGAGCATAATCTGGAGGGTGTTGAGAAGTAAGCATCTTCTCTATATACTTTTGAGGTAGGGTAACAGCATTTGCTTAGAGATTAGATGTGGGCTGTGAAAGAAGAGAAGGCATTGATGGACTCCAAGGTTATCTGGCTTGGGCAAATAAAAGAATAGACTTGCTATTAAGTGAAATGGAGAAAATTATAGGAGGAACAAGTTAGAGGTGTGGGGTTTTGGAGGGTGGTATCAAGAATTTGATATTGGTTTTATGATGTTGAGATGCTTATTAGGCATCTAAGTAGAGATATAAATAGGTTATTAAATATATGACTCCAGAGTTAAGGGGACAGGCATAAGATAAAGAGAAATTTGGAAGTCATCAGCATATAGATGGTAGTTAAGATATTTATAAAGTCCTAAGACTGGGGCGCCTGGGTGTCTCAGTCGTTAAGCGTCTGCCTTCAGCTCAGGTCACGATCCCAGAGTGCTGGGATCGAGTCCCACATTGGGCTCCCTGCTCTGCGGGAAGCCTGCTTCTTCTCCCTCTCCCACTCTCCCTGCTTGTGTTCCCTCTCTTGCTGTCTCTCTCTCTGTTAAAAAATAAATGAAATCTTAAAAAAAAAAAAAAAGTCCTAAGACTGGATGAGATCACCAAGTATAGAGTATAGATAAATAACAAATCTAAGGATTGATCTCTAGGGCATAATGATGTTAAGATGTTCAAGATGAGGAGGAACCAGCAAAGGAGAATGAAAATGAACAGTTAAAAGAGGTTGGAGGAAACCAGGAGAATATGCTATCCTGAAGCCAAGTGAAGAATATATTTGAAGAAAGAGAGATTATTAACTGTTCCTTATACTGCTGAATATTGAGTAGGATGAGACTGAGAATTGACCCATTAGATTTGGCAAGGTGGAGGCTGCTGGTGTCTTTGAAAAGGGCCAATTAATTGTAATGATGAAGGCAAAATCCTGTTTTGAGGGGCTTAGGAGAGAATTTGAGCTGAAAAAGGGGAGTTAGTTATAATAGACAATTCAGAAATTTTATTAAAAGGCGAGAAGAGAAATAGTGATAATGAGAGGAAATGTGGGGTCTAAACAGGGTTTTTTTTTTTTTAAAGATTTTATTTATTTATTTGAGACAGAGAGAATGAGAGACAGAGAGCATGAGAGGGAGGAGGGTCAGAGGGAGAAGCAGACTCCCTGCCGAGCAGGGAATGCGGGACTCGATCCCGGGACTCCAGGATCATGACCTGAGCCGAAGGCAGTCGCTTAACCAACTGAGCCACCCAGGCGCCCAACAGGGTTTGTTTTTTTAAGATGAAAGATATTATAGAATGCTTGTATACCAAAGGGGATAATTTGGTCCAGATGGAGAGACTGATACAGGAGAAAGAAAAGGTAATTGTAGAAACCAAGTCCTTTAGTTAGGTGAGAGGAAGGAATCCAGTGCATAATTGGAAGAGTTAGTGTTTGATGGTGTATGACCACGGAGTGAGTGGCTGGGTGTGGTGGAGGATGAGGAGGTCAAGGAAATTAGAGGCCATGTATTGGACAGATCACCCATGTGTATATCATGTACAACAGTAGCAATGGGGGAAAAAGACATTAAGTCAGAATGAAAGGGAGTGGGGAGTTAGATTGATGACTGTAACAAAAAAAGGGTATTGGGTGTGTAATCTGATGGCCTGCACTTCAGAGACAGTGGAGTTTTTGAGGAACGAGGTTTTGAGTGAGGATTTCCTTTAGATCATAATATATTATTAGACTATGCAAATTGGCCAGCATTTAAAATTTTCTTGTGAATTAATAAATTGAGGATCTGATCAGCAATGGCTGCTAATTTCTCAAAAAAGAGAGATATTATAGGCCTTTGCTTGGAGGTGCATAGCACCATCTAGTCTTTCAAAGGAAAATAAAAGTCAAAATGAAATCTGATCTAGTCTCTAGATCTAAGAGGGTGTTATAAATTGTGCATTATGTTGCCATAAAGGATGGATCAACCAAATGAGACCATGGAATCCTCTGCAGGACAAGCCAACCAGCTCCTTCAACAAAATAATGCATGAAAAGAAAAAAACAGAGATGGAGGAGCAGCCTATAAATTAAAAGAAACATAAGAGATATATCAGTCAATTGCAGTGTATGGATTATAATTGGATCCTAATTTAATCAAAATATTAAAACAAAAACCAAAAAAGCATTATAAGCTAATCAGGAAACCTGATTGGGTATTTGATGACATTCATGATTTGTTAAATTTATGCATGATAATAGTATTGCATGGGTATATACACATACATTTTTTAAGGCTATTATTTTTTAGACATATATACAGATCTCTTTACAGAGAAAATGAAAGCCATACTCAGTGTGAATTGATTGAAAATGTATACTTTTTATGAAGTTAATAATCAAGGCATACTAATAATCTTATACTCTAGAATGTTAGAAAAGATACTGATTTATTCTGTATATCCATGCATAAATAAAGCAAGATCAAGTTAATAAAAATGGGCAAAATATCAGAGTGATCATTTAATAAGAAATGTGTATGGCGTTTTGCAGGAGTTGGAGAATATATAAATCCACAAACTTTGTAAAGATTTTAGCATTGCCAAAATCTTTTTGGAAAATAGTTGGCATTAGCTCTTACAATTGGACAGTCACATGAACTATGACTCAGCAATTCCACTCATAGATATATATCGAGAAAATCTTGCCATGCATAAGAATGTTTACAGCAGCACTATTATAATAGCAAAATGTGGAAACAATTTACCCTCCAGTGGTAGATTGGATGAATAAATAAATAGCCTCTCTGTTAAAAGGAGAGTAGATCAATAAATACAATGAAATATTATACAATGGTCACATCAGATAACTAGCAAACACAACAGTGTGGATGAATCTCAAAAAAACAGGCCCCAAAATACTACATATAGCCTGATACTCTTTTTTATTTTTTAAAAGATTTATTTATTTGAGAGGGAGAGGGCGTACAAGCGGGGGGAGGGGCACAGGAGAGAGAGAATCCTGAAGCAGACTCCCTGCCGAGGGGGAAGTGGGGCCTGACACACAACTCAATCCCAGGACCCTGAGGTCATGACCTGACCTGAAATCAAGGGTCCAACACTTAACTGACTGAGCCAGCCAGAGGCCCCACCTGATACCCTTTTTTAAAGCTAAGAGCAATTAAAATAAAAATATACATAAGAGTATGAATTTTACATATGTATGAAGACAATGGGATACACATGTATATACATATATAAATAAAACTGTATAAAGGAGAAAGCAAGGGAAGCAGGAAGGGGATTCAGGATGATGGGTAACTTGGTTGAGGGGAAGCAGTGGGAGGGGGAAGATGACTCCACGTATGGTTAGATGGAAGGTATTGTTGAGGTCCTATGTTTTTTGTTTGGGTGATGGGTTTGTAGGTGCTTATTATAGTATTAAAAATAGTAATTAAATAAAAGTAGGCCATTCAAGGACCAATAAAGACAGGTGCCATGAACCAAGGGTAATGATTACTACATTTCTTTAATAACTGACTTCTAAATAAAGAAAAATATTATTCTGTATATGCAGCTATATAAATAATGTTTTGAAATCTCTATGGATATAACCATCAAAAAGGCGTACTCATGAATATTGACTTTTGCCTAACTTTGGAAAGATTTTTCCTGACTTCTATATGCTATTTAACTGGATATTGCCTAGAAATACATATAACTTGGTCAGCTGGAGAATGCTTGAGGTTTTTGTGGATACTTGAATTTATTTTGATTAATTAGAAATACTTTTTTCTGAAAAAAAATTTTAAAGCATGTTAGTTTACTCTTCTGTTGTATTAAAAATATGAATTTCATGATTGAATTTCTTATAATGCCTCAATGTGATTATTTTGGAGGGCACAAAAATTTGACTTACTTGGCTAGATATAAGAATATAATCCTGGAATTGGCCTTTTCCCCTAAGTCCCAATATGAAGCTGTTTTCTTAGGATTTCTTTCTTTTGAAAATCATGTTTCCTTTTTTCTTGGCCTCATGCTAGTTAATTGACATTTTATTCATTGAATTTTTGTTGTAATGTTGCTGTAATTTCTGTTTCAGATTATTCTGGTTTTGGCTCCAAGCTGCTCACATTATTTAAAAGTGCTACTTTATATATTTACTTAAATGCCTACTTCATTATAGATACTTTGCTAGGTGCACACTAACTGTATAATCACAAACTGAGGCACATGGTCTGAAGCTAAGGGAGTGCTTCTGTGAAAGCAAAAAGGGCTGACCTGGACTTAAAGGAGTGACCTTTAAGCAGAGCTAGAAAGGATGACTGGTAGACTGTTAAAGTGCGGAGTACAGGTCAGGTACGGGATTCAGGTTAGCAGAAGCTGCTTATACAAAGATGCCATGGCAGAAGGAAGTGCAGTACAACTAATGAAAGAAAGAAATAGTGCACTGCAGTGATGGGAATCAAAGAGGAGACAGTACAGACTCAGGAGGGGGCCTCATTCACTCAGGACCTAAGAGCAATGGGAACCCCCCTGAAGATTTTTGATTAGGAGACTACTGAAGAACAGATTCATATTTTGAAAAGAATACTTGTCTAATATGTGTGTTCCTGAATAGACTGTAGGCTCCTCAAGTAGAAGGAGGAGCTGTTGATCTCATCAAGTGCAATACAAGTAGGTTTTCAACAAATAGTAAATGTCACTATTTAATAGCTCAGTGTCTGGCACATGGTAAGTACTCATAATGTTGGTTTTGGTTTTCATTGATTTAGATTGGCCTTTGATACGGACAGTGGCTGCTGTGGAGTTAGAGGTTTCATGAAGTAGTTCAATCCAACAGTATCCACTGAAGACCTGTGATATACTTGGAAGAATCAGCAGCTAAATATATTAAAATTTCATCACTTTTTTTCTCGTATGCCCCAAAGATGTAGCAGAGCAGAAAAGTGATGGAGAATTCTGTTAATAAATCAGATTAGCCTACAGTGAGGTGAATAGGTGCTCCTGCTTCACAGTATTCATTTTTTTCAATTAGACTTTGGTGCCTGGTAAGATTGCTTTTATAGAACCATTTCTTCTGGAGTTCTCAGGTAAAATTCCCTTTTCATAGTTTATTTGAAGTAATTTCGACCTTATTCCTCAGTTATATTAGTTTATTTTATATAAAGTGAGTTTCTTGTCATTTTTCATCCCAAAGACTAAAGATTGCTATTAGAAATATTTCTTCTGAAACTCTATAATCATTTTCATACTATAGCTTTAATATTTTACTTTTTTCAAGTGTTTATATGTGATGTGTCTTTTCTTAAAATGTATAGTATGTAGTTATATCACCAATGACCTGGCCATTTTTTCTTTCCTCTTTAATAGTAACCAAAACCACCATGTAGCACATAGTTGCTATTGTGCACATTAATAAAAAGTACCCCATCTTGGTGGACTAATTTACCAGAAAGGTCCCCTGCTTCTGATACCTTCTAAAGGGTGCCATCAGGGCCACTTTTCAGCTCCTGCTTGTGCCTTCACTGGGCGCCTGTAAGCCATGCAGAAACTGCACAGCTATACTTAGTGTTCCTAAATAGTAACTCAGTATAAGTTAGAGATATTGCTTATAATCAACTAGATTATAGATAATCTTTTATAAACAAAGCAAACTATTTAAAAAGTCAGTTGTTCATTTATGTGTGTTAAATGTAACCTTCAGTTAAAACATTAATAATTGTATTTAACTTGTTTTCAGAACTTTGGTAAGATTGGAAATATGTGGGGAAGTTGTCTTTTAAGAAAATTTTTTTCAAATAGAGCTTAGATTCTTACTTTTTAATGTTCTCAGCTTTGAGTGCCTAGAAGTAAATTTTAAAAAAATACATTCATCTGTCTACTTAACTTTTTACTATGGAACTTTTAAAAAAATATTTATTAATTTGAGAGAGAGAATGAGAGAGAGCACGGCGGTGGCGGGGGCAAAGGGTGAGGGAGAGAGAGAGAGAGTCTTAAGCAGACTCTATGCTGAGCTTGGAGCCTGATGCGGGGCTTGATCTCAGGACCCTGAGATCATGACCTGAGCTAAACCAAGAGTTGGTTGCTTAACTGACTGTGCCACCCAGATGCCCCACTATGGAATGTTTTTAATGTATAGGAAAGCAAAATGATGAAGCCTCAAGTATCTGTCATTTGGCTTCAGCAGTTGCCAGTGTATTGTTTTACCTTCTTCTTCCCACTTCCCCCATCACAAATTATTTTGAAGCAAATCCCAAATATTATGATTTTATTCTGCAAACTCATCAGTATCTACTCTGAAACATAGACCCTTTTAGTAATACAAGCACAGTTCATTATCACACCTAAAAAAAATTAAAATAATAATATCAACCATCCAGTCAGTATTCAGACTTTGTTTCATAAGTGGTTTAAAATTGGTTTGTTGGAGTCAGAATCAAAATAAGTCTTGGGGCGCCTGGGTGGCTCAGTCGTTAAGCATCCAACTCTTGGTTTCAGCTCAGGTCATGATCTCAGGGTCCTGGAATCCAGCTCAGTGTTGGGCTTTCACTCGGGGTGGCGTCTGCTTGAGATTCTTTCGCTCCGTCTCCTTTTGCCCGTCCCCCTGGGTGCGCATGCGTACTCTCTCTAAAATAAATCTTAAAAAAAAATCAAAACAAGTCTCTGTAGTATAATAGGTCAGTTTGTCTCTTGATTTACTATTAATCTATAGCTTCCCTTCCCCTTTTACTTTTCTCACATTTTATTTGTTGAAGAAAGGGTCGTTTGACCACTTTCTGCATTTTGCTGATTAAATCTCTTGTGGTATCATTTAGGCTTAACAAGAATATTTTTAACTTATGTTTAAATATGATACCTGATCTCTATAGACTGTAAAAAAATTTTTTGTTTAAATGGAGAAATGAATGCTTAGTTGTTGAAGAATAAAGGATTCCAAAGATTTTGTAAACATGAAAGGGAGGATCTGAAGAAAAGTCCATAAGCCTCAGAAAGCAGAGAATTTATTAAAGCTGTGTTTATAGCTCTGTGATTGTTTTGATAACATAATTTGTTGCCATCTTAAGATATTAAAACATTGGAATATAAAATTGTAGCAATAATAGACTAGCTTGATTTTTTTAAAAACTAACATTTTTTATTTTTCATTTACAAAAAAGATACCAGGTGATCAGCACTCCAACAGATTTTTTTATGGTAATGGAATATGTGTCTGGTGGTGAATTATTTGACTACATCTGTAAACATGGCCGGGTGAGTAACTTACTATCTAGTACAATAAGCCCCTAAGCTAAAAAAGAGGGTAGTAGGAAATAGCAAACCACAAAGATATCTTCAAAGTCAGGGTTGCTTCTGTAATAAAGCCCAATAAAAGATACAGAATATTAGACATCTTTTCTTTCTTAAAAAATACACATTTCAAGGGGCGCCTGGTAGTCTCAGTTGATAGAGCATGCGACTCTTGATCTTGTGGTTGTAAGTTTGAGCCCCACATTGGGTGTAGAGATTGTTTAAAAATAAAATCTTTAAAAAAATATACCTTTTGGGGCACCTGGGTCCCTCATTCGGTTAAGCGTCTGCCTTCGGCTCAGGTCATAATCCCAGGGTCCTGGGATGGAGCCCTGTGTTGGGTTTCCTGCTCAGAGGGGAGGCTGCTTTTCCCCCTCCCCCTGCCCCTGCTCTCTTGCACTGTCTTTCAAATAAATAAATAAAATCTTAAAAAAAAAAAAACAACCTTTCAAAATACTGATTTTAGGGAACATGTTCCACTTAATTGCCAACATAATGTCAGTGCTTTTCAGAGTGAAAAATCTGTTCCATAACATTATGTTGAAGCTTCAAGGATTTCCTTTTCTTAGCACTTTCACATAAATTCTGTTTTACATTATGTTTTACTTGATTGCCTAAAACATGGTGCACATTTAGTAATATTAATTGAAAATTAAATCTTACTGCCTAGCAGCAAAGAAGAGCTTTGTTAATTTACATGTTGAACTCTAATGCAAGTTTTTGGTTTGTTTGTCTGATTTGTTGAGAATTCTAGCCTGATTCTAATTAGCTTGCTCAGTTACATTAGGGCTGATTATGAAACTAAAACTCTTGCTGTGTACATGTCCCAAATATTCTTAGTGCAGCTTCTTTTATACTTGCTAGGTTGAAGAGGTGGAAGCAAGGCGGCTCTTTCAGCAGATTCTATCAGCTGTGGATTACTGTCATAGGCATATGGTGGTTCATCGAGACCTGAAACCAGAGAATGTGCTGTTGGATGCTCACATGAATGCCAAGATAGCTGACTTTGGTATGTAACTCCAGGGTTGTTCAGAAATGTACTAGTTGCCTTTTAAAGTGTGTCAGTAGCAACTGTTAAAGAAATATGAACTTGCAGTTTCAACTTCAGAAATCCTGTACCTTGAAAAAAGGGATTAATGCTTGTTCTATTCATTTAAACACAATTTTAAAAATGCACATGCTTCTAGAGAAGTTTAGAGGGCCAGTTTCAAGGTAAATCCATTTAATCTGCATTTCCTCCTAAAGGAAAACTTAACTGTCTTTTTTTTTTTTTTTATGGGGGGTCACAAACTCCTTTGAAAATCTAATGAAAATATGGGCACTTCCCTTGATGAATGCACTTAAAGAGAAATACATGAAAATTGCATGCAATTTTGAAGACTTACAGTCTTTCTGATTTGATCAAGGGTGGATTTCAGGGTAGAATCTAACCACTTGCTAAAAAGAATAGGAGTTTTTGTCAGGAGTAAAACAAAGAAACAAAAAACAAAATGTAAATCTAAATGCACCAAACACTTTCTGGGGTAAACATACCTGGAAAGAGTACCATAGTAGGGTGTTTGGCAAAAGGATTAGGAAGTGAGAGGTTATAGAAAGAGAGATGGAAATGTGCCAGAGTTCAGTGTTGCTTATTTAAAATTTTTGCCTGTACCTTGTCTTTAATCTAAAAACTAGGAAACTAGTTTCCCTGTTTCTCTTCCTTCTCTAAATCGCAAAACTCCTTAGTATGATAGTTCAACTAGATTTTTGGTTCTGTAGATTATTTTTTCTATGTTGAATTAAAGCTTTCCAAATTAAAAGCTTTTGGAACATAATCTTTATAAATTGGAGCCTGATTTCTACTTAGAGATTTTTTTTTTTTTAAAGATTTTATTTATTTGACAGAGAGAGACACAGCGAGAGAGGGAACACAAGCAGGGGGAGTGGGAGAGGGAGAAGCAGGCTTCCCACCGAGCAGGGAGCCCGATGTGGGGCTCGATCCCAGGACCCTGAGATCATGACCTGAGCCGAAGGCAGATGCTTAACGGCTGAGCCACCCAGGTGCTCCAATACTTAGAGATTTTTTTAAAAGGCTTTGAAAGCACAGGATAAAAAGTAATGGTCTCTATTTCATTCTTTCAACTGTAGAAATGGGTAAATAATATTTTGATGCTTTTATGTTTGGAAAAGTTCATACAATTTAGAATAACCTCGTATTTGTGAAGTGAATCAACATTTTCAAAAAAGATTTATTTATTTTAGAGCATGGGGGTGGGGGAAGGGCAGGGAAGAGGGGGAGAGAGAGAATCCCAAGCAGACTCCACGCTGAGCATGGAGCCCAACACGGGGCTCGATCCCAGGACCCTGAGATCATGACCTGAGCCGAAACCAAGAGTCAGGATGCTCAACCAACAGCCACCCAGGCATCCCACGTGAAGGAATTTAATTCCAATCATACACGATGTGCTTTATCTTTTTTGTTAGAGTGTAAGTGCTCTGAAATGGTCTTCTAGTTTCTCAAGTGCTTTCTACTGTTTTAAAATAATTACAAAATATGATCTATAGAACATTGAAGACTTGACATTTTTCTTCATGCATTTATCTACTTTTAAAAATATCTAGCACAAAGTAAATATTGCTCTTATTTTCAGGATTGTCTAATATGATGTCAGATGGTGAATTTCTGAGAACTAGTTGTGGATCTCCAAATTATGCAGCACCTGAAGTCATCTCAGGCAGGTAATAATAGATCAGTGGAGAGTAAGCTCTTTATAATCTTTTGTTCATTCTAATAACATTTAATTAAAATATATTCTATTCAGAGGATGAGACTGTTAACATAATAGGAACAAATTGTCCCTTTAATTTTTCCATTATTGAAGAGAGAATAGTTATATGAAACAATTTTTTTAAACATTTGTTTAGATTTTGTTATGAGTATATTTAAAGAGTTCTTCCATTAAAAAAATGACTGAAACAAATCTTGATTTTCTTCATTTTGGAAAAGTACAGATAAGAGAAAGCATTTGTTAAATTCAAGCTAGTGTCGTTATTTTCTTACCAGACATAGTACTTAAATAATAATTTACATATTCTTTTATAAGATACTATATAGAGTATTATATGATGTTTTGTCTTTAGAAGAATGAGGGTTTTCAGGGACAGTATTGTCATTTCATGAAATTAAACTGTATAAGTAGAGATTGGAACTTACTCATTGGTATATTCAAAAAATGTTTATACAGATTGCAGTGGGTAAACCAAAGATTTTTTTTACAGTGACCAATGTCTGATTTAAAAAGTTAACAGAATTCTCTGAGAGAAAATAAAGAAAAGGTATTATTGCAAGGAGCAGGTATAGGAGTTTGGATAAGCACAGCAAATGATATAAATGATGGACAGTAATTTTTTGAAATGGATTGTATTCTTTTAATTGGAATTGTAGAGATTCACTTTGTTACCTCAGACCCAGGTTTGAGTTTGTCAGTGGGGTATCAGAGGCATTTTAATACTGCAGAAAGGTCAGAGAAAAAAGGAATAATATTCCAGGGATAGGTTATATGGAGCAAAGCTAATCTTAGTCCCATGAGCTAACCTAACAAGTGATTAGAATGAAAGTCACACTCAGGATAATGTGATACAGGACAAATAGTGTCAAAGAGATTGCTGCAGGACTAGTTTGGCACTTTAATGTTTCAAATACTCTTTAAAATAGGCATGTCAGGGATAAAAATTCAATTTTATATGCATTTTTTTTCTTGTAGTTTTGTGGTAAAAGGATTTAGCCTAAACACTATAGTATTATTTTTTCAAGTTTATGGTCATTTACTTTGATGTTTCCATAAAAAAAAAATCAACCATAGTAAGTTTTATATTTTTTAATTAGTCAATTAGTAGGTTCAGTGAGTTTGTGACAAATAAAGAAAAGTACCACTTCCTCTTGGAAAACTTGAATAGTAATTGCTGAGACCGATTCTCTATGGTGAACAAGCATTGAGTGTTGGGGTATGGCCATGGACTTGATTAAAGGCTTGCAAATCAATATACACCAAGTCTATACCATGTGTATATAGAAGCAGGGTATACGTGGATGAGAAAAAGTGGCACTTGCATTTCAGGTTTGTGTTGTCATCTTTTTTCTTAGATTGTATGCAGGTCCTGAAGTTGATATTTGGAGCTGTGGTGTTATTTTGTATGCCCTTCTTTGTGGCACCCTCCCATTTGATGATGAGCATGTACCTACGTTATTTAAGAAGATCCGAGGGGGTGTTTTTTATATCCCAGAATATCTCAATCGTTCTGTTGCCACTCTCTTGATGCATATGCTGCAGGTTGACCCCCTGAAACGAGCGACCATCAAAGATATAAGGTGATTCTTCTTTTCATTACTGTTATGTACATTTTATAGTATTAATAGTACCACTAATTGAGTGCCTGCTTTATGTTAGACTCTGTAATACTTACTGTATAGGAATTTTGCTTTCCTTTTTACACAAACCTGATCATGTCACTCATCTTTTAAATATTTCAGGTTGTTTCCCATACTTTTTACTTGAGGTAGCAAATCCTCTGAGGCCCTTCCTAATGAAGCTCCATTTCCTACTCCTGAGCTCTCACTCCTGCACTCACCACTGCACCCATTGGTACCAGTGCTTCAGCTACACTCAGCTTTTCCTTCTTCCTCAAACATAGCATATATTTTATGCCTTCATGTTCTAATTTATAGTACTGCCTCTGATGCCATTTCTTACTTTCTTGACCTGACAGATTTCTGTTCATCCTTTAAAATTCTGCTTACATAGGACCTCCTTTGTGAAATCAATTCGGATTCCCCTAGGCAATGTTAATTGCTTCCACTTTCGTGATTTCCACATTTGGTTTATGGTTTTATTTTTTCATTTATCATTTCATATGTAGCTATTATTACTCCGTGCATGTTTCACCAGTCCTAAATTGTAACTCCATAAGGGTAGAGAGAGTGTCTTGCTCACCTTAGTACACACAATGCTAGATGGCCCACAAATGTAGTATATGTTGAGAAACTATTTGAATAAATTTTATACATAATACAGACTGAGTTTTATGTATTTTACATATGGTTGATGAAATAAAGGATTAAAAGTTTTGTTAAGATTTTGAATCCAAAAATAGCTGCTAGCACTGTGAAGGATTTCTTGTTATGTGAGAAACTTTGGAACTTGCAGTGGCTGGTGTTACTGTGAATATGACCTTTATATAGCACACACAAGCCACAATAATTCATTGCCTTCTACTCTTATCAGGTTATGTTTCTTAGAGGGTTTTTGTTCTTACCTAACATTTCATCAGTTATTCATTTACAAACACATTCTTTTGCCATCTTTCCAGAATCTCTCCTCTTATCTTCATAAGCCAGAATGGCTGTTTAGAGACCTATGACTCCTGGAATGTTTAAACGATGACATGGTTTTTTATGCGATTGCTGCCAATCTCTTAGACTGCAAGAAGGGGCTGATTCTTTTTGCATTTGTACACTGTTTTCTTCTCCCAGCCTTTCTTAAGCACTACAGGCCTCATGCATAAAATAAATGTGTAATTGTAAGTTAGTACCAACTTTAGTTATGGAAATGCACTTAGCAGGAAAAAAACCTTTTGTGTTCACAGTACTTTTTTTTTCTTCTTCTTTTTTTTAATAAATAAGTTCTACACCCAACATGGGGCTTGAACTCACAACCCTGAGGTCAAGAGTCACATGTTCTACTGACCTAGCCAGCTAGGTGCCTCAGTCACTTAATTGGCTTTTCCTTAGAAAGAAAATTAGATATGCTTCCTGTGAGTTATTCATTCTTTTTTTTTTTTTAAAGATTTATTTATTCATTTGAGAGAGCGAGAATGAGAGAGAGTACATGAGAGGGGGGAGGGTCAGAGGGAGAAGCAGGCTCCTTGCTGAGCAGGGAGCCCGATGCGGGACTCGATCCCGGGACTCCAGGATCATGACCTGAGCCGAAGGCAGTTGCTTAACCAACTGAGCCACCCAGGCGCCCAAGTTATTCATTCTATAATTGGAAGCCTGCATCTCCCCTCTCCCCTTCACCCATTTTGCCCATCCCCCAAGCCCCCCCCCCGGCAGCCATTGGTTCTCTATAGGTCTAACGCTGCTTTTTGTTTATTACTTTATTCATATCATTATTTAGATTCCACCTATGAGTGAAATCATATGGTATTTATTTTCCCAGATTTATTTTACTTAGCACAGTACCCTCTAGGTCCATTCATTTTGTTGCAAATAGCACAATCTCATCTTTTCTTAAGGCTACACAGTACTCCATTGTATATGTATACCACATGTTCCTTACCATTTGTCTGTTGATAGACACTTAGGTTGCTTCCATATCTTAGCTATTGTAAATAATGCTGCAATAAACATAGGAGTGCTTATATATTTTTGAATTAGTGTTTTTGTTTTCCTCTGGGTAAATAACCAGTAGTGGAATTATTGGATCATATGGTATTTCTTTTTTAAATTTTTTGAGGAACTTCCATACTTTTTTTTCACAGTGACTATACCAATTTACATGCCCACTAGCAGTGTGGGATTCCTTTTTCTCTGCATCCTTGTCAACACTATTATTTCTTGTCTTTTTTATTTTAGCCACTCTGACCGGTATAACATGATATCTTATTGTGGTTTTGATTTGCATTTCCCTGATTACAGATGTTGAGCATCTTTTCACGTGTCTGTTGGCTATCTGTATGTCTTCTTTGGAAAAATGTCTATTCAGGTCCTCTGCCTGTTTTTTAATTGTTTTTTTGTTTTGTTTTTTTGTTGTTGAGTTGTGTAAATTCTTTATATATTTTGAACATTAACCCCTGATTGGATATATAATTTGCAAGTATCTTCTCCCATTTAGTAGGGTGTCTTTTTGTTTTGTTGATGGTTTCCTTCACTGTGCAAAAGCTTTTTATTTGATGTAGTCCTGATAGTTTATTTTTGCTTTTGTTCCGTTGCCTTAGGAGACATATTTAGAAAAATGTTATTATGGCTGGTGTGAGAGATATTACTGCCTGTGTTTTTCCTAGGAATTTTATGGTTTCAAATCTCATATTTAGGTCTTTAATCTTTGAGTTTATTTTTGTGTATGATGTTAGAAAATGGTCCAATTTCATTCTTTTACATATAGCTGTCCAGTTTTCCCAGCACCATTTATTGAAGAGACTATCTTTTCTTCATTGTATAATTCTTGCCTTCTTTGTCACAGATTAATTGACAATATAAACATAGGTTTATTTCTGGGCTTTCTATTCTGTTCTGTTTGTGTGTCTATTTTTGTGCCAGTACCACTGTTTTAATTATTATAGCTTTATATTATATCTTGAAATCTGGGATTTTGATACTTCCAGCTTTATTTTTCTTTCTCAAGATTGCTTTGGCTATTTGAGGTCTTTTATAGTTCCATACAAATTTCAGGATTGTTTGTTCTAGTTCTGTGAAAAATGCTGTTAGTATTTTGATAAGGATTGCATGGAATCTGTAGATAGCTTTGGGTAGTATGGACATTTTAACAATACTAATTCTTCCAATCCATGAGCATAGTGTTTCACTTCCTTGGTCAAATTTATTCCTAGGTATTTTATCATTTCTGGTGCAGTTGTAAATGGAATTGTTTTCTTAATTTCTCTTTCTAGTACTTTGTTATTAGTGTATAGAAATGCTACTGACTTCTAGGTATCCTGCAGTTTCACTGAATTTATTCTAGTCGTTTTTTGGTGGAGCCTTTAGGATTTTTTATGTATAATGTCATGTCATCTGCAAATAGTGACAGTTTAACAGCTTCTTTACCAGTATGGTTGCCTTTTATTTCTTTTTCTTGTCTGATTGCTGTAGTTAAGACTTCCAGGACCATATTGAATAAAAGTGGTGAGGGTGGATGTCCTTGTCTTGTTCCTGATCTTAGGGGAAAAGCTCTCAGTTTTTCACCTTTGAGTATGATGTTAGCTGCAGGTTTTTCATATATGGCTTTTATTATGTTGAGATATGTTCCCTCTAAACCCACTTTGTTGAGAGTTTTATCATGAATGGATGTTGAATTTCGTCAAATGCTTTTTCTGCATCTGTGAGAGGATCATATGATTTTTATTCTTTGTTTTGTTGTGGTATATTATGTTGATTCATTTGCAAATATTGAACCATCCTTGCATCTCCCTGAATAAATCCCACTTGATTGTGGTGAATGATACTTTTAATGTGTTGTTGAATGTGGTTTGCTAATATTTTGTGAGGATTTTTGCATCTTTGTTCATCCAGGGATATTGGCTGCTAGTTTTCTGTTTTTGTGGTGTCTTTGTCTGGTTTTGATATCAGAGTAATACTAGCCTTATAGAATGTATTTGGAAGCTTTCCTTCCTTATCTATTTTTTGGAATAGTTTGAGGAGAATAGGTGTTTGATAGAATTCAACTGTGACTCCATCTCATCCTGGACTTTTATTTTTTGGTTATTGATTCAGTTTTGTATGCTAATTTGGTCTGTTTAGATTTTCTATTTCTTCCTGATTTAGTTTTGAAAGATTGAATCTTTCTAGGAATTTATCCATTTCTTCTAGATTGTCTAGTTTGTTGGCATATAATTTTGGTAATATTTTCTTATAGTCCTTTGTATTTCTGTGGTGTTGATACCTCTCCTCTTTTGTTTCTGATTTTGACTCCTTTCTCTTTTTTTCCTGATCAGTCTGGCTAAGGGTTTATCAATTTTGTTTATCTTTTCAAAGAACCGGCTCTTGATTTTATTGATCTTTTTATTTTTTACTTAAGAATTTTTTTTTTAATTTAAGTAATCTCTACACCCCTTGTGAGGCTTGATCTCAATAACCCCCAAGATCGAGTCACATGCTCTTCTTACTAGGCAAGCTAGGTGCCCCTTACTGATTTTTTTCTATTGTTTTTAAATTTTTATGTCATTTATTTCTGCTTTGATCTTTATTATTTTCTTCAACTCACCTTGGACTTTGTTCTTCTTTTTCTAGTTCCTGTATGTGCAAATGTAGGTTATTTGAGCTTTTTATTATTTCTTGAGGTAGGGCTGTATTGCTGTATATTTCCCTCTTAGAACTGCTCTTGCTGCATCTCAAAGATGTTGGATTATTGTGTTTTCATTTTCATGTGTCTCCATAACTCATTTAAGTCATTTAGTCTTAAGTACCGAAATTGAGTACCAGGTAATAGTGATAGAAAGACTTAATTTCTGATGGCTGTGTAGTAACCCGTGGGAAATGAACTGATTTTGACTTAGGTGAACCCTCATAAACATTCTGGTTACTGCTTATCTTGATAGAGTTAATTCAGAAACTGGCTCCTGAAAACAAAAGCTGAGTATGACTTCTTAATTGGCAATTTTCTTATGGTAAAGAATTATGGTCCTTTGTGTAAATGAATGAATTAGAAATAAAAATTTAGATTATTTCCCTATTTATCATTTTTTATTTTTTTTATTTTTAAAGATTTTATTTATTTATTTGACAGAGAGATAGAGGGATAACACAAGCAGGCAGAGCAGCAGGTAGAGGGAGAGGGAGAACAGGCTTCCCGCGGAGCAGGGAGCCCATTGTGGGGCTCGATCCCAGGACCCTAGGATCATGACCTGGGCCAAAGGCAGACGCTTAACCATCTGAGCCACCCAGGCACCCCGCTATTTATCATTTCTTAAACATTTATTTATATTATTGATATAATTCACATACCGTAATTTGTCCCTTTAAATTGTATAATTCAGTGGTTCTTAGTATATTCACAAAGTTGTACAGTCATCACCATTTTCTAATTCCCTTAAAGAAACTCTATGCGCATTAGCAGTCATTACCCATTTCCCCCTCCTTTTATCCCTTGGAAGCCAGTAATCTACTTTCTGCCTTTATGGATTTGCTTATTCTGGAAATTTCATATAAATGGAATCCTATAGCATGTAGCCTTTTGAGTCTGGCTACTTGCACACAGCATAATGTTTTCAGGGTTCATTCATGGTGTAGCATGTATAGTACTTCATTCCTTTATTCTTTAAAAATACTCCATTGTACAGATATATGGCATTTTGTTTATCCATCCATCATTTAATGGATACTTGAGTTGTTTCCACTTTTGGGCTCTTAAGAATAATGTTGCTTTGAACATTCATGTACAAGTTTTTTATGGCCATATGTTTCCATTTCTTTTGGGCGTATGCCTTGAGTTTGTAATTCTTGTTGCTGTTCCTTTTGTTAGTGATTTTACTAAACTAATTCCACAGATTTTATACTCTTTGTCATGGTTGGCCACTGAAATCTCTGATTAGTTAGCTTAATGGTCATCTTATTATTAGAGCTTTCCTTAAATGCCTTAATCTAATAAGTCTCCCAGCCTTTGCTGAGTGACTGTGTGTGCATGTTGGAGTATGTCTTCATTGCTCCAAAGAGAAGCTTATAACTGATTTAGTCTTCACTCCACATTAGCAGAGAGCCTCAAAGTCAGCCAGTGATTAGAAGTGAGGATCTTCTTGGGCAAGCACACAGCCCTGCATATGTGCATGGCCTTCTTGAGTCCCAGGAATATATCAAGAGTATTTCAAAGACCTCAGTGGAACTCCTATTCCCAAACTTTTCATTTTAAGGTTTTTGGTTAGCTTCTTGTTTGCTCCAACTCTTACTGCCTCTTTAGGCAGCTGGGATGTCACTGTTGCCATTGGTTGTTTTGACAAATGTCCTGGGGAGAAGGCTCTTTGCAGTGAGGGAACTCTGAATCAGGTCAGAAAAAGACAAGGCCTGCCAAATGGAGATTTCCAGGGAACTTCCAGACTTGTCAAATAATGACAGTTCTCTGAGGATAGGACTTTTGGAGAATTCTGAACCTATTCTGCTCTAATTCTAAACCCTATCTCCCCCTTAGTGGTTGCTAGGCTGCTGGTTTTCTGGGTTACCATGATTGTGCGACTGTTGGTCTTATGAGACTGTTGGTTTTCAAGGCTACCATAGAAATGGGGAAAGGGAGATGGATATAGTGCAACTTAAAATGTCTCAGATCTCACTGTTGTTACTGAGATCAGCTCTTTTCTTGAGTAAATACTTCTCAGAATGTTGCAGGCTTTTGATTAATTTCCAGGGTCCTGGAAAAGTTGATTTTGGTGATTTTTGCTAGTAGTCTGAATGCTTTTATGGAAGAGTGAATTTTTGGAGTTCATTCAGAAGTGCTCAGCTTCCCTATTTGTCATTAATATTTTTAAAATGTTAGCTATATAATGTCTTCTGTTTCTGTTGAAAAAGTAGTATATCACATTTTTATTACTAAGCCTTCGGTACCTAGTATGATACAGGAAATAAACACATTAATGAATTAATGTTAGTTTTCATATTTTATGTATACGTCATTTATTTATTCTGCATTTACTGAACATTTACATTGTGTTGGGTAGTGGAATACAGCTAAATAAGGCATGGTCCCTGTTTCAAGGAGCTCTGAGTTTGGTGGGTAAGTTTAAGAAAAAAATCAACACCTGTAAGAAAGTGTGAATGTTACAATAGAAAGATCTACTAGAAGCTGTAGAAGATTCATCTTTGTGTCCTCCTCAGGGCCTGGCACACCATAATTTCTCACTTGGACTATTTCACCAGTATCATCAACATCATCATTATTTTTGTCTTTTCAGTTTCCGTATCACAAGCAGGATGATCTTTACGGAATGCAAATTAGATCATGTCACCCCTGTCTCTGTAAAGTCTTTCAGTGATTTTCATCAAGCATAGATTCTAGTCCCAGAATCTTTCTTCTAGCCTATAGCTCTCCGAAATATTTGATAGCTCTTGCCCCTCCAACCTGTAACTCCTCCTTTCATGATAGTGGCCTCAGTCCCGTTCCTGGAATATGGCACAATTCGTTCTTGTCTGTCTTCACATACATTGTTTTTTGTGCTGGGAATACCTGTTTCCTAGCTCTTTGCTCCCACCTGACTTCTAATCAGTCTGATATTTGCTTAAATATTACTTAGTGCTTCCCTAACTACATGGCTGTCATTCTGATTTATATATTCTTATTTTACCCTGTTTTCTTCTTATAATCTTTATCACAGGATTTTCATATTTGTATATTTGAAACTATATATTTATTTTTGTGAATATTTGTTTTATCTGTATTTAGCTTAGGATATCTCTGTGAGGAGGAGTGTCTTTTTGCCACAGTATACCCTTAGTTAATATTCATAAGTGAGACAATCAGTCAATAGAAAGCATTCAAGCAAAATATATATTGATCTGAATTTAGCTTAGAGGGTGCCCAGTTCTACCATGTAGCAATGCTTGTGCAGTCTCGAAGGAATAGTACATGTTAGATGAAAAGGGGTGGGATGTTCTTTGATGGCAATAGTAACATCATGTGCAAAGGCCCAGAAGTGTGAGAAAATAAGATTTAGGAGACTGATTGTCAAACTTTTTGGTTTTAGTACTTCTTTACAGTCTTAAAATTGAGGATTCCAAAGAGTTGTGGGTTGGTTTTTTTTTTAAAGATTTTATTTATTCGAGACATAGAGATAGAGAGCATAAGCAGTGGGAGAGACAGAGGGAGAGGGAGAAGCAAGCTCCCCACTGAGCCAGGAGCCCGATGTGGGGCTCCATCCCAGGTCCCTGGGATCATGACCTGAGCCGAAGGCAGATGCTTAACCATTTGAGCCACCCAGGCGCCCTAAGAATTGTGTTTTTTAATGACGGTTATATCAATATTTACATATAAGAAATTAAAACTGAGAAACTTAAAAAAAAACACTTAATTCACTTCAAAATAGCAGTAAAGCTACTACATGTTAATCTAAATAACATATCTTTTATGAAAAATAACCCAAAAAATGGTAACGAGAGTGGTATTATTTTACATTTTCAAATTCTCTTAAGTGTTGGGCTTACTCAGAGACAGCAGCTAGGTTCTTAGTCTACTTCTTCATTCAGTCTGTTGCAATATGTTGTACTAGTTGCAGTCTATGAGGAAAAGCTGACCCCACTCAAATAAGTGATTGGAAAAGGAGGAACATTTTAACAGTCTTTCAGATAGTTGTGGATATTCTTCTTTGATATTAAGCCAAAGCTTAACTTGTTAGTTACAGTATCAAATGAGAAAACATCTCGGTGTACTTTTGTACTTTATTACATTAAAATCCATTGGTCTTTTTTGTGTTTTGTGGATATTTTACCTGTGTATGATTCTGTAACATCATGCGTTGGTCATTTTGAAAATAACCGGGTTATTGAGTTAAAAAGATTTTCCAATTGGTGACATGTTCATTATAAAGTATTAGAAATCATGTTCATTGTTATCATTATAAAGTTATTAGAGAATCTTTAAGTAGTAGGAAGCTGTCAAACTCATGGAGGCAGATACAAATTATATAGAATTCTAAAACTTCGCTTGAAAGGTTGAACTTTATCACTGGCAAAAAAATACTGCCAGTTGTTTAGTGACAGGTTCATTTTACTAATTTTTCAGAAAATGTCAGCCAAATACCCAAGTCTGAATAATCATAGTATTCAAGGGTGGGGGTTAATTAACTTATCCAGGGTCACATAGAGAACAGGTCTTTCTGATTCTG
Organism: Leptonychotes weddellii; assembly: GCF_054177405.1. Lineage (NCBI taxonomy): Eukaryota > Metazoa > Chordata > Mammalia > Carnivora > Phocidae > Leptonychotes > Leptonychotes weddellii. Next base: position 41,742,852 of record NC_138372.1, read on the forward strand.
TTATATTTTATTGCCCCATGTCTAAATTATTTGGGACTTGCCAAAGCATGTTCTTACAATAGTGTATTGTGGTATTTTTCCTAGAGAGCATGAATGGTTTAAACAAGATTTGCCCAGTTACTTATTTCCTGAAGACCCCTCCTATGATGCTAACGTCATTGATGATGAGGCTGTGAAAGAAGTGTGTGAAAAATTTGAGTGTACAGAATCAGAAGTAATGAACAGTTTATATAGTGGTGACCCTCAAGACCAGCTTGCAGTGGCTTATCATCTTATCATTGACAATCGGAGAATAATGAACCAAGCCAGTGAGTTCTACCTCGCCTCTAGTCCCCCAACTGGTTCTTTTATGGATGATAGTACCATGCATATTCCCCCAGGCCTGAAACCTCATCCAGAAAGGATGCCACCTCTTATAGCAGACAGCCCTAAAGCAAGATGTCCGTTGGATGCACTGAATACAACTAAGCCCAAATCTTTAGCTGTGAAAAAAGCCAAATGGCATCTTGGAATCAGAAGTCAAAGCAAACCGTATGACATTATGGCTGAAGTCTACCGAGCTATGAAGCAGCTGGATTTTGAATGGAAGGTAGGAAATTGTATATTAAGATCATTTGTAAAAGTTTGCTTTTTTTTTTTGAATAGTAAGCTGCTCTGATCTACTGAGTTGAGTACTTAGGTCAATAAAAAAGTTGTTTTTGATTTAGATACAAATTTAGTGGTCTTGATGCTTCTGAATGATAAACCCCATTTTTCCATTAATATACCAGGTGCATTCAATACTAAACAAAGTTCTGAAAGCATGAAGAGTTGTTGATGCTGAGGACCTACAATATTTTTTATTTAGAGACTAGCATTCTTGGCCAATAAACAAAGTAATCAACCTGAAATCACCTGAGAAAATAGTCCACCTATTTCCACCTGCATCATAGCAATAAAAAGTCATGTGTCTTTGAAGATGCTATGTTTTTACTTTTCTTTCTTTTCTTTTTCCCACTAGCTATAACAGCTAGGGGTCAATACAAATGATACCATCAGGACATATTTATTCAATCAACAAATACCTTTCTTGTAGATTAAGAAAATCTCTTTTATTTGGCCAGTGCTTTTAATCCTTGGTTATGTGTATTTTTCTTGCTCTTAGCCCCCAATTTTCTTTTTTTTTTTTTTAAATAGTGCTCAAATTCATTGCAATTCTATTTGAGTATATGTGGGAGGAAAAGCATTTTTTTCATTTCAGATATCCTTTCATTCTTGTTCCTTTCTTGAGGACTACGAATGTATTTTTAAAGGAGGAATTTTTAAAAATGTTCAAATATACCCTATATATATTCATTTGACATGTTTGAAACATCTGTCATTTCCATTTTATTTGTACATGAAATGAATAAACAAGATAATAGTTCCTTAAAACCATTTAAAAACCAGATCCCCCTTTGCTTAAGCAATTTAGTTAAGAGAGACACTCATATCTTTAAAATTACATACAGAAAAGAATTTGGAACTCATTTGATAGATGTTTTGAAAACCCAGAATCATCTTTATCTGAGCTGCAGTTTTCTTCTCTTCAAAAGGCAAATAGTACTTCTTCACAGGATTATTGGGATACATAAATTTTGTGACAGTACCTGTTTATACTGCCTAATGCAAACCATTAACATGTTAGTTCTCTTTTATTCCTCCTACTCCATATTAATAGGTAAAGGTATTCAAGTTGAGGCTGGGTGACCAGAATTATTGTTGACATTTTAGAGCAGAGGCATAGCTAGAATGAAGGCTAGACTGTATATAATCTCTGAGTTCCCTTTAAATTTCTATTGATCTGCACAGACAATACTATTAGTGGAGATTAAATAAATACTAAACTGTCATGTAATATGAAAAGATCATTCAGGAATTCCTTCTCTACCCCACCTCTGTCCATTATTTCTTTTGATATTCTTTGCAATAAAATAAGGGAGATTGTGCAGTTTGTTTTTTTAACATTTTTCCTTAAAAAAGATTTCACATTTTAGGTAGTGAATGCATACCATCTTCGTGTAAGAAGAAAAAATCCAGTGACTGGCAATTATGTGAAAATGAGCTTACAACTTTACCTGGTTGACAATAGAAGCTATCTTTTGGACTTTAAAAGCATTGATGGTAAGGAAGCTATGCAGGCATGAGCTCTGAGAAGATAAAACTTGGCCCTAGTTGACAAGATGTTAAATCATCTCAAAGACATGGTGGGTAGGTCTTCTATACTGGTTTTTAAGTAATCTAGAGTTAATTAAAAATGCAAGTGAAGTGAAAAGGATTGAAGATGTGGACTATCTCTAACCCAGCACCTCTCCAAAAGATGTGCCTCCTTGGCATAAAAAACTCACTTGAAGTGTTGGCTGTGGAGCAAAAGTAAGGAATAACAGGGAGGCAATTTTAAAATTGCCTGATGTTAATAAGTTCTTTGTCACATTTCTTCATTCATATTTTATTATTGTTAGGATTGTAGTATCTAAACTTCTCCGTTCGTATCAACTTCCCTCATCCTGGTTGGCCAAATGAACCTCTCCTTGTATTCAGGTTAGATTTTGATGCCCCAGCCATTCAGGAGACGAAGGAGTCAGGGAGGTGTGGGTTGTGTCTAAGTATTTAGTGGGTACCAGAAGTCAAACACTCATGAACCAAATATGCTTGTTCAGTTCAGAGGCCCAAAATGGGATAAAAACAGTAAACCAGGGGTCAGGTGCTGGATAGAACCAGAGAACTGAGTTCAGAGTTAGGGAAGTTGTTTTTAATAGAACTGTTAAATTTTATTCTTGAGCTACCACTGGCTGTCATCAGAATTACCATCATCAGAATTACCTAGAATTCTTATTAAAATGCAGATTGTTGGGAACTACCCCCAGATCTACCAAGTCAGAATTTATTTCTAGAGGTGAGTCCTGGGAAACTGGACATCTTTATTTTTAACAAGATTTTCCTCGCCCCATTCCCAGGCAATGTGTACTGAAGGTTCAGAACCACTGTATAATGGTAACTTTTATTTTTATTTTAATGATATGTTTTGTTAATATGCTGCAAGAAAATAATCCTTCAGGGATCTGCTTTCTTCAAATGGGATATCAGTTTTGATTTCAAGGCTGATGCCAAATACTGTGTTGAGAAGGATTTAGGGGTGACATTTTGACTGTTAGTGTTGTGGTTGATGAGTGATGTCTGTTATGATTGTGGGAGGAAAGGGGTATTGCCACCCCTGCTCTTAAAACTCTGAAACATGACATCCGTGAAGTTGCCCTTGTTCAGATATGTTTACTCAGTTTTCTGAATGTAGCATCTTCATAGGACTTGGGCAAATATACCTTTCATATAAATTGCTCTTCTTTCATCCATTTCAGATGAAGTGGTGGAGCAGAGGTCGGGTTCTTCAACACCTCAGCGTTCCTGTTCTGCTGCTGGCTTACATAGACCAAGATCAAGTTTTGATTGTGTAACAGCGGAGAGCCATTCACTTCCTGGCTCTCTCCCTGGTTCTTTGACTGGAAGCACATTGTCTTCAGTTCCACCCCGCCTAGGCAGTCACACCATGGATTTTTTTGAAATGTGTGCCAGTCTGATCACTACTTTAGCCCATTGATGATGTTTCTCTAGTTTCTGTCTTTCTGTTATTACACTGTGAAAATCAGATAGATTCTTAAAATTATTATTTTACTTATGGATATCATATACTCTGGAATACTGATGGAGAGTCATGAATATTTCCAGGGGACGCTCAGTGCCATTGAAATTACTGAAAACAAAAAAGTCTGACATTTTATTTACCTGTAGACATCTATAATTCTATTTTGCCTATGATAAATTCATAGAGGCAGTATCTTTAATTGGTGAACATTGATGAAGATTATTGTTACCTTAAAATTGTGAATTCACTACAGATGATTAATACACCTTCACTGGTGAATCCTCTCATCACAGGGTGCTTTGGCAACACCTCTTTGCTTTACTATTTAATGAAGGTAAATCTACTTTATTTCCTAAAGTTCAGCAGGCTTTAAGCTGTGTTTATGCACCCAGTTCTCTTGCACAAGATAAAAAAAAAAAAATAACACAGCCATTAATAAGATGATATTTAAATGTTGAAGCCTTAAAGGCTGGCCCCCAAAATTTCAGAAGCCAAGTTCCAGTAGTTTTAGCTTTTGCAAATACTGCCTAGTGTTTAATAGAAGGGCTGTGGTCCTGAAACAGGTTACTGGTTTCCAGGTTCCTTAAAAACATCTTACAACCAGCTAGAGGTTTTATTTCGAGATTTCCTTGAATAACATTTATCTTAAGAGTCTTCAGTGTTCTACTCAGTATTGGAACATCTGGAATTGTAACAATTTTTGTGTTTTTCATAAACTTAACATTTTTTTAAAAACTTAACATCATTTTAAAATATGCCTTCAAAACTACCTTTCTCAAATTCTTTTTGGCTCTATTTATTTTTGTATTTTACCAAGCATGATAAAATAGTTAAATGAAACAAAGCAAAATATCAACGGTCCCTTAAAAGAGAACTCTTACCTTTGATTTAATGTATGTGGTGGTGGGGAGTGTGTGCGTATATCACCCTGCATTCCACAATGCTAATTCCTCATCTAAAGTTCAAGTTTGTTATCACAGCCACCCCTCTCCCTCACCTTCCCACCACCACTTACTTTGTTGTTTAATCCTTGGTGGCTGATTGACTTAGCTTTTAAATCTTTTCTGGTTCCCTTTCTTTGTTCTATATCTTGGTTGCTAGCCATCCAGTTTGAAAACACTGTTTTGGCCGTAAGGGCTTTTGTGTATTTCCAAAGCTTGTTAGGCTGTGATCTTCACTGTTGAGGCTGTTAGGATAGGGAAGCCTTAAACCTTTAAAAAAAAATCTCTCTTGAATAAATGTATGTGTTGTTTACATATATACATATATGTATTCACACACCAATGCTTTTAAAGGAAAACCAAACAGTTTCTTTGTTTTGCTTTGTGCAGGTTTTTTTTTTTTAAAGATTAAAAAGAAACCTGTATACAGCAGAGTAGATAATAGCTCACTGCTTATATTGTTTTAGTGAAAGTATTTAATTTTTAAATTATGTGTAATTTATCTAATTTGTATTTATTAATGTTTAACATGTTGTAATTAACACTCTCATTCACCTGACTTACCCTAGAAGAGATTAAGCTCTTGGAAACAGGTTTCTCTTTGCCAAAAATAATGTTTTCTACCAAGAAGTGAATGAAAATCTTTGGCCAAGTTTCTCTTATGTTTATGGAAGATAAGCATATCTATCTTTAAGTAGTTTTGAGTCAGGAGTTTGCAGTGTGTCACATCATATTGGTTTATAGAACTTTTTAAAAATTGTGTTAAGTAACTTTTAAGTCTGACTTCTTAATATCAAAAGGAATCTTTGCCAATTTGGGAAAAAGGGTGGGTTTGCATTAAACTGTTTTAAGTTTAAACCTTTGAAAGATTGCCATCTAGTGGCACCAAAGGGTACTTTTTGTGATTGTTTTTATAGGGATAAGCAGTCCTGCTGTGCATTATAGATAGGGCATAATTTTGACCTCTCCAAACGTGTAAATACCTCTTTTGGGAAAAACAGGGCCACCTCATAATATTTGCTTGACTATGATTGACCTTATAAATAGGAATTAATCTGATGATTCCTTATCCCCAATGACAAAATCCCTAACAATTTTGAAGGTGGAGAAATAGCAAGGAATACAGTGGCATTTTAGCTTTGTTAGTCGAATAAATCAGATATTAAAAACTTATTCATAACAAAATTACTTTATATTGGTGATTATCATGTTTATTGAGAATTAAAAATATATACTGTTTTCTCATTCTTGCCAGTATTTGTGAATATCTACATTTTGATGGTTATCTGTTGAATTTTAGGAGAACCAGGGTTGCAGTTTTGGTTCTCGCATGCTTATGTTTTTAAAGCATAGCTACTCTGAATCTAGAAGGCATAGTAAATTGCTTTATACAGAGAAGATTTCAGGAGGCTCAGTCCAGCATAATAGGGGCTGGAACATTGTCATAGGAGGTTTTTGTTGCTAATGGGCAGAAAGAGGGAAAGAATCAATTGCTAAATTCACACATTTCAGTCTTGTAAGTTGGTTAATTGTGGATGTGGTATGTGGTTGTTAGATCTTGGGTGGGAAGAATTTCTTCAAGTTAAGATTTTGGAGGAGAGCTTCTATTACTAGGTTATAAAGACTTAGCTACATCATGGAAATGGACTCCATATGGTTCTATAATAGCATTTCCCACACTGTATCCCTGAGGTGCTCTGCTGAAAAACGAGTCCATTGAGCAAGTTTGGAAAATGTTATATGCCATACTCCTGCTTGAGGATGACAATGAATATGAGCATTAAAGACTTTGAAAAGTCCTTCAGTGAAAAAAAGAAAACTTTAACCCTGCTTTGCCCAAATTAATTTAACTACTTTTAAGCTTAATATCCCATGGGAAAAGGCAAATTTGGAAAATACTATTTTAGGAAAATTATTGTCCCAGGTTGCTATAATTAGTTATAATATATATGTAATACATATATTACATATATAATAATACATATGTAATTATATAATTATAATTAACATAGGAAAGAAGAGAATTAAGATACCTTTTCTCCTTATCAGTGGTTGGAGAGAATATGGTTCAGAATCAGAAAAATTTCATTTTAACTGTGGACATACTCATTTTGAGCAAATGCTGGACTAAACAGAATTTCGTATGGCCGTGATGTGTTTCATAGCACCTTGATTTTCTTAATCAGGTTGTGGTATTGTTTGGGAGCAAAATTTGTGTTTAATGGATAGCTGAAAAACCTTAAACCAGATTACTTGTAAAAAAGGCCTAAGAAACTAGTGACTAATGCTTATGGCTCTGCGGCTCTGTGGGCAATGAGTCTATGACATTGATTCTCACTTTCAAAATGTATAGTCAGTGAACATTTTCTAAGTACAGGACACCATATTTAGATCTAATTCCTGTAATCTTTAATGTAGGAACAGATAACATATTGAATAGGGAGGTAGGCAAACTATTTCAAGTCAGGTTTTTGTTTTGATCAACAAACTTTTGGCACACTTTTGTAACCTCAAGTGTTTGCATTCCTTAATATTAGCCGTCTATACTAGGAGCCTAAATTAATCGGAAGTACCAGTATGTCTCTGTCAGGGAACTGGCTATATGTTTTACAGACAATTCTCCATTTTCTGCAAATAGGGTTCCCATGACAGTTACGTAATTGTGGGCTTGCTTTTTCTTATTCTGTAGCCAGTTTGTACTCAGGGAACATAAATTGTTTTTTTATATTAGAAGAGACATAATTGAGAAAATAATCATAGACAACTGTTACAGGTTTTTTGACTATTTGAATTTATCTGTAGCTTCTATTAATGTGCAGTATACTGAGTTAATATAAGCACTGTACCTTCCATTTATAAAATATAAAAGCTTAGAATGTGCCTGCCACAGACACAGTATCTTTGCCTATTCACTGGTTAATAATTTAAATCCTGTTACTGGCTGTGAAATCCCAATATCTAAATGCTAACCATGTTCACAGTTTTGTCTGGTTTTGTTTTTAAAGAACTCCACCTTTTCAGTCTGGCATTTCTTTACCTGGTCATTCTGTCACTCTGTGACCTTTTAAATAGGGAAGGTAATTTATTTTAATAATAGTTCTCAGAGGCTCTATTAGAAATTCTGGATGAGGGATATGTGCAATTGGTTAGTAAGTCACACCTATGTTGGACCTCAGTTAGTAACCTCTAAAGTGGGAGAAATAGTCTAAAAGGCCTCCGAGGTACCTTTGAGCTTTAAAGTTCTGTCTTTGCTTTTTTTGTGTGATTTGTATTAGTGTTCACTTTTTATATATTTAGAGATTTTATACTAGTGTGAATGTTCTGTATTTGTTTGGTGAGGCATTTTAAAGGTATATACTTGAAAAAAAATTTAAATACAGCTGTCTTCTGGAATATAAATGGCAAAAATCATCCAGAAAACCAAACACATTAAAACATGTGCACTTGGCATAAGCAAAATATTACTAACTTGAAGTATTGGAAGTGTTCCATACATTTTATAGTGATCTTTAGATCCAGAGACCATATCTATTAACTTAGTTAATACACTACAGTAACCTTGTGAGGTATAACCATTCTCCAGTTGAGGAAGCAGGACCACAAAGCTCTTCATAAAGCTTTAATGCCATACAAGTATTCAGCGATGATCACTGCTTTTTCTACACCACCTTCCTCTAGGGGAGAACAGTCTGAATCACCGAAACATCTGAGTAGTTAGGTAATAAAGATAAACACAGATGTATTGCTTTCAAGTCTTAGAGTGACATAATGTAGTCTTAACTGAATATTTCTTAGTTTAATTATTTGAACCAGTTGATTGTACGAAATAAAATTATCTGAAGTATTTATGATTAGCATACTGATATTTATAAGTACTTCTGAGTTATTGAGGGTGCTTCTAAAATACTGAAGAAACTTTTAGGCATGACTCTTCCTTTAATTTTATTTACATGATCCTTGTAGCATAGTCTTTTATAAAAAGTAAAACTAGCCCCAGCCCCTGTCTTAAATTATCATAGTTTTTGACTGTTATCTGAGTTGGGCTTATCTAAATTTCATATGCAGATTGATGATTTTTCATTTTGTATGGGTATTTAGAAGTTAAACACTGTTTTCATAGAGTATATCTCTGTTCACAAACTACCTATTATTGGCTTGATAGTCTCCCAAATCTTACAGAACTTTGAAATGTAATTTGTTTGATGAGCTTTAAAAAACGATATGTTGCTTAAACAAGTTGCAGGCATCCTTACTAGCCTTTCCACATATAATCTTGATGGATTTGATGCCACTGTACAGTAATAGCATAAAGAACAGGACTCACAGTCTAGACTGGATTGAGTTTTAATTAAACTTTTTCAGCCATAACCTGATAAGAATCAGGCTGGGTCTAGAAGTTACCAGACTGTGGGCCTGTATTAACGTAGCGAGGCAGTGTTCGTGTTTATTGCCACCCTTGCAAAGCAGTGCCAGTGTGTAAGCCATGACTGCGATGGGACTCTGGGTAACTATTCTTTATATCCAAAGCAGTTTAGATTTTATGGAAGTAGCTCATGATTATTTGGACAAGCAAGGTAGGTAAATTTCAATTACATTTAAAGTGCAATTAAGGAAACCCCAGAGTAGTGTGTTCTTTCCAGGAAGAAAAGCTTAAGTATTTGTAGGAATATCCTAGCATGAAAACTTTTCTGAACATACACAGAGTTTTGACAAGGTTAACTACTTTGTGTTGATTTAAAATTTCAAGGAGGAATAGGAATGTTCTAGCCAAGGAGAACTACATAGTTTTTTGCTGCTTATAAGCATTATTTCTCACAGCTCAAAATCCCTTTTAAGTTAGTTTTGTTACAAAGAAAGGCCATTCTTCTAGACGGATAACATTTTCCTGAATGGGAAAAACAAAAACAAAAAACAAGTAGATCCATTGCTCTAAACAAAACACCTTAATTGTGCCTTCTCAAATTATAGGAATACTAATAATTAGTCAAAAATGTGTCTGAAGTCATTTTTCTAATTGCTCTCATTTTTCCTTAGTTCTGCCCTCCATAAATGGTTACATTGTTTGCTTTTGCCTGTTTGCTTTTCAGGCTCCTTTGGACATACCTCACCCTATCACTGTCAGAAACTGTTCACTGGATGTATTTTTCTTTTCCTTTTATGTTGCTTCACTTTTTAAGTCACTTTGGTGAAATTTTAGCTGCTTTCTCGTGTTTTTAAAATGAATGCAGTGATTAACAGTCTTTACATTTCAACTCTAAAATGTTTGTAAAGGCAAGAAATAATGCAGAGCAAAGAACAAAAATCTAACTTGGAATGTGATTCTCAGTTTGGTTGGATTTCCTCATCTACAAAATGTGGACGATAACCTACCTCACAGATGTGTGTGAGTAACTGTTTGAAGGCCCTCACTTAAATACAGGGTTTATCATCATATTTAAGGTAAATCCCTTCCTTTTTTTAATAGAAATCTTTGATACTGATAGGATGAATATCTTGATTTTAGGTAAGTCTCATGCGGTAAGAATATAGTGGTAAAAACGTTTTGAGACCATAGTTTCACAAATTATGGTATTCTTATTTTAAGTGACTTAAAATTTCTTGAAAATATCAAATATTCAGATTTGAACTTGTCTTTTGTGGCAACAAATATTCAGAACTTCTTAAAATGTTGGCTGAAGCTGCCTTAATGTACCAAAATACAGCTTTCTCTCAAGACTGTTCACAAATATCTGGTTGTACAGTGTTTTGTGTGTTTAATGTAAAATTGTTAGAGAACTGTGAACTCTAAGCAGAGTAATCTAAATATTGTTTTAAGAATGCCTGTGTTCTTTGTCATGTATGCTTGAATATCATACAGTGAATTTTGAGTTCAACAAATAAAACTGAAAGTTGATAGCCATTAGGTTATGGCCATGACAATCATAAGAAAATGTAAGATTGGATATTAATTAGTCAAAAAATTTTCAAGAGTATCCTGCGTTCATTTTTTTTTAGCCTATTTTTGAAAAAGAAGAAAATATCCCATAGACTGATATATTCACCTGTCAAAGCACTTGGTACATATCTATTAAAATCTTTTTAAAACTTCTGAAATTGGGATCACTTTTTATAATTTATTTCAGGAAAAAGGAAAAAAGCCCTGTCTTTGAATGCTTTTGTGTTTTAATAACCATAGATTCAAATTTCAGTTTTGTTTGTTATGTATTTTTTGTGGGTGCTAAATGATTGGTGGGAAGGCTCTGTCTTCCAGTAACCACATGGTAAAGATGTCATCTTGAACTACACAGCATTTCATAGTTACAGGTTCTCCCTGATTAATATTTGCACTGTGTGTACTCATAGGTAACAAACACAAAAGAGAAAAGCAGCTTGATTGCTTATAAGCTTTTTTCACAAAATCAAATTAAAGTCTCTGGTTAATGTGAAAGCTATTTTTGTTTCTGCTTAGTCATTAAGATAATATTCTACATGTCAATTAATAGTTACAGAGAAAGCTTTTGTAGAAAATGATTGCCTAAGATTCCTTGAAGAATTCATACCACTTTTGTCATACGTTGTAGTTTCTAACTTTAGCCATTGTATTTTCTATTGATGCTATAACAGATTACTACAAACTTAGTGACTTAACACAAATTTATCATCTTAGAGTTCTGTAAGTCAGAAGTTCGGTGTTGATTCTTCAAGTCACACAAGGCTGAAAACCAAATCACTGGTAGGGTAGGGCTCTAGGGAGTAGTCTGTTTCAAGGCTCTTTCAGGTTATCGGCTGAATTTAGTTCCATGCTGCTGTGGGATTGAAGTCCCATTTCTTTTGTGGCTCTTGGCTAGGGATCATTTACAGCTTCTAGAGGACACCATCGTTCCCAGGCCTGTGGCTTCCTTCATCCTCAAGGCCAGCAACAGGGGACTCATGCTTTGAATCTCTCCTGCCTCTTCTGTCACTACATTTCTCTGACTGGGTGGCTGACTCTTCTGCTTTCCTCTTCTGATTTTAAGGGCCCCTGTGATTAAATTGGGCTCACCTGGATAATCTCTTGGTTTTAAGGCTAGCAACCTTAATTTCATCTGTAAAGTCCCATTTGCCAAGTCACATGTTTACAAGAATAACACCAGGGCATAAAGATCACAGAGGAAAAAAATCTGTTTCCCGTAGCCATAGAATAGGAAGGAAAAAGACCTCAGACTAGCAGTAGAAAGTCACACCAAAGGCTGCCTAGGCTAGAGAATAAACAATGTAGATGTGAGCCTATGTACCATTCTTACTTATCTAAATGAAACTTATCTAAAAAACATTGTTACTCTAACCCTCATTAAAACATATGTAAGTAAAGATTTCAATTTGCTTTATGCAAACTTTAAAGAGATTTGTTATTAGTTAAAATATTTTTCCTTTATTTCCTAAATTGCATGGGTATGGGTGCTTACTGTGGGGAAATTTGAAAAGAAAACGGATGCTGGAAGAAACTGAAGAAAATATCCCTACCCTTTTACCCCAAAACAAGCACTTCCTAGGAATGCTGTTATATTTTCATTGTTTTTTCTTCCTGTTTTTTCCCTTAGAATCTATGTTTTTTTTTTTTTAAAGATTTTATTTATTTGACAGAGAGAGCGTGCACGCACAAGCAGGGGGAGCAGCAGAGGGAGAAGCAGGCTTCCCGCTGAACAGAGAGCCTGATGTGGGCCTCAATCCCAGGGTCCTGGGGTCATGAACTGAAGGCAGAGAGACGCTTAACTGATTGAGCCATGCAGGTGCCCCCAGAATCTATGTTTTAAAAGTTCTGAAGATGTGTGGGGGAGGGCCTGGTCAAGGGAATGCTATGTCATCTTGGAGGAGCAAGTGTTTCACAGAGGTACTCAAAAGGAGGAAGGGAAGGTTTTGTTGGTACATGTTTATGGGTTGCTGGAGGCCTGGCCCTATAAATGAATTGGAGTGTGCCAGTGTTAGCCTCTGTTAGGATCAAGTTCCTTTGAATGCTGTTGTCTATTTATATTGGTATATATTATATGATTATAATATATATAATTATTATTTATATACAAAGATATATTATCTTTTTGTACAAAATTAAAATGTCCATCTTTAAGTATTATGCTAGGTTATGGTTTCTAGGAGACAGATGGCATCTGCTTGGACAGCAGCAATATTACAGTGTTTACATTAAAAAACCTGGTACATCAGTGAGAAATTTAGTTTGAATGCTAGGATTTAAAGAATGGAAGAAATGTGGCTGACATTAGTGAAATAGAAATATAACCACATTGGTTATAGATAGAATGGATAGAAGCAATTCTTCTTCCTAAAAACTATTTCATATCAATACATAGTAATTAGGTACTAGCTTCTATTAGACCAAATGATTCATATTTTAAAAACATAGAAAATACTCAGTTTACCTATAACATCCCAACCATTCTTTCAGGTCTTAAGATTTGAATGTCAAAACCATATTTTTGTTTCTAACATCTTTCAACTACAGAAAGGCCAGGTATTAAAATAATATTTATACAGTATTACATATTGAGGATTTTAGGACATTTTTATTTATATTATTATATTACAGGCTGGGAACAACACTGTGAAGTAGACAAGTTGAGTGTTACTAGCCCTGTTTTACTGAGGAAATTGAGGCTTAGAGCTGAGCTACTAAATTAGAACAAGAGACCATGTGATGAGGTGGCAAGAGTGATTCGTGGTTTCTTACTCTATTGGACAGGATTGTTGCAGGAAAGGTCTCTGCTTAGCCTGTCTCTCACTTACCACCTTGCCCACAGGCCATACTTAGCCTCACCTTCTACCGTGCACCCTGGACAGGTCTTTTCTCAGAGTGTGGGGAGGGCTGTGCTTGCCTCTCACTGAGTAGCAGATTGAGTTCAGAGGGGTCCAAGCAGAAATGTATTTCCAGTCTTTGGTACCAGCCTTATCTCATACCTCAAAAAAGAAATCTGAGTCATTCCCTAATTGTCTCTTCCACCTGTACTTCTAAAGATTTTATTTTTGAGAGAGCGAGCATGCGCGTGCACGAGCAGGAGCAGAGGGGGAGGGGCAGAGGGAGAAGCAGGCTCCCTGCCGAGCAGGGAGCCCAATGCGGGGCTCGATCCCAGGACCCTGGGACCATGACCCGAGCCGAAGGCAGACGCTTAACCGACTGAGCCACCCAGGCAACCCGACATTCTGTCTCTTTACCACTTCTAGTGGGGCTCCTATACTAGATAGTTCTACTGCTGGTGTCTTAAATTAAGGCCTTTTGCCTAGAATATTGGAAAAATAGTCTCTTCAGTGTATCAGCCATATTGCTGTGACAGTTTTTCTTCCTTCCTCTTTAAACATCTGACACTGTTTTCCTCGACCTTTGAATGGCTCCTCACTCTAAGGAAAAAGCCCAAGTGAATTCTGTCATATTCTAGTTGCAGCTTACCCCATTGCAGCTCTTGCCATCTCCTACCAGACGCAGCATGGATTTTCCATCTGTATGTGCACCTTGTCCAGCAAACATACTTGTATGTGAAGACTAAATTTCAATGTCACTTTATCTGTAAAACATGTCTTAATCTTCTAGGCATTTCATTCTTATTCTTGTTCACTATCATTGTTATTTATAATTTTCTACCTATTTTCCTCTCTGAACTCTATGAATACTTTTTTTTAAAGTTTTTGTTCACCCTGTGCTCATCATGACAAGTGCACTCTTTAATCCCCATCACCTATTTCACCCATCCCCCCACCCACCTCCCCGCTGGTAACCATGAGTTTTTTCTCTATAGTTGAGAGTCTGTTTCTTGGTTTGTCTCTTTTTTTCCCCTTCGCTCATTTGTTTCTTAAATTCCACATATGAGTGAAATCATACAATACTTGTCTTTCTCGGATTTGGTTCACTTGGCATTATACTCTGTAGAATTATACATGTCATTGCAGATGGTAAGATTTCATTCTTTTTTATGGCTGAGTAATATTCCACCACACACCCACACACACCCATGCACACACAGACACACACCCACCCCACATCTTCTTTATCCAGTCATCAGTTGATGGACATTGATGGACATTTGGGCTGCTTCCATAATTTGGCTATTGGGTGCATGTATCCCTTTGAATTGATGTTTTTGTATTTGAGTAAATACCCAGTAGTGGGATTGCTGGGTAATATGGTAATTCTATTTTGAACTTTTTGAGGAAACTTCATATGGTTTTCCATAGTGGCTGCACCAGTTTGCATTCCCACCAACAGTGCATAGGGTTCCTTTTTCTCTACATCCTCACCAACACCTGTTGTTTCTTGTGTTGTTGATTTTAGCTATTCTGAGGTGTGAAGTGATAGCTCATTGTAGTTCTGATTTGCATTTCCCTGATGATGAGTGATGTTGAACATGCTGTCATGTGTCTGTTGTCCATCTGTATGTCTTCTTTGGAGAAATGTCTGTTCATGTCTTTGGCCCATTTTTTAATTGGATTATTTGGGGGTTTTTTTTGGTGGGGGGTGAGTTTTATTAGTTCTTTATGTATTTTGGATATCAACTCTTTATCAGGTATGTCATTTGTAAATATCGTCTCCCGTTCTGTAGGTTGCCTTTTAGATTTGTTGATTGTTTCCTTCACTGTGGAGAAGCTTTTTATTTTGATGTCGTCCTAATAGTTAAGTTTTGCTTTTGTTTCCCTTGCCCCAGGAACATATCTAGAAAAAAGTTGCTATGGCCAATGCCAGAAAAAATACTGCCTGTGCTCTCCTCTAGGATTTTTATGGTTTCAGGTCTCACATTTAGGTCTTTAGTCTATTTTGAATTTATTTTTATGTATAGTATAAGAAAATGGTCCATTTCTTTCTTTTGCATGTTGCTGTCCATTTTTCCCAACACCCATTTGTTGTACGAGCTGGTCTTTTTCCTGTTGGATGTTTTTTTCCTGCTTTGTGGAAGATTAATTGACCCTCTAATTGTGGGTTTATTTCTGGATTTTCTATTCTGTTCCACTGACCTATGTGTCTGTTTCTTTTTTTATTCTTTATTTAAATTCAATTTATTTAACATATACTGTATTATTAGTTCTAGGGGTAGAATTTAATGATTCATCAGTTGCGTACAACACCCAGTGCTCATTATATTGAGTGCCCTCCTTAATGCCTATCACCCAATTATCCCTTTCCCCACCCACCTCCTCTCCCCTCCAGCAACCCTCAGTTTGTTTCCTAGAGTTCAGTATTTCTTATGGTTTGCCTCCCTATTTTCATCTTATTTTTCCTTCCCTTCCCCTGTGTTCATCTGTTTTCTTTCTTAAATTCCACATGAATGAAATCGTATTTGTCTTTCTCTGCCTGACTTATTTCACTTAGCATAATACCCTCTGGTTCCATCCACGTCATTGCAAATGGCAAGATTTCATTCCTTTGATGGCTGAGTAATATTCCATTGTATATATAGACCACATCTCTATCTATTCATCCATTGATGGACATCTGGGCTCTTTCCATAGTTTGGCTATTGTGGACATTGCTGCTACAAACATTGAGGTACATGTGCCCTGTCAAATCACTATGTTTGTATCCTTTGGATAGTTATTGACTAGATTTTTTGGTTTTCGGGTGTTGAGTTTGATAAGTTCTTTATAGATTTCTGGATATTAGCCCTTTATCTGATAAGACATTTGCATATATCTTCTCCTATTCCGTAGGTTGCCTTTTAGTATTGTTGACTGTTTCCTTTGCTGTAAAAGCGTTTTATCTTGATGAAGTCCCAATTGTTCATTTTTGCTTTTGTTTCTCTTACCTTTGGAGACCTGTCTACCAAGAAGTTGCTGTGGCCGAGGTCAAAGAGGTAGCTGCCTGTGTTCTGGATTCCTTTCTCACATTAAGGTCTTTCACCCATTTTCAGTCTATTTTTGTGTATGGTGTAAGGAAATGGTCCAGTTTCATTCTCTGCATGTGGCTGTCCAATTTTCCCAACACCATTTGTTGAAGAGACTGCCTTCTTTCCATTGGACATTCTTTCCTGCTTTGTCAAAAATTAGTTGACCATAGAGTTGAGGGTCCATTTCTGGATTCTCTATTCTGTTCCATTGATCTATGTGTCTGTTCTTGTGCTAGTACCATACTGTCTTGATGATGACAGCTTGGTAATACAGCTTGAAGTCCAGAATTGTGACCCCACCAGCTTTGGTTTTCTTTTTCAACATTCTTTTGGCTACTCAGGGTCTTTTCTGGTTCAATACAAATTTTAGGATTGTTTGTTCCAGCTCTGTGAAAAAACTGATGGTGTTTTGATCGGGATTGCATTAAATGTGTAGATCGCTTTGGGTAGCATAGACATTTTAACAATATTTGTTCTTCCAATCCACAAGCATGGGATGTTTTTCCATTTCTTTGTGTCTTCCTCAATTTCATTAAAAAGTGTTCTATAGTTTTCAGAGTACATATCCTTTACCTCTTTGGTTAGGTCTCTTCCTAGATATCTTATGGTTTTTGGTGCAATTGTTAAATAGGATCGATTCCTTGATTTCTCTTTTTTCTGCCTCATTGGTAGTGTATAGAAATGCAACTGGCCTGCGTGCATAGATTTTATATCTAGTGACTTTGCTGAATTCCTGTAGCAGTTCTAGCAAATTTTTGCTGGAGTCTTTTGGGTTTTCTATTTATGTATCTGTTTTTATGTCAGTTTTTGTTAAGGTTTTGATTACTACAGCTTTGTAATACAACTTTAAGTATGGAATTGTGATGTCTCCAGCTTTGCTTTGCTTTTCAAGATTGCTTTGGCTAACTGGGATTTGTGGTCCCATACAAATTTTAGGATTGTTTGTTTTCTGTGAAAAATGCTGTTGGTATTATGATAGGGTTTGCATTAAATGTGTAGATTGCTTTGGGTAGTATAGACATTTCAGCATTATTTGTTCTTCCAATCCATGAGCATGGAACGTCTTTCCATTTCTTTATGTTGTCTTCAATTTCTTTGATCTGTGTTTTATAGTTTTCAGAGTAGAGGTCTTTCACCTCTTTGGTTAGATTTCTTCCTAGGCATCTTATTATTTTTGGTGCAGTTGTAAATGGGATTGTTAATTTCTCTTTCTGCTGCTTCATTATTTGTGTAGAGAAATGCAACAGATTTCTGTACACTGAGTTTGTATCCTGTGACTTTATTGAATTTATCAATTCTAGCAGTTTTTTGGTGGATTCTTTTGGGTTTTCTATATATAGCATCATGTCATCTGCAAATAGTGAAAGTTTTACTTCTTCCTTACCGATTTGGATGCCTTTTATTTCTTTCTTTTGTTTTACTGCTGTGTCATTTAAAGCCATTGTTTCCTTGATTTGCTATTGATTTGTCCATTGATGTCAGTGGGGTGTTAAAGTCCCTTACTGTTATTGTATTGATTAGTTTTTGTTACTCATTGTTTTATGTATTTGGGTGATTCTATGTTGGGTGCATAAATATTTACAATTATTGCCTCTTCTTGTTGGATTGTCCCCTTTATGATTATATAGTGTCCTTCTTTGTCTCCTGTTACAGTCTTTGTTTTTAAAGTCTGTTTTGTCTGATAGAAGCACGGCTACCCTGGCTTTCTTTTGACATCCGATTTGCATGATGTTTCTCCATCCTTCAATCTTTAGGTCAAAAATGAGTCTGTTGTAGGCAACATATAGATATGGGTCTTGTTTTTTTTAAAGATTTATTTATTTGAGAAGAGATGGGCAGAGGAAGAGAGAATCCTGAAGCAGACTCCCGGCTAAGTGAGGAGCCCCATACGGGGCTCAATCCTGGGACTGAGATCATGACCTGAGCCGAAATCAGGAGTCAGCAGCTGAACCAACTGAGCCACCCAGGCGCCCCGAGTCTTGTTTTTTTATTCATTCTGTTATCCTATGCCTTTTGATTGTTTAGTCCACTTACATTCAAAATAACTATTGATAGATATGTATTTATTGCCATATTATGACTTGTTTTGCAGTTGTTTCTGAAGATTTTCTCTGATCCTTTGTCTTTCAGAATTTGCTGGTTTTTTTAGTGATATATTTGGATTTCTTTTCCTTATTCTTTGCATATTTGTTAATTGTTTTTGATTTGTGGTAACCATTAGGTTTGTATGTAACATCTGCATATAGGGGTCTACATTAAGCTGATGGTCGTTTAAGTTTGAACCCATTCTTTACCCCTTTCCTCCCCATGTTTTAGATATGTGGTGTCCGGTTGCGCATCCTTTTATTTTGTGAATTTCTTGACCGTTTTTTACAGAAATACTCATTTTCACTGCTTTTGTGTTTCCTACCTTCATACTGTCAGTTTGGTCTTTCTGCTCAGAGAGTCCCCTTTAATATTTCTTGCAGGGCTGATTTAGTGGTCATGAACTCCTTTAGTTTTTGTTTGTCTGGGAAACTCTCTCTCCTGTATTCTGCATTATAGCCCTGCTGGTTAGAGTATTCTTGGCTGATTTTTCCCATCCAGCACTTTGAATATAGCATGTCATTCTCTTTTGGTTTGCAAAGGGTCTGTGGAAAAATCCACTGATAGCCTTATGGGGTTTCCATTGTATTTAACAGTCTTTTGCCTTGCTGCTTTTAAGAGTTTTAATTATAATATGTATGTCTTGGTATAGATCTGCTTTGTTGGGGGTTCTCTGTGCCTCCTGGATGTGGCTATTTCCTTCTCCAGATTAGGGAGGGTTTCAGCTATTTTGTCAAATAAGTTCTCTACCCCCTTTTCTCTCTCTTCTGTGACGCCTATAATATGAATATTATGTTTGATGGAGTCATTAAGTTCCCTAAGTCTGTTCTTTGTATAATTCTTCCTGTGCTTTCTCCAGCCTGCTGTTCATTCCACCAAGCATATTTCTCATTTCATTTATTGAGTCCTTTATCTCTGCTGTGTTATAGGTCTCACTGATAACCTCTGCTCTTTTCTCAAGTCCTATGAGTATCCTTATGATTGTTGCTTTAAATTCTCTATCAGGCATGTTACTTGTATCTTTTTTGCTTAGATTTCCAGCCATGGCTTGTCCTTTTCTTTCATTTGGGACAAATTCTTGTGTCTTCTCATTTTGTCTAAGTTTCTATGCCTGTTTCTGTGTTAGGAAAGTCAGCTACATCTCCTATTCTTGAGGGTAACAGCTTTATGAAGTCCTATAGTATCCTGCAGTGTAGTATCCCGGGAGTGTCTCCACAGCTCTGGCTGCTTTATCTTCAGGCCTATTGTCTGCAGAGGCTCTCTTTGCCTTTTGTGGGCTGTGGCCCTGGCCTGAATGTGGTGTTTTTAACTAGAAATGAGACCTGTCACTGTTGCCACTGGAATTGAGGTCTCACAAAACCCCCAGGTTGGGAGATGGGGTGTTGCCAGGGGTTTGGGCTGGTCTTCTAGGGGATGGGACTTGCCACCCTACTGAGGCAAGCGGACTAGGAAAAGTAGTTCTTCCGGAGCTTGGGTAGGTGGGGCTTGGTGTAAGCAAGGTAGGTAGTGAGTATCGAGCTGTGCTGGTTCCTGCAGGTGGCTCTGTGCTTATGCTGAGGGGTAGGGGAGGGAAATGGCACCTGTCAGTTCCTTTGTTCCTGGAGGGGTCTTGCCCTGAATGCTGTCTCACTGAGACATGCTTAGAGCTAAGCAACTAACCTCCCTACTGTGTGCTCCAGGTGCTTTTAAGATGGCTGTTTCCACACTTTTCTTTTCTCCAAGAGCAGCCTCAGTGTCCTCCATGCTCTCTCAGAGCCAAGCACACTGACCTTTAAAACTCTAGGCTTTAAGCCCTGCTGGAATTTGGCCCCACTCCCATTCCAAACCAATTTCTCTGGGAATTCATCTTGCCCTTTTTGACAACAGACAACTGTGGTTCCCTTCCCACCACAGTGGCCATGATCCATTTCTCTCCCAAGCTGTGTTTCTGTACTTTCTACCTTCTTCTCTACCTTTAATTGTGGAGTTTGTTCTGCCAGTCTTCAGGTCGATTTCTGGGGTATTTAGAAATGAGCCTAGAGTTCTCGTATTCTGCCATATTCCCCTTTCCTCTGTGAATACTTCTGCTGCGTGGCTTTTATTGGTAAGTACCTAGAAGCTTAAAAAATAGTCTCACAGCAAACCATAAGAGACTATTAACTATAGAAAACAAACTGAGAATTGCTGGAGGGGAGGTGGGTGGGGTGATGGCATTAAGGAGGGCACGTGTTGTAATGAGCACTGGGTGTTATATGCAACTGATGAATCACTGAACTCTGCCTCTGAAACTAATACACTGTATGTTAATTTAAAATAAAATTTAAAAAGTAGTCTCACAGTATAAAGAATGAGGTCATAGGACCAATTCCATCACACCCTTGAAGGCTAAAGAACAGAGCAAAGGGGTGCCTGGGTGGCTTGTTGGTTAAGCATCCGACTCTTGGCTTCAGCTCACATTGTGATCTTGGGGTTGTGAGTTAGAGCCCTGCATCAGGCTCCACGCTGAGTGCAGAGTCTGCTCTCTAAAATCTTAAAAAAAGAAAAATACAATGGAGCAAAATTGTTCAGTTTTTCAGTGTTTTGAAAATGCCAACATATTTTAAAACAGCTGTATGCCTCTGTAGCGTTTATCTCATGGATAGGCAGTGCACGGCATGTAAAAATAGAATGTTATTTACAGCTCCATTTTACTTTCTCTTTAATTCTATTTGAATGGGTGTTCAGGCATAGAATTATTTTTCTTACTTTGGACAACAGGATGTTTTAAACTGACAGCATATGTATATTATTTAAATTGTGTTAAATATATTTAGGCCCTTCCTTTAGGAATAAATTACTTTTCAGCATCCTATTCCCAAAAGAAGCTTATATTTGTCTGATATTTTTGATAAAGGAGGACACTTATAGACTGAGCCATAATTACATTTTAAGATTATGCCTTAAATCTGAGTATTTTATTTTATTTTATTTTTATTTATTTATTTATTTTTAAAGATTTTATTTATTTATTTGAGAGAGAGAGAACACATGAGAGGGGATAGGGTCAGAGGGCAAAGCAGACTCCCTGCCGAGCAGGGAGCCCGATGCGGGACTCGATCCAGGGACTCCAGGATCATGACCTGAGCCGAAGGCAGTCGCTTAACCAACTGAGCCACCCAGGCACCCAAATCTGAGTATTTTAAAGACCTTGGTTACACTATTTACTTTTCAGAATTATACCCAATTTAAATGCACAACATCTTCTAGAAATTATAAACAGTCGTGTACTAATATTAGAAGCAAACTAACCATCTGCACAGCTGCCTAGGTGCCATAAGGTGTGATTTCCAACTTTGGCTATGGCTCATTAAATAAATGCTCAAATTCTAACACACACTGTTTCACACTCTCTTGAGCCAGCAGTGAAACAGATACTGACATAGACATTGAAAGATAACCATTTAGGAGGAAAACCAACATCTGAATGTGGAGAATTTGTTTTTCTCTTCTCCATTTCCATAGATCCCACCATCCCATTTGACATGCAAACTGAACCTGAGGTGAGGCAGTACTGAGGTCTCAGACTAGTCCTTACTAGTGCAGGCCCTGCCACTGGAGCTTGGTCTTCCTAAGGTGACCAGCCTTGATGCCTGAGAAAACAGAAAAGTAGAGGCCAGCAGAGTAGTGAGTGGCAGATTTCTTACCCAGTTTGATCGTTATGCTCTGTAGAGAAGTCTGATGCTATACGCAGGAGACACAAGAATAAAGCCTCTCCCAGAGTAATCCTCAAAACTTCCTGAATTTAAATAAATTCAGTAGTCTTTCTTTGAGACTAATGTACACAACAGTGTATTGAGTATTTAGAATTCATGATTGTAGTATAAAATCAAACCACTTACTTGAAATCTAGATGTTCAATTAGTACATATCCATCTGTAGAAACAAAAATCACTATTACTAATCTGAAAGTTAGAGAGAGAATGCTTGGAAATTCTTTTTTCTTTTTAACAGTGATTGAAATTTTATGGGTGATAAGCCAGTAACTTCTTACATTTGCCTTTGGAATTGCGACAAATCACTAGATTTTCTTCAGTGGTATCAATGACTTGCAGTTCTTCTCCAGGGGTTATTGGCAAATCGAATATTCCATTTCTTGCATTACTGGAACATGCCACTGCTGTGTTGATGACAGTAATCTCTTTGTCATACTGAAAGAAGAAATTACTAATCAGACTGTATGTGCAGTTTTTATTCTAACAAAATTAATGGAGGACATAATATAGTAACCTCAAACTCAAGATGCTAAATATTAAATAACATCTAAAGGAATAGAAAAATCGTAAAATGCCACAGTCTTACATTTAATTTGGTACAGTCCTATTTTCAAAGTGTTTTCACACCTCTTATCTAATTGTACTAGCATGAATTCCGGTGGATGAGATACCTGTAACATGGGTATAACTTAAGTTCCATGGATGTTAGGTTAGCTGTTCCAGTAGTAAGGTTACCACCAAACTTGGGAATGGAGAAGTTTAAAAAAGTAAGAGGGAAAGAGAAAAACCTCTTTGTGTGTAGTGCTTTAGAGTTCATAATGTTTTTACATACCTGGCAGTTCTAGATGGCACTCTTTCTACCCTTTCTCTCTGGGTGGGCTTATATATAAAGTAGTAGGTATGGAGGGCAATTCCCACTCTCCTTCTGGGGTCAAAGACAGGCATTTGTGAAAAAAACTGATGAGAAATTCAACTTACGACCTTAAGGGAGGTTTTTTCCTGTGTGATAAACTAGCCAGCCTATATACATCTATAGGTATATCACCTTCTAATGTATTGATATGTTGACTCAGAAAAAGTTCCAGAATACAAAGCTTATGTTTACAGACGTCTACTTAACCAAGTTAGGGTGGCCAGACATCTCCTTCTGCTCAGGACAGTCTGCTTATATCTAGTATCTCTACACATACTTAGAATTAGGATTAGGGATGCCTTCTTCCGCTCTCAGAAGTTTGCTGAATTTGAATGATAAAGTGTATCACTCTATACCAAATGGGATCTGATCCACAAGACAGATTTTTCTTTTGCCTAACAAAGTAATAACTTCCTCACTGATTTCTTACCATTTTCCAGGCCATTGTTCATTATGAATAGTGATTTCTTAAAATGAAAATCTAATCAGGTCACTTTCCTTTTTGTCAAATTCTAAAGATTCTTCATTGCTTTCATGATAAGATCCACATTTTTCAGCTTGACATTCAAGTTCCTTGGCATACTGTCATTTCCCATGCCCCTATTTCTGCCCCATTAATGAAGCTGCATCAAGCTGAGTATGCCAGGTACCGTTTATACTTATAGGCCAGTGCTCATGTGGTTTTCTCTGCCTGAAATACCTTTTACTCTTAACCACTTCTAATGAAGACTTCCACAACTGCAATGTATAATCTTCTGTTTAACTACACTTAGTATATACTATTACAGCATTTAATAACCATCTTAAAATGAAAATGGAAGACAGTTTTATTCAACCTTGTACTCTTAAGGCCTAGCACAAATGAGGCACTAATCTTTTGTGATTTGAGCTGAATAAAAATTACTGATATGGCGTAGTTTTTCTAATGATATATAAGGAAAACACACCACAGGTAATAAGGAAGAATGGAATCATACACATGAGATAGGAGATAGTCACAAAGTGAGAAAAGCACTAAATGGAATGTAGGGTCATTTCAGCAAGTAATTGTTACACTGTTGTTTTTCAGTTAAACTAATAACATCACAGTTGCAGTAAATAATTTCATATCATGGCTTCTAGATATAATAACCCTAATCAGCTTTGGTCCAAAGCAGGAGTTATTAATGATTGTGAGGGATTTGTGTATATTCTTTTTTAGTTCAGTCCAAAAACATTTTTGGACATTTCCAAAAGGTAATTTTATTCTGCTCTACACATGGATATAAAGATAAGATAACCCTGTCCTCCAAGAGCTCAGTTTAATTGGTGAACACATAATTACAATAATGTTAGTGCTCGTGATAAGCTCAGATTAGAGATATATAGAGGAAGAGTAATTGCCTTCATGAGCAAGTGTGGGTCAGTCTTCTGGAGGAGAGGAGATGCCTTGACTGGGTGTTGATAAGTGAACGAAAGCTAGTCAGATGGGGAAGAGTAGCAAGAGTAGCACCAGATAGTTGGAGCAGACCAAGTACATGCCTAGAGGAAGGGAGTAGCAGGACGGGGACTGAAGAGGATGTTCATTGAAGGGACAGAATTGAGTAGTTTGTTGCCAAAGCCTGAAGTGCAAGGTGAAGAATGGCAGGAAATAAAATCTGAAAGACAAGGAGAAGTTATGACAGAAAGAGCTTTATATGTCATGTTAAGAAGCCTAATCTTTATCCATTTTGTTATGGGGAATAGTAGTGACTTGGAGAAATTTTGTGAGCAGGATGCCCACATTCTCTCTCTCAATCCAGTATCTGGGACCTGGGAGCTATTCAAAATGTTTCTTAATAAATTCTCATGGTGACAGTATATGAAATTACAAGGAAGGACTATTTGAACCTTGGAATTGAGGAAATACTCCATGGATTCATAATGACAGAAGAAGTCAAGGAGCTTCAGATACACTGCTTCCTTCATTCACTCATTTGTTTCATTTGTTTATCTAGTCATTCATTCACTCACCGAACACTGTGTGTCCAGATAGGTTGGGAGGTAAGGAGCAATCTTGAATGAGACAATCTCAGAGAGGACTTGAGTTTAGCTCAGAACACACACACAGGCTGTGTTATAACAGACCAGTGTTAGAACAGATATGTGTATAACAGATAGATAAAATGTGCTGAATAACTTTCCAAAGAAGAGTGGGTGACATTTGAACAGAGCCTTAAGAATAACTTAGGAGTTTTTCCAGGCAGAGGGGATAGCAAGTGTAAAGGCATGATAATATAGAAATGCATCAGGAAAAAACTGTATCAGCTGTTTAGTCATGGATCCTATCTATCCCAGAGGCAGAGGTACAACACTCTTACAGGATCTTTAGTAATATTAAAAGCTAGGAATTTGTTTATAACTTGTACCTTCTGAGGAGAACATACCTTAAATTGTTCTCTAAAACGTTTTTCTTCTTTTTCTATTCTCATCTTTTCTAAGTTTTGCTTCTTGGTTCTGAAGAAATTTCTAGGAGATAAAGTGGCAAGAAATATGCAGGTCAGGTTAAATGTACCATAATAAAACTCTAAGTTCCCAAATCTATAAACTCATGCTACTTCAGGATAAATTCAGGTATAATTTTGTATATATATATTTTTAAATAAAATCATAAATATATATATAATCCTATATTATGTGGGTATTTGTAGATGATTATATACATAACACATATTTCCAGTAGAGCACAGTGTCAGAACAGTTTAACAGGGTAATACCAATTGCTTTTTCCTATAATTAAAAAGGTTGTGGGGGCGCCTGGGTGGCTCAGTCAGTTAAGCCTCTGCCTTCAGCTCCGGTCATGATCCCGGGGTCCCGGGATCAAGCCCACATCCGGCTCCCTGTAAAACAGGGAGTCTGCTTCTCCCTCTCTCTACCCCTCCACCCCCCTGCTCGTGTTTTTTTTTTCTCTCTCTCTCTCAAATAAATAAAGTCTTTAAAAAAAAATTAAAAGGTTGTGGGTTTTTTTTTTTTTGATACCAAGATAATAATTTGGAATAAAATCAAATTGGTTAAGCAGTTTAAGTTAAAAAAACTCCTCTGAATCAGGGTTCAAAGTATAATTAGCTTGTTAAAAAAAATCATAAATCTTTGTGCTTCAATCAGAGAACTGTTCTGTTTGCTGAATGGTTCTGGAGAAGAATGAAATTAAGAAAATAAAGTAAGATACCACAAAATAAGTGCAAAAATTGTCAGCACATAAAAGTTGATAGATAACCCTACAGCAGAGGCTGATTACACTCTTAATCCTCCCTTTTCCTCCCTCCTGCTCTTCACATGGGGGTTGGTGCTGCTTTTTAGCAGTTTCATATATTGACAGAAGGAAAAAAGCAAATCCTGTTAGTTTTATTCAGACGTGTCTCCTACATCTTTTTCATTCTGTCCCAAGATTATAGCCACTGCCACATTTCACTTTTAACCTGAAATAACATCTTACTCTTGCCTCTCCTTCCTCAAATCCATCTGCATATTTGCCTCCCGAGTCATCTCTCTAAAATGTAATTGATGTCACGCTTTTGCTTAAAACCTTTAATTTGTCTCTAGTGCCCATAAGATAAAGTCAAATTCCTTAGTGTGGTACATAGGGTATTTTATAAGCTAGTCCCAGTCTACCTTTCCAGCTTCACTCACACACACACACACACACACACACACGTGTTAGAACATTAAGCATCTGCCTTCAGCTTAGGTCATGATCCCAGGGTCCCGGGAGTGTCAGAACAGGCAATTTCTATGCCTTTATACGTTTATATCCTTCCCCAACTTCTCTGAAAATTTGTCATCATCTTTGATTCATAAAGGGATCATAGAAGGGTTGAACTAATATAGAATGCATTTCTTATTGGTGGAACAAGTTATGGTAGAAACCATTTAAAAAGGAACAAAAAGCACTAGAAATTGATACATCAATCTACAGGAATATGATCGCCCCAATATCACATTTTAAAATTTACCATATTTTAAAATTTACTCAGTTGAAAGTAAAAGTAAACTATAATATGTTTGTTGTAAGAAAAAAAGCACTAGAAAATTGTTTCCTGAAAGTCTTACGTGTACATTAAAATACTAAACATTTTTTTGTGTGTGGAGTCGTGTCAAAAATTTCACTGATATTTTCTCTCTTGAAATTCTGTTTTGCTATGCTATGTAAAAGTATGAGGTTTAAGGTGGAGGGATGTTTTTCTAGTCTGTGAATACATCTTTTGAACTTGGGAAAAGTAAGTTACATCAAGTCTAATCCCAAAGAAAATAAGGTAATGGAAAGGGCCATCCTATGCCATCCTCTGTGTTTAAATATGGTATAGACAGATGTCTGCTTTCTTTTGGGGTTCCCCTTCAGGACTTTTCTAGACAGGTTTCCTAGAGCAGACAGACCACACAGTGTTCCCAGCCCAGTGGCTGTTTAGACAAGGATTTCCCCAAGGCAACTGTTAAAAGTATCTCAAATCCTGTGCCCCGTCCTCCAGAGCACAGATCACATAGTAACCATCTGAGATAGTAAAAACATCACCTCCCCCAACAGCCAGCTGGGAACTTGAATCACAAGAATGAGGGTTTGATTATGAGTTGATAAAACATTCTTTTTAAATTATAACACTAATGTAGTCATAACTAGAATTGTATTTTAGGGAAATTAGTCTTGATATGTGATCGTAGTTTCTCAACGTTTAAGTTCTATTTGGTGTATTATTTAAGTTCCCATCTATAGGGGAAAAGTTCTTACAGCCTAAAAGAAGACCAAGTTTTTTCATCATTTGATAATGGCTGGCTTGAAATCTTTCCTTACTGCCTATTTTCCAAAGTCTGGGTGATGACAATGAAGAGAAATGTGTGTGGTGCTTTACATTTTCATATTCTTTTTCTCTTTTAATCCTCTCAACTATACAGTGATGTAGGTGCCATTATTCTCATTTTATAGGTTAGGAACCTGACAATCAAATTTAATGACTTGCCTAAAGTCACACAACTCTAAGAGGTATAAATTTCAGCAGGTAAGTTGTAATTTAGGTATACCCGTGTACCTACCTTTCTGATTCTTCAGCACCTTTTCTCTCTTTTTTTTCCTTTGCCATCAAAAACTTGGGTTTCCAAGTTTTTAGTTTATCTTCCTCTCTGAGGAGAAAAGTATTTTGAGCAAGTAAATACTGAATTAAAACTTTTATGGAAACATCAGTACTTTCTGGACAATTCGGTTTTATAAAAAAGTTAAAACATTGTCTAGAAGTATATTTGGATAATCTGTGTCAAGACCAGATTGTAAATATCTTAAGCTTTGCAAGCTATACCATCTTTGAGGTAATTAGTAAACTCTGCGGTTGTGACTGTATTTACAAAAACAAGTGGCCATCTGTTTTGGCCCACAGGCCATAGTTTGCTGACCCCTGATGTGTGGTGATCCAAATTTGAAACCGGAAGCAAGAGATCAACCTGCTTATGATCACATTTCCCTGGAAGGGAAATGTTTCTTTGCCTCTAAAACATGAATAATATTAACCATTACCTTGAGACAAGACAAATCTCGTGTTTAGCACTAGTAGAAAAGGATGCAGGGAGGAGCTGGGGAAGATGGCAGAGTTGGAAGACCCTAAGCTCACCTCATCCCATGGATACAACTAGATAACATCCACATCAGTGTAAATAACCCAGAACGTGATCTGAAGACTGGCAGAACAAACTTCATAGCTAAATGTAGAGAAAAGGCTATATTGAAGAGTGTAGGAAGGGCAGAGTCACTGTAGGGAGCCAAACAGACCCTTAGGACTATACACAGGAGGGAGGGATGCTATGGGCACGGAGAACAGAAAAGAAACAGACACCCCAGGCATAGGGAAGATGAAC
>NC_138372.1:41771975-41797527 GCF_054177405.1 Leptonychotes weddellii
CAGTTTGAAAAACGCCTGGGGCATGCAGAAGGGAGAGTTGTTTATTGATACCAGAACAGGCACTGGAGGGACAGGGATCTTCTCCAGAAACAAAGGAGCCCGCAGGCACCATTTCCTCCCCTGCCCCCCAGCCTTGACACCTGTGGGAACCAGTGCTGTGAAGGCTCTCCACCTAGCTTGCTAATACCACTCACCTGCCCTCATGCACTTCTGTGGATCCACCCCCTCCAACCTCGCCTACCTGTCTGGAGGTTGCAGGTCCCCTCCCATAGCGCACTGGGGGGAGACCTTGCTGGCACTGCACCCACCCTTGTCTTCTGTGAACCTGCCCCTCCAATATGCACTTGGCTATGAACCTGCCCCTCCAATATGCAGCCTGGCTGTGTGCAAGCAGCCCCAGCAGGGGCCAGCACCACTGCAAAGTGATAAGGGAAAATCATACACAGGGGTCATACTGTGGCTCCAGCAGTGGCCTGGGGGCAGACATCTGGTCTGACTGCAGGACCCGCCCACCAATGAAAGCTTCTTAGGGGACAACACAGGGAAACTGCCCTGCAGTTCAGTGCTACTGCATCTCTGGCAAATGCCTAGTCAAACCCAAGGCAGTTCCAGACTGGCCCACTAGTAACACAGGGACCAAACCCTGCCTACGACAGGTTAGAGAGCCATTGCAGATGACTGGACTGAAGGCCAGTGTGGCTCAGCTGCAACAGCAAGACACAAACAACACACATAGGAGAGACCCCAGAAGCACCAGGTTCTGGTGAACAGGGGACACAACACTGCAGGACACTATAGGACTTCCTCATAAAGCCCCTACTTTCAAAAACAGGAGATGTAGGTGACTTTTGTAACACATAAACACACAAAGAGTTAGACAACATAGGAGACAGAGGAATTGTCCAAAATGAAAGAACAGGACAAAGTCACAGCAACAGACCTAAGCAAAATGAAGATAAGTAATATGCATGATAGGGAATTTAAAGTAATGGTCATAAAGATACTGGTCTTGAGAAAAGAGTGGAAGACATCAGTGAGACCCTTTACAAAGAGACATAAAACAAAAAGTCAGAGATGAAGAACTCAATAACTGAAATTAAAAATACACTAGATGGAGGGGCACCTGGGTGGCTCAGTCGGTTAAGCGTCTGACTCTGGGTTTTGGCTCAGGTCATGATCTCATGGGTGGTGAGATGGAGTCCCACTTCAGCCTCTGTGCTCAGCGTGGAGTATACTTGAGATTCTGTCTCTGCCCCTCCCCTGGTTCATGCTTTCTCTCTCTCAAATAAATAAATAAAATCTTTAAAAAATACACTAGATGGAATAAAGGGTTGACTAGAGGAATCAGAATAATTGATCAGAGACCTGAAGGACAAAGTCATGAAAAGTAATTAAGCTGAATAGGAGAGAGAAAAAGAAAAATGAAAAGAGACTTAGGGAATTCAATGACACCCATTAGGTACATTAACATTCACTTTATAGGGATCCCAGAAGGAGAAGGGAAAGAAAAGGGGGTCGAAAATTTATTTGAAGAAATAATAAACTTCTGGAATCTGGGGAAGGAAACACATTCAGAGTCAGGAGATACAGCAAGTTCCCAACAAAATCACTCCAGGAGTTCCACACCAAGACACATATTGATTAAAATGGCAAAAAGTAGTGATGAGAGAATTTTAAAAGCAGCAAGAGAAAAAAAAACGTTACATTCAAGTGAAACAACATAAGGCTATCAGCTGATTTTTCAGCAGAGATTTTGCAGGCCAGAAGGGAATGAGATGATATATTCAAAGTGCTGAAAGAAAAATAATAACAACAACAAACCAACAAAAAACCCCCAAAACCCTGCCACCAAGAATACTCTATCCAGCAAGGCTATCATTCAGAATAGAAGGAGAGATAAAGAATTTCCCAGACAAATAAAAGTTAAAGAAATTCATGACCATGAAATTAATTTTACAAGAAAGATTAAAGGAGATTCTTTGAATGGAAAGGAAAGACCATAAGTAGGAGTAAGAAAAATAGGAAACACAAAAGCAGTAAAAATATCTGTAAAAATCAGTCAAGGGATTCACAAAATAAGAGGATGTAAGGTATGACACCATATACCTAAAATGGGAGGAGGGAATAAAGAATGGGTTCAAACTTAAGCAACCATCAACTTAGAATAGACTGCTAGATGCAGAAGGTGTTATATATAAACCTAATGGTAACCATAAGTAAAAAAAGCCAGTAATAGATATGCAAAGAATGAAGAGAATCTAAGTATATCACTAAATAAAGCCAGCAAACTGTGAGAGAAGAGAGCAAGAGAAGAACAGAGAAAAACTACAAAAACAACCAAAAAACAAGTAACAAAATGATAATAAATATGTACCAATCAGAAATTACTTTGAATGTAAATGGACTAAACACTTGAATCAAAAGACACAGGGTGACAGAATGGATAAAATTGCAAGACCTGGCGCCCAGGTAAACGTCAGTATTGGGCGCAAAGAGCAACAAAAAGGCTTGCTGGTAAAGTTTAGTCTTGGTTCCCTCCTTGTGAACCCATGGAGAGTGACTTTTATCTGTGTTACTACGTGGGTCATAAGGGCAAATTCGGCCATGGGTTCCTGGAGTTTGAGTTCTGACCCGACAGGAGATCGAGATATGCCAACAACAGCAATTACAAAAATGATGTCATGATCAGAAAAGAGGCTTATGTACATAAAAGTGTAATGGAGGAACTGAAGAGAATAATTGATGACAGTGAAATTACCAAAGAGGATGATGCCCTGTGGCCTCCCTCTGACCGAGCGGGATGGCAGGAGCTTGAAATTGTCATTGGAGATGAACACATTTCTTTCACAACATCAAAAATTGGTTCTCTTATTGATGTCAATCAATCCAAGGATCCAGAAGGCTTATGAGTATTTTATTATCTTGTTCAGGATCTGAAGTGTTTGGTATTCAGTCTTATTGGATTACATGTCAAGATTAAGCCAATCTAGATTGAAAATTGGTGTGAACACAAGGGTTGGGAGTACCTGTTTTTAATTACCATTATTGGGAAATTTTTGTGTATATCAGGGCAATATTTTGAAGGGATGGAAAAGCATTTATCATGCAAATGGAAGTGAAAAGAGAGCCAGGGTTGCAAGGCTTATATCAGAAAAAAATAGACTTTAAAACAAAAACTGTAACAAGAGACAAAGAAGGACACTATATACACTGGAAGGGAATGATTCAACAAGAAGATATAACAATTGTAAATATACATCCAACATGGGAGCACCCAAATACATGAAAAAGCTAATAACAAACATAAAGGAAGTAATTGATAGTAATACAATGGTAGGGGACATTAACACCCCACTTATATCAATGGACATATCATCTAAATAGAATCAACAAGGACACTGTGGCTTTGAATGATACACTGGATCAGATGGATTTAGCAGATACATTCAGAACATTCCATCCTAAAACAGCAGAATACAATTCTTTTCATGTGCATATGGAACATTCTCTGGAATAGGCCGCATATTAGGCCACAAAACAAGTCTCAATAAACTAAAAAATATCAAAGTCAGGGGTGCCTGGGTGGCTCAGTTGGTTGAGCGACTGCCTTCGGCTCAGGTCACGATCCTGGAGTCCCGGGATCGAGTTCCGCGTCGGGCTCCCTGCTCGGCGGGGAGTCTGCTTCTCCCTCTGACCCTCCTCCCTCTCGTGCTCTCTGTCTCTCATTCTCTCTGTCTCAAATAAATAAATAAAATCTTTAAAAAAAAAAAATATCAAAGTCATACCACGCATCTTTTCTGATCATGACACTATAAAACTAGAAATCAACTACAAGAAAAAATCTAAAAAGAACACAAGTACATGAAAGTTAAATAACATGCTACTAAATAATGAATGGGTCAACCAAGAAGTCAAAGAGGAAATCAAAAGATACATGGAGAGAAATGAAAATGAAAACACAACGGTCCCAAATCTTTGGGATGCAGCAAAAGCTGTTCTAAGAGGGAAGTTTATAGCAACACAGGCCTACCTCAAGAAGCAAAAAATCTCAAACGACCCAACCTTACACCTAAAGGAGCTAGAAAGAGAACAAAGAAAACCCCAAACCAGTAGAAGGAAGGAAGGAAATAAGATTAGAGTAGATAAACAATATAAATTAAAAATAATAGAACAGATCAATGAAAAGATCAACAAAATTGATAAGACCTTCTAGCTAGACTCATAAAAAAAGAGAAATCAGAAATAGGAGAAATAATAACAGACACCACAGAAATTCAAAGGATTTTAAGAGAATATTATGAAAACTTACATGTCAACAGATTGGGAAACCTAAAAGAAATGGGTAAATTCCTAGGAACATATAACCTACCAAACCTGAATCAGGAAGAAATAGAAAATTTGAACAGATTGATTACCAGCAATGAAATTGAATCAGTAATCAAAAAATTCCCAACAGACAGAAGACCAGGACGAGATAGCTGTGGTGAATTCTATCAAACATTTATTCTTCTCAAGCTATTCCAAAAAATAGAAGAGGAAGGAAAGCTTCTAAATTTATTCTATGAGGCCAGCATTATCCTTATTCCAAAACCAAATAAAGACACTACCAAAAAGAACTGCAGGCCAATATCGCTCATGAACACAGATGCAAAAATCCTCAACAAAATATTATCAAACCGAATCCAACAATACATTTAAAAAATGACTCACCATGGTCAAGTGGGATTTGTTCATGGGATGCAAGTGTGGTTCAATATTCACAAATCAATCAACATGATATGTCACATCAACAAGAGAAAGGATAAGAACCATATGATAATTTTAATAGATGCAGAAAAAAACATTTGACAAAGTACAACATCCATCCATGATAAAAACCCTCAACAAACTAGGTTTAGAGGGAACATACCTCAACATAATAAAGGCCATAACTGAAAAAAACCCAGAACATCATCCTCACTGGTGAAAAACTGAGAGCTTTCCTCCTAAGATCAGGAAAAAGACAAATATGTCCACTCTCACCACTCTTAATTCAACATTGTACTGGAAATCCTAGCCACACCAACCAGAGAAGAAAAAAGGAATAAAAAGCATCCAAATTGGTAAAAAGTAAAACTTTCACTATTTGCAGATGATCTGATTCTCTATATAGAAAACCCAAAAGACTCCACCAAAAAACTCCTAGAACTGATAAATGAATTCAGTGAGATTGCAGAATACAAAAATCAATATAAAGAAATCTGTTGCATCTCTATACACCAATAATGAACCAGCAGAAAGAGAAATTAAGAAAGCAATCCCATTTATAATTGCACAAAAATAATAAAATATCTAGGAATAAACTTAACCAAGGAGATGAAAGACCTATAATCTGAGATCTACAAAACACTGATTAAAGAAATTGAAAAATGACACAACCAATGGAAAGGTATTCTATGCTTTCCAAGGGATTGGCATAACCAATATAGTTAAAATATCCATACTACCCAAAGAAATTTAGAAATTTAATGTAATCCCTATCAAAATAGCATCAGCATTTTTCACAGAACTAGAACAGACAATCCTAAACTTTGTATGGAACCACAAAAGACCCTGAATAGGCAAAGCAATCTTTAAATAGATAAACAAACTGGAGGTATCACAATCTCAGATTTCAAGATATACTACAAAGCTATAGGAATCAAAACAGTATGGTAGTGGCACAAAAAGACACACAGATCAATGGAACAGAATAGAAAATCCAGAAATACACTCACAATTATATGGTCAATTAATCTTTGACAAGGAAGCAAGAATATGCAATGGGAAAACGTGTATTTAACAAATGGTGTTGGGAAAACTGGATAGCAATACGCAAAAGAATGAAACGACCACTTTCTTATACTACACACAAAAACTCAAAATAGATTAAGGACATAAATGTGAGACCTGAAACCATAACAATTCTAGAAGAAAGCCCAGGCAATAATTTCTCTGACATTGGCCCTAGCAACATTTTTCCAGTTATGTCTCCTGAGGCAAGGGAAATAAAAGCAAAAATAAACTACTAGGACTACATAAAAATTAAAAGCTTCTGCATAGCAAAGGAAACAACAAAACCAAAAGGCAACCTACTAAATGGGAGAAGATATTTGTAAATGACATAACTGATAAAGGGTTAGTATCCAAAATATATGAAGAATTCATATACTTCAACACGAAAAAATCCAAATAATCCAATTAAAAAATGGGCAGAAGACATGAATAGTTTTCCAAAGAAGACATACTGACAGATAAAAAGATTCTCAACATCATTCATCATCAGGGAAATGCAAACCAAAACCACAATGAAATACCACCTCACACCTGTCAGAATGGCTAAAATAAAAAACACAAGAAACAAGTATTTGTCATGATGTGGAGAAAAAGGACCCTTATGCACTACTGGTGGGAATATAAACTGCTGCAGCCACTGTGGAAAGCAATATGGAGATTCCTCAAAAAGTTAAAAATAGAACTACCATATGATCCAGTAATTCCACTACTGGGTATTTACCCTCCAAATTGAAAACACTAACTCATAAAAGATATATGCACCCCTGTGTTTATTGCAGCATTATTTACAATAGCCAAGATATGGAAGCAGCCCAAGTGTCGATCAGTAGATGAATGGGTAAAGAAGTGGTATATAACAATAACAGAAAAGAAGTGGTGTATACACACACATAAACACAATGGAATATTAGCCATAAAAAATAATGAAATCTTGCCATTTGCAACAGCATGGATGAGTATAAGGAGTATAATGCTAAGTGAAATAAGTCAGAGAAGGACAAATACCTTATGATTTTACTGAAGTGGAATTTTAAGAAACAAAACAAATGAACAACAACAAAAAAGACAAAGCAAAAAATACTTTTAACTATAGAGAACAAACTGGTGGTTACCAGAGGGGAGGTGGGTGGGGGGAATGGGTGAAATGGTGAAGGGGATTAAGAGTACACTTATCATGACTAATGTATAGAATTGTTGAATCACTATATTGTACATCTGAAACTAATATAATACTGTATGTTAATTTTAAAAATACTGGAGATGGGGAGGTAGGTGACAGTGTAAACAAGTTTGGTCACAAACTAGTAATTTTTAAAGCTGGGTATTGGGTATATAAGGGTTCATTATAAGATTCTGTTGATTTTTCTGTTTAGAATTCTCAGTAATAAAATTTTTTAACTAAGATTATTTAAAAAAAGAAAATGATGCAGGGAGGGGAAAAGGTATTATAAAAGGAACTAATACTTTTTGAGCACCTATGTGTCAAGCTTTATGCTGGCATTTTATATATTAACTAATTTAGTTTTTACAGCAAGCATTGCAACAATTCGAGTATTTAAAAAGTTGGAAGAAGTAGAGAAGAGACAAATTAAGCATAATCTGACCTCTCAAAGACATCTAAGTTTCCCTCAAAACATCTTTCCAAGCACTTTTAAAAACTGAATTGAGATCATGGGCGCCTGGGTGGCTCAGTTGGTTAAGCGACTGCCTTCGGCTCAGGTCATGATCCTGGAGTCCCGGGATCGAGTCCCGCATCGGGCTCCCTGCTCAGCAGGGAGTCTGCTTCTCCCTCTGACCCTCCTCCCTCTCATGCTCTCTGCCTCTCATTCTCTCTCTCGCAAATAAATAAAATCTTTAAAAAAAAAAATTATCTATAAAAACTGAATTGAGATCATACTATACATATAAATTTGCATTCTGCTATTTTTCTATTGTCATTATAGTGTAAGCACTTCTCCATGCCATTGGAAATTCTTTAGCATCTATTTAGCATATATTTAAAAGGTCATGTTGAGTACTATAATTAGCAGATTACTATATGTTTTGATGTTTGGGTGGGTGGTTTTAAACATTTTTTTATAAATACCCTGAGATACACATTTTTATGCATGAAATTTTTTTGTTTCCTTTTTCACCAGAGCCCATTGCTTGAGCTGGGAATTGCTGGGTTAAGTAAATGGTGTGGGTATTTTGGATACATACTGCCAAATTATACTTTCAGAGAGATCATACCAATTTAGACCCATACTAGCCATGTGAACATTCTGGCCAACTCTTTGCCCCTTTGTCAACTAATATTAGTTTTCTAGGGATCTAATTAGGGAGCTTAATAAATCTGGCAGGATGAGGATTTTTATTACCAAATCTTACCAAGAAACTAAGGTTCAGAGAAGTAAGAGGGTATGCTACAAGTCCCATGGGTGCCAAGCTATAGAAGTTGTACCAGTGTCCTTTTCAAGATCCCCCTCTTCTTCCTTCCCTTGCTAACTCTCTAGGAGACAGTCTAATGAACAAAAGGAAATGAAAAGTAGAGGTCTGGAATATCCAGCGACCATAATCTAGAGCTGTTTTGGCTTCTCCTCAATCTAATACCTACCTACCAAGCTGTGACATGCAAACTAGCCAAGTTTGGGGAGAAACTGACTCATCTACCATGTTTATGTAAGATTTCAACCCATTTCTTTCAAATATTGATGGGTAAAACATCTAAAAATTCACAAATCTATAGATTTTTAACAAGAGAATGATTTAAAGAACGTAAGTTGATCGTCATACCAAACAATTAGAGAAGTCATATTTTTCTAAACTGCACAAAGAACATTTATGAAAATTGACCACACACTAGGCATAAATCATGTCTTAGAACATGTCAAGGTACTGATATCAACTACTCTCTCAGTGTACTAATATCTTATTAGTACTTTTGTATCTTACTACTTTAGTACTTACTAATTATTTAGTACTTACTAATATCTTATTACTTTTTCAGAGCACCCTGCAATTAAGATGAAAAGGACAATGGAATAGGGAGCATGGACACAGATTTCAGACATAGGGAAACTTGGTATGACAAAGATGGCATTGTACCTCCATGGGGAAAGGTGGGACTATTCAATTAATCATGCAGGACATTTATCCATATGGTAAAAAATTTAATTGGATTGCTAGCTACTTCATTATAGTACCAAAACACAAAAATGAATTCTAGATAGGTCTAAGGTTTAAATGTAAAAGGCAAAAACTTTAGCAGTTTTAGAAGAAAATATGGGAAGATATCATATGATCTTGGGATAAATTTTTTTTTTTAAGATTTTATTTATTTATTTGAGAGAGAGAATGAGAGACAGAGAGCACGAGAGGGGAGAGGGTCAGAGGGAGAAGCAGACCCCCCGCTGAGCAGGGAGCCCGATGCGGGACTCGATCCCGGGACTCCAGGATCATGACCTGAGCTGAAGGCAGTCGCTTAACCAACTGAGCCACCTAGGCGCCCTAAATATTTCTTTAAAAGATATAAAAAGCAACAATCAATTGATAAACTCAAATACATTAAACTTAAGAATTTGTACTCATTAGAAGACTAGGAAGAACATCGCAAAGTCAAGTTACATTTAGGAGAAGGTGTCTGCAACATATGTAACTGACAAAGGAATGGTATCTAGAATACATTAAAAAAATCTATAAATAAATAAGAAAAAGACCATCAATCCAATAGGAAAATAGGAAAAAAGTATCAACAGGCCTTCTACAGAAGGAAAGATATGAATGGTGAATAAACATATTAAAAGGGGCTCAACACTGAGTATTTTATATCCACTAAATTGGTGAAAATTAAGAATTTCCTCTGTGCTAAATGTTGGTGAGAAGGTGGATCAATACTCCCCTTAGAAATGGCTGGGAAGGGTGTAAATTGGTACAACCACGTTGAAAAACAAGTTGGCAGTTTTCTTATAAATTTGCATTCCCTACATAATTTGTATTTCCCTTCCCTTAAGTATCTCCTAGAAAAATTCTTGGACATATTCACAGAAGAGATGAGTAAGAATATTTATAGCAATAGTGTTTATAAGTGCAAAAATTTGGAACCCTAAGTGAATCAAAAAGGAGCAGAGGGGACCTTTATTTTTAGTCATCTAGTTGAGAGAGAAAGGATAGATAACAAATAGCTAGAGAGAGGACATCGAGTTTCAGGATAGTTTCTTGATACATTACAGTTATTTCATCTTTGAGAACAGACTGTTCTGTCATACAGTGCTTGCTATCCTCCAGGTTGCCTTGTTCATAAGAGGTTATTAAATAAGGGTGTGTTGCATTGAAATGAGTTTCAAGTCTCTAGATTCAAAGATATGAAACAGATTGAAAAGCTCCAGTAACTTCTGAATCACCTACTACTGTTAAGTGACTCAGACTACTAACTGTCTATGTTGTATCACAAGCTGACTTTTCATCCAGTCTCTAAGGCTCTAAAAAGGTGGCCCTCTGACCATATTTAACAAAGCATCGGAAAATGGGTTGCATATCAGTAGGGATAACCAATGAGGTAAAATGACTTACCTTGACTCTTTTTCATTTATGTCCACATTATCATAGATAATAACTTCCTGAGACCTAAGTTCTGGGTTCAAGACAGGATCAAAATAGTCATTAGGTATGGTTTATACAATCCCTTGCTTTCCAAATTATCCACAATACCCAATTATCCAGGTGCATCCCCACATCTGTTCATAGATCTGATCATAGAATATAGATAGGCTAGAAGGATCAAAGAACAAAAAGAATCTCGATTTGGGAAGAAATTTAAATGAGAGATTAAAAAAATAGTGGCATGCCCTAGTATCTCAAACACAGACATATATATTTATATCAATTTAATTTCGTGCAGATTTTCAGAAAATATGAGTTGCTGAAAGGATCATTTTTAGAGTAGGTTCCCATCATCTTGGAACTGGACAAAGATATTCCACTTCTAGAATAGTAAGAGGGCTTTTCCTAATTCCTGGAAAAAGACAGTTTAAGTAGAATATTCATGTTGATTTTTCTTCCATTATTTTTATTTCAAACCATAGGCAACTGCTCTTCTATAATAATCTTGCATAAAATTGAATCTTAGTGCATAATCATAACTAGACATTTTCAGTTTAGGATATTCACATTCCTGGGGCTCAACATAGAATTCCATAATTTTTTTAAAGAGGTGGGGTAGGGTAGAGGAAGAGAGAAAGAGAGAATCTTAAGCAGGTTCCACACCCAGTTGTGGAACCCAACACGGGACTCTCACAACCCTGAGATCATGACCTGAGCTGAAATCAAGAGTCAGACACTTAACTAAGCTACCCAGGTGTCCCAGAATTCCATAATGTTTAAGTGATTCACCACTTGAGTGAGTTTGAGACCTTCTGGTATAATTATTCATAATTCATATTTGATTGTTCATAAATTTGGGTGGGAGTACAATGCATGCCTATTCTAAATTGGCTTTTTAGATTTTTATATGGACCAAGGGAATTTTGGGAGACCTATGATTTTATCAGGTTTTTTATATAACCTTCATTTGTTTAGTGCAGCAAACTCATATTTCTGGAATATAATATACATTTGATTTGCCTATTCAGAGTGAACTCAAAGTACCATCATGGCTAGAGCTCAGAAACAAAAACCAACAAATAACACAGCCCTCTTTTATTGACAGATTCAACTTACTGAACATGTATTGTGATCAGACTATATATCAGGCAATATGCTAATTTCTGCACTATTGTTTTTATAGCA
Organism: Leptonychotes weddellii; assembly: GCF_054177405.1. NCBI lineage: Eukaryota > Metazoa > Chordata > Mammalia > Carnivora > Phocidae > Leptonychotes > Leptonychotes weddellii. Next base: position 41,783,556 of record NC_138372.1, read on the forward strand.
AAGAATATTCCAATGACCTATCCTTGATGCAATCAGTATGTGTACTGCAATGTGATCCTCCAACTTATTATGTATTAATTAGGGTGATTTGGCTGTCAAATCCATCAAGAGGCTGTGTGGTATAATGTAAAATGCACAAGCTTTGTAATCAGAGAGACTTGAGTACAAATCCCAGATCACTAAAGTATGGATGTGGGTCCTAGAGCCTCCCTAAAAAGATTATATCTATTTTTCCGGGATTTTAAGAGGCCTGGTATACAGTGGGTATTTAAGAAATGTTACTCATCTTCCCCATAGTAAGTAATACTGTTCTGTAAAATGTCTTCTTTGATTTTTATGTATCAATTTTTCATTAAATGTGGAATGAAGAAAGGATTACTACTTCTCTGTCCGTGCCCCTGAATATGCTAATGCTGAGTAGTTTTGTACCAGCAATTAGCGAATGTCACTTACCTAAATCAGGCATCGAAATTGAAAATGCACTGTAGATTGACAAAAGACACAAAAGGGTTACGGAAAAAAGCCAGGTTCAGAGAGATTAGTTGATCCATCTCAAATAACATATTGATGACTAGGTTTCTTGATGCAGGTGTGTCTAGGCAAAGATGTGAAGCAAACCTTTCCTACAGGTTCGTTCTGATTAACCTTCTCCTCGCTTCCATACCACCATTTAAAAATGAGCTTATGTATCTCCAGGGACCACCCATTATCCACTCCCCCTTTCCTAACTAGACAACCTCAGGCTCTGCCTTCGTCCATCCACAAGATCCTGTTTCTGCCTTCTAACCTCCCAAGATGCTCACCAAATACAGGCATGCCTCATTTTATTGCCCTTGGTTTTATTGCACTTCATACATACTGTGGTTTTTTATAAATGGAAGGTTTATGATAACCCTACATCAAGCAAATCTATCAGCACTATTTTTCCAACAGCATTTTCTTACTTTGTGTCTCTGTTATATTTTGGTAATTCTCACAATATTTCAAACTTTTTCACTATATTTGTTATGGTGATCTGTGGTCAGTGATTATGACTCACTAAAGCTCAGATGATGGTTAGCATCTTTTAGCAATAGATTATCTTTTAATTAAGGTGTGTATATTTTTTAGACATGGTTCACACTTAATAGACCACACTATAGTGTAAATATAACTTTTATATGAACTGGGAAACCAAAAAATTTGATTCAATTTATTATAACATTTGCTTTGTTGTAGTGGTCTGGAACCCAACCCATGATATCTTTGAGGTGCACCTGGATATCCATTGTGGGATAAATATGGTGAGAGAGAACTACCCTCTGCAGACACAGGACCCTGCCTATGTATATGGTTAAGCCAAAAGGATATCTTGAGAGCAGGGCTCCAGACCAGGGGGAAATGGAAGATAGCAGATTGCTAAGTGGGAGAGGACATTTGGCCCAGGTAGACTGTTTGGTTACACAGTTAAGGAGATAGAAGGAAGTATGATGTGGTAGAAAAAAAAAATTCATGTATTTTAAACAATTTAAGTTCAGTCCTACAGGTATTAGGGGGACACTGACCATGGGCCAGGCCCATGTGCTGGGCATACAAAATGATCAAAGTTTCTACCCCGAAGTAGCTTAGCATTTAATGAGGGAGACCAAAAGTAAATTAGTACAACACTGTGTGATAAGAACATAATACAGGATTGTCCAAAGAAACAGCACTTTTGGGAAAAATCAGCTAACCTTTATGCAAGCCTTGGGTTCTTCATTTCTAAAGTGAATACCAGCTCTATCTTGCAGGGGGAGTATTAGAGCTGGATGGGGTGTACCTAAGTGGATGTGCCTGGCAAAGGAGCTGAGGATGCTCACTGGTCCCTGCTGTCAGTAACTGTATGACCAGACTGGGTGCTGTCAGAATAGAGGAGAAGCGGTACCTGGTCCCTGGAGTCAGAGAGAGCTGAATCTGACTCTTAGTTCTGCCATTTACCCACTTACCCTGTGCAAGTCACATAACTTCTCAAAGCCTTAATTTTTCATCTGGGAAATGGAGAAAAGAGTTTCTATCTCATGGGGTTATTGTGAAGATTGGAGAGAGAACACATGTGAAGCACTTCACCCTCCCTCTCCCCAGTGCCTAGTTAGCATGCATCCTTGGCCTCTCCACTCAAGGGCTCCTGGCTCAAAAAAGCCTTTCCTAATACCAATTCCCTTCCTCTATTTTAAGTGGGCCAGGGTGGTGGTAGCTCCTATTTAAACCTAGAAATTGAGGCTACAAAAAATCTAGAATGAGGGGTGCCGGGGTGGCTCAGTTGTTAAGCATCTGCCTTTGGCTCAGGTCATGATCCCAGGGTCCTGGGATCAAGCCCCGCATCAGGCTCCCTGCTCCACGGGAAGCCTGCTTCTCTCTCTCCCACTCCCCTCTGCTTGTGTTCCCTCTCTCACCGGGTCTCTTTGTCAAATAAATAAATAAAATCTTTTTAAAAAATCTAGAATGATATTTCCTTCCTCTAGGTCATTTATTCATTCAATAGCTATTTATTGAGTACCTATCATGTCCCAGGCATGGTTCTTTATGTTGGAGATACAGCAATGGACAAAACAGTCAATATCCCTGCCTTCATGGATTCTAGTAGGGTGAAGCAGACAAAACAAGGAAATTTATGTTCTGTCATGCGAGGAGTTAAGTACAATTGAAAAAAGTAGAGCAAGATAAGGGGGCAGGAGAGCTGAAGGTGAAGGTTGGCTTGCCATTTTTCAGAAGATGGTCAGGGAAGGGTTTACTGGTAAGGTGACTTGAGTAGAATCCTGCAGGGAGTGAGAGAGTGAGCCACGCAGTTATCTGAGTAAGGGTATTCTAGGAAAGGGAAGAGCAAATACAGAGACCTTCAGGCAGAGGTGTGCTTGGTCCTTTAAAGAAAAGCAAGGAAGTCAGTGCATCTGGAACAGAGGGAGTGAGAACAGGTTTAACATCTAATTCCAATGTAAAATTCATAGCATAGCTAAGGCTGGTGGCATTTAATTCTTGACTTATTTATACCTAAATCAAGCCATTGAATGACTATCCTAATAGGCAGTGTGTGTGTCTGAGACAAAGAGAGGGTGAAGAGCCTTATTCTGTTTTTGTTTTGTTTCATTTTGTTTTTGGAAGAGCCTTACTCTTTTTAAATGTCACATTACCATGGTTGCAACTTCCCTCTGAAGGGAAAGTAATCAACTAGGAGTTGGTGTTCAAGAGAGGAGCCCTCAATCAAAAGGCTCAACAGAAGATAATAAAATTCTGTCCTGTCTTGTTTTTTTTTTTGTTTTTTTTTTTTTTTTAAAGATTTTTTTAAATTTATTTATTTGAGACAGAGAGAATGCGAGAGAGAGAGCACATGAGAGGGGGGAGGGTCAGAGGCAGAAGCAGGCTCCCTGCCGAGCAGGGAGCCCGATGCGGGACTCGATCCAGGGACTCCAGGATCATGACCTGAGCCGAAGGCAGTCGCTTAACCAACTGAGCCACCCAGGCGCCCTCTGTCCTGTCTTGTTATATCTACATGTTATTAAATGAAAAATTAAGGCAGAGAGGCAGATTTTGCCAACATTTATGGGAAAAAATCTTAATAGACTTTCCTAAAGATGAAACATCTTTCTCTGCAGGTGGTAACTTCTCTTTTATAGAGGTATGCATGCACAGGTATTTGGCTTGTTAGGAAGTTTGCAGAGAAGCTTGTGTACTGGGTTGGACTAGATAATATGGATTTCTCTTGTTACCCTGAGACTCTCTGACTCTAAGAAAAAGGGTTTCTCAGGAGATGTTATAAGACATGCTCCGGATATTAGGGAGATACACAGGAGAGACAGGTGATCCAGGTTTGGGTAGAGAGGTTCAGGGAAGATGTCCCAGAAGGGATACTATTTGACCATTTTTGATAATCAAAGGAGGTTGGAGGAGGACAGATGCATTCAAGACCAAGGGAATGTCCTGATTAAAGTGAAGAGGCATGCAGTACGATGGCAGAGTTAGATCTGTGGAGGTATTTATATGGCATAGTAGAGAGTGGAAATCAGAGATAAACAAGAAAAAACTGGACATGTAAGAAGGCAGCTGCCATAAAGTATTTACTTGCCATAGGAAGGGACTGGATATTTGTTCTAAAGGTTGTAAGAAGTCACTGAATAGTTCTAAGAAAAAGGAAAGCAGATTTGCATTTAAAAATATCTGCATTCTCGCCTAGATCAATTTTTTAAAAATATTTATTTATTTTAGAGAGAGCATGAGTGGTAGGGGGCGGAGGGAGAGAGAGTCCCAAGCAGACTCCATGGCAAGTGCAAAGCTCAATGTGGGCCTTGATCCCACGACCCCAAGATCATGACCTGAGCTGAAACCAAGAGTGGGACACTTAGTGGCGCCTGGGTGGCTCAGTCAGTTAAGTGACTGCCTTCGGCTCGGATCATGATCCCAGAGTTCCAGGATCGAGTCCCATATCGGGCTCCCTGCTCAGCGGGGAATCTGCTTCTCCCTCTGACCCTCCCCTCTCTCGTGCTCTCTCTCTCTCATTCTCTCTCTCAAATAAATAAAATCTTAAAAAAATTATTAAAAATAAAGAGTGGGACACTTAACTGACTGCACCATCCAGATGCCCCTCACCTGGATCAAATTTCTAAGGGACCACAGGCATCATAATTTTTTGTCAGAAGCATCTAACCTGCTAGGCCCAGACAATGCCTTTGTGCATAGGTCTTATTGACCACTGCAGCTCTACTTCCATGGTCAGGACTATAATTTATGAACCCCATGTTCTGTTGGATCTCTTGGTAGATCTAGATCCAGCAGACAATTGGACTTAATATCACATAACTTTGAGGTTTTATGATTGACAAGAACTTCAAGGTAGAGTAACAATTCCACGCCAGTATACCTGATGACCCTGGGGAAATTATTTTACCATCCCTTGCCTCTTAAAACAGATCTATCCATTTCTACATATTAGAGAAGTACCTCGGAATCTCCCTTGTATGCAAGAGGAAACGTGGGCTGGATCATGATTTGCCCCCAACTGCACAGTGAATAAATTGCAGAGCTGAAACTAGAACCCAGAATTCAGGCCTCCCATCTCTACTGCTAGTAAATCTGTAACTTTCTCAAACATTGGTAATTAGCTGGGAAGGAGAGGGTCCTCTCCAGGTCTAAGACCTTGAGATATATGAACCACTCAGCTGAAAGTTCATCTCCCCTCTCTACACACTGCCTCACTACAGAGAGGCAAATTAGAATACAAAATGTAGACAACTAAAACCACTGGAACTTGTAGGGCTAAGAAAGCATAAAAGGATACAATTAATAATATAATAGTTAGTGATAATAGGAATATATGCCAAAGGTGATGAGGAAAAATTTCCTTTCTAGACTTTGCTTAAGACTTTCCTTCTACCCTTGTTTACAACCCTTTATCATCAATTTTTTTTTTCCAAAAGGGATATTGTCACTGTCTTATCAGTATCTGTGGGTATGGTTCACTCACAAATTGGAAAGGAGGAGGCAGGTGTTAACCAGGGCCCTTGGTTTTAGTTTCAGATATCCCCTGCACTGTTTCTGAGAATACGATGTAAAACTACCAGGTTAGCACTGCTAGGCCTCTCCTGGAAAGAAAAAGTAAGAAAGACTTTTTACCTTACGTTTTCTTTCAACTTGTTTTTCTTCATTTTAAACCTATCCTTTTCTTTCTTGAAGAATTTCCGCAGTCTTTTAAGTGCTTCTTTTCCATCTAAACTAAGAGGAATCAGAGGATATAAATAACATGGCATTTCAGAGAGTACTGGAGACGGACGAGGCTCATTCCAGAACACATCTCACTCCGGGAAGAGACAGGAAATGCCTTATCGACATCTATGCTCTTCTTTGTTGAGGTACCAATATGAAATAACACACACCAGTCAGCTACGAAGGGGATTATACTTCAATACAAACTTTCATCCGCCCCAAATGGTCTCTATTTTGAGGATACGAAGCAAGGTCTTCCTTTTAGAGAAGGTGACTTTGGGAAGCATAGTTTATAAACTATACTGGAAAAATGTTTTGAAATTCCGGGCTCCTGAAATCTACATCACTGACTTAATTTATTGAATGATGTCACAACAATGGTGGTACATTTACTGCCCAGTTAAGAATTACAATTCTTCCAAATACGCTCTCAGGTTTTTTAGGAGGTAGGGAGAGGGAATGATACACCCACACCCTCCCACCCAGTATGGATCCCTACCCTTCCCTTCAACCCTAAACCTTCTTGCTTTTGACCACTGCTGTTTCATTTCCACAATGTGCCCCAATAACTAAACTTGATGAATAATGCCCATTTGAGCAAATGTTCCTGATAACGTGGAATTCTTCGATATTAAATTAAGCCCAAATCCCAGAGACAGTCTTATGAACTTGCAAAGACATAGGTTAAGTCATAACCATTGATTTCTTCCTGGAAATGCTATGATAGAACTGAAGCAAGTTTTACTGATACTTACTTCTCCTTTCTCACTTATTTCCTAACACAATATTAAGGCCCTCTACTTTGAGAGGTGGACACTTTCTCAAAAGAGGAAGCAATATAATTAAAAATTATAGCATATGATTGTATACAATCACAAGTCTCTTTTTCATCACAGTGTAGTATTAAAATATCTTATCTCTACTCTTGATGCAAATCCTCCCTAAGGATGATAGGGTCAAGGGAAGGGGATTGTTTCTTCAACTCTGGTTTTCCTACACTAACAGGGAAGTACTATTAGCTACAAAGCTGAGAAAGAGAGAAACTCACTCTATCTTTGGGTTGTTGCTCTTTGTTTTATAGACCTCTTCATATGCTTCTTCACTATTTTCTTCTGAAATTAAAAAAAAACTATTTTCATTTATTATAATGACAGTAGTTCAGATTCATATTTCATAAGAAATTACTGGATACCTATCAGGTGCTAGGTACAACTTGATGTCAAGCACAATTTTTTTTTAATAAGCATATGGTAAAAATAATTAAACCTCTATAAAAGTATGTACAAAGTGAAAATTCATATTTGCTTCCACCCAATTCCAAGTCTGATCTGATGTAGTAGAAGAAAGCTGGTTTATTAACAGATTCCATCCTTCTACCCTCATCCTTTGCATATTTCATATATAACATTCAGAGTCTACTAAACATCACACACTGTGCTGAATGCTGGGGCAATAATGGAGAACCAAAGCATCCTGAATAATCTTTCGCTTGATACCATGGCTTTAGCCTAGCCCAACACAGGAGCTTAAAGTATACAGATACACTTTGAGGCTACCCTGCAATGGAGGATTTTCAAGTTAAAATGTGACTCACGCACAGTGAGTTTAGGAGAGTCACTTAACTTCGCCATGCCTTAGTTCCTTTCTATAATGGCATACTAGATTTCATGATCTCTAAGGTTGTTTCACCATCTAAAATTCTGACATTCTAAGGAAGACAAAAGCAACCAGAGCAGCATTTGATTATCCCTCCTCTATTACTTCTTTATCCATGCACATTCAATAAATAGTTTTGGTGTGTCTCACATGTTCCTGGCATTATGCTAGGGGCTAGGAAAAATAGCAAGCATAAAGAAAGTAACAGTCTAGGAGGGAAGACAGTTATTAATGGAAGAATCACATACATATAAAATTATAACTGTAAAGTGCTGAGAGGGAAAGCCATGGTACTAGGATATTGATGAGACTATACACCAAGGGGAATATTCTCTGGGGCAAAAATGAAGGAGTTGGGATCAGAGGAAACACTAAGAGTCACGTAGGCAAAGGGGCCCAGGGGAGGGAAGAGCACTCCAAAAAGAAGGAGGAGCACATGAGAACACCCTGTGGTGGAGCTTGGCAAGTCAGAGAAGCTAAAAGGCGGTAGGCATGAATGGATCTCAAGGATGAAGACTAAGTATGGTGTGAAAAGTCCTCAGTAGCAGGTAGAGGCAAACCACTCAAGGCTCTAGACCATGTAAGAGTTGATCTTAAAAGTATTGGGAAACCATGATTGAGTGTTAAGTAAACAACATTCCTGTAACTTAAGAAAGAAAACAGATGAACATATGGGAAGGGGAAAAGAAACAAAGGAGAGAGGGAAACAAGCCCTACATGACTCTTCATGATAGAGAACAAACTGAGGGTTAATGGAGGGAGGTGGGTGTGGGAAGGACTGGAAGGGTGATGGGGATTAAGGAGGGCACTTGTGATGAGCACTGGGTGTCGTATGTAAGTGATGGACCACCAAATCCTATCCCTGAAACCAATATTGCCCTGTATATTAACTAACAAAATTTGAATTAAAAAAAAAACCATTCCGGGGCGCCTGAGTGGCTCAGTAGGTTAAGCAGCTGCCTTCGGCTCAGGTCATGATCCCAGGGTCCTGGGATCGAGCCCCGCATCGGGCTCCCTGCTCAGCAGAGAGTCTGCTTCTCCCTCTCCCTCTGTCTGCGGCTCTGCCTACTTGTGCTCTCTCTCTATCTCTGTTAAATAAATAAATAAAAATCTTAAAAAAACAAAACAAAAAACAAAACAAAACCATTCCTATAACCAGACCTGCCTTGTGAAGCAGTCAGGAAGGAGGACATTTCACAGTGAAGTTGCTTTATTGCCACAAAAGCCCCATTATTAGCGTCTTCACCTTCATGATTCTAAGTGCATTTGTTAGCACATACCTTGGACCACTTCTCCCACCTAGCTTGTCATCACCTCACCCGATTGGCATTATTAAAAGTATATATAGATAAAAGACACCTTACGCTATCAGCCACAGAAGCACTCAGCAATTCCTACCGACAGTTTCAAAGGTCTTCTTATACTTACCATTATCGGAAGCAAATGAGTTAGAGAGGTCTGAATGTGGTCTGCAGGGAGAAATAATGCAAAGACCCTTAGCCTATTGTGTTGTAACTTTAGTCTCACCACAGTCATCTCCAGTCTCACCACACTGCCGAAGGGCTGACATGCACTTACCCCACTCTCCCGGGGTACTCAACATCATCATAGGTCTCCTCTGAGATGGAGCGAGGCTTACAGGCCCCCCTGCCTGGTGCTTCTGTGCTGACCTCCAAGGCCTCCACATACCCACCTGTGAAGAAAACAGAGAAAGTCCTGAAGAATAGCTCATCAACTGCTACCATAAAGGCATTCACACATTCCATGACAGTGGAGGTAAGAATAGGAAAGGCAGATTTCCTACGCTGAAACTGGGTTATAATCTTGGTACGTACGCTTCTTTGGCACCCCACTTCACCTTGCAGAGACTCAGTTATGGTTCTCTGAAGTTGGGACAATAATAACACCAACTCCCACACTATCTGGCCCTTGTCATGTCTCTCAATGACGGTGGCAAGGATGAATATGTATTTAGGAAGAGTGCTAGCCTAGTGACCAGTAACTCTTCTCTTAATGGCTGTTCTCTAATCTCTGACCTCAGATGGTGAGATCCTCCAGCGTACAGCCCTGAAGTTTCTTTTTTTTCCCTAAAGATTTATTTATTTATTTGAGCGAGCGAGAGAGAGAGCATGGTGGAGGGGCAGAGGAGGAGGGAGAGAGAATCTCAAGCAGATTCCCCACTGAGTGCAGAGACCGATGATGCAGGGCTTGATCCCACGACCCTGAGATCATGACTTGAGTCAAAACCAAGAGTCACACGCTCAACTGACAGAGCCACCCAGGAGACCCTTCTCTCTCTTTAAATCTAGATGACCTTATCCAGTTTTGTGGCATTTTTTCTTCAAATTTCTTAGACAAGTTGATTGAGCATGTTAACATTTCTTATTTCTTAGTGATGGAATTAGCCAGAAGATGGTGTGCCGGGTTGAAAAATGTACAGGGATTGTTGGCACAAGTAGCTAGTTGCAGGTGCTGCTTTATTTCAGAGCTGTAAACTTGTCATAACCATAAAATTGCCACATTTTTATCAGTTGGCGTGGGTTAATATTTCGAGTATGGGTGATTCAGAACCATTTTCACACATGAACTATTAATCAGAAAGAAGAAGTGATACATCTGAGAAATAAGCAACGAGCAAATTGATTTGTGTCAACTAAATGAACCAAGCAACAAGATTTTACCCCCTGATAAGAAGTCAGTTAGCATGTAGACCCTGAAGCGTCTCAAGCATGTCAGGTCCTTAAGCCATAAAGTGCTGCTTTTCCTTAAGGAGTTACCAGTAAATTTCTCCAGCACAAAGCAGAGAGCTGAACACCCATGTGCTTAATTCCTAGTTCAAGACTTTTTTTTTTCCTTTCTGACTCCTTCCTTTTGGCTGCAACATATGTAAAAGTTTATGGCTTCTTTTTAAAAACACAGACAACTCCCAAATTTACATCTCTAACTTAGACATTTTTCATGAATTCTAGATACTCCATCAGCCTTCACACCACTCCTATTTGGTTGTCTAAACACATTATGCTCCAAACCAAACTCACACTTTTTCTCTGCAAATCTGCTTTTCCTGAAGTCGGCTCCATCTCAATAAAAAATGGCAACACGTCCTTTCAGTTGTTCAGGTCCCAAACACAAAGACGTCCTTGACTCCCTCCTCTACTTCCAAATTCTATCCTGAATCCAAACGCATCTCAACAAGTCTGCCACGTATGCTCCTCCGAGCTCCAGTCATTTCTCTCACATTAGTGCAACAAGCTCCTAACAGGTCCCTGATTTATCCCTTTGCATTTCTTCTTTCATGACTTCGGCCAGGACGATTCTTTAAATACAATCAGATCATTCTGTTCTTGTGCTCAAAACCTCTCATTCTGAAAAATCTGTCAGAGGAAACGCCAAAGTTCTTGGAATGGTCTACAGAAGCTCCCACACTATCTGGCCCTTGTCATGTCTCTGACCTCATCTCCTACACCCTGCTCCAGCCACACAGCCTCCCTGCTGTTCTGCCCCCACATCTGGTAGGTTCCTGCCTCAGGATATTTGCATTCCTTCTCCCCTCCCCAGAACATTCTTACCCTAGGTACACTTGGCTCTCATCTACTTTACATCTCTGGAGTCACCTATCAACACTTTAAAATTGCAACTCCTACTACCTCCGCTGGCTTTCTTCATTCTCTTTCCTTGCTTTATTTTTTCCCATAACATTTACTACCACAGCATTCCACAGAGTGGATATTTTATCTTTTATATATTTACCATCTGTCTCCTCTGATCAGAATGCAACTTCCATGAGCATAGGGATTTTTGTCAGTTTTGTCTACTGCTATACCCCCAGCACCTAGAATAGAGCCAGGCACATAAAAGGCACTCCAGTATTTTTTAATATTGAATGATTTGAATGCATATGTCTTCTAACTAGAGTGTTTTGCATATTAATAGTGTTTACTGATATATTAAATTTTACATCTTCTGTCTCATTACATGCTTTTTTTTTTTTTTTAAAGATTTTATTTATTTATTTGAGACAGAGAGAATGAGAGACAGAGAGCATGAGAGGGAGGAGGGTCAGAGGGAGAAGCAGACTCCCCGCCGAGCAGGGAGCCCGACGCGGGACTCGATCCCGGGACTCCAGGATCATGACCTGAGCCGAAGGCAGTCGCCCAACCAACTGAGCCACCCAGGCGCCCAAGATTTTATTTATTTATCTGACAGAGAGAGAGAGCGCAAAGGTAGGCAGAGAGGCAGGCAGAGGGAGAGGGAGAAGCAGGCTCTCCAAGGAGCAGGGAGCCCGATGCGGGACTCGATCCCGGGACTCCAGGATCATGACCTGAGCCGAAGGCAGTCGCCCAACCAACTGAGCCACCCAGGCGCCCTCATTACATACTTTTTATATGTTCTGTTCCCCCCCATCTTCCTCTTTCTTGACTGATATTTCTTCTCTTCATTCTTCTTTGTTTTCTATTTGTTTGGAAGGAATATGTGCTATCTTTTAATAGTTATCCTAGTATATTTTAAATTTTAATAACACACAGGAAAAAGCACAAATCATAAGAGTATAGCTCAATACGTTTTCCCAAATTGAACATATTCATGTACATGATCAAAAACCTAACACTGACAGTGCCCGCAAGCCCTTCCCATGCTCTGTTCTAGTCCTTGTTCCCTCCCACAAGGGGAGCCACCATCGTACTGCCTGATACCAGAGGTCAATTCTGCTGATTTATGAACTTTATATTAATGGAATAATTCAGAATGTTCTCTTTGGTGTTGCCTACTTCCCTCCAATACTAAGTGACATTCATCTGTGCTGTTGCGTATAGTTGTAATTTGTTCATTCCTGTAACGATTCCATTGTGTGAACATGCTACATTTATCCTTTCTACTTTAGATGGACATGTGGATGGTTTCCAGTTTGAGGTTATTATAAAAAGTTCTGCTATGAACATCTTGTATATGTCTTGGTAAATTGAAGTATGCATTTCTATTGGGTATAAGAATAGGCATGGGGTTGCTAGTCATAGGATATGCATATGCTGGGCTTTAATAGATACTGCCAGACAGTTTTCCAAAGTGATTACCCCAGTTACAGCCCCAGCAGTGTAGGAGAGTTCTAGTTGTTCCATAACTTCACTAAGACTTGATATTTTTAGTGGTTTTTATTTTAGCCATTTGGGTGGGCGTGTAGTGATATCACATTGTAGGTTTCATTTGCATTTCCCTGAGACTTAATGAAGGTGAACAGCTCTTCCATAATGTATTTGCTTTTTGAATATCTTTTTTTTTTAAAAGATTTTATTTATTTATTTGAGAGACAGAGAATGAGACAGAGCACATGAGACAGGGGAGGGTCAGAGGGAGAAGCAGACTCCCTGCCGAGCAGGGAGCCCGATGCGGGACTCGATCCCGGGACTCCAGGATCATGACCTGAGCCGAAGGCAGTCGCTTAACCAACTGAGCCACCCAGGCGCCCCTTTTTGAATATCTTCTTGAGTGAAGTACCTCTTCATGTATTTTCCCAATTTCTCTAAATTTTTTTTCTGATTTTTATATTTTCTGGATACATTGATGTTTATAGAAGATTTATATATTCCATATCAGAGTCCTTTGTCAAATATATATACAAATCAAGTAACTTCTTCCACTCTGTGCCTTGCTTTTTCACTGGTATCTTTTGATGAATATATATCCTAGCTACTCTCTTTTAAAGCTAGCATAAATTACTATTGTTACTCACAATTAAAAACCTTAGAATGCTTTGAGTTACCTTCCCAAAGTATGTGCTATTAATGTTCAATATTTTTTCCCCTCTCCCCAGTTTGATGTTATTGTTTTATTCAGTTGACACTTGCTATTCTTTCTTGCATCCAAAATTCTCTATCTGGGATTATCTTCTTTCTGCCTGAACTACACGCTTTAGAATCTCCTTGAGAAGGTTTCATTTGGTGATTAAAATCTCTCACTTTTTATTTGTCTGAAAATATAATAATTTTTCCTCCATTCCTGACATGCATTTTCACTAGTTATACAATTCTGGATAGACATTCAATATTTTTCAGCAGCACTGTATTCAAGTTACACACTCTTGTTGAGAACTCAGCAATCAGCCTGCTTGTTTCTTTCTGGGTGACTGGCCTTTTCCTTTGTCTGCTTTTAAGGTATTTTAAGATATTCTCTTATTCTTCAATATTCTTCCATTTCCTTAAGATATAACTAGGTGTGGAGTTCTTTTATTTATCCTACTTAAGAACTTAAGGGCTTCTGGATCTATAAATTGATACCTTTCAACAATTCTAGAAAATTATCAGGCATTATCTCTATTTTATCCTCCTTCCCACTCTTTCTAGGACCCTTTTGTAGAACGCTGATTTAATGTTATTTTAAGACTTCTTTTATCCTTGAGGATTCTTATCCTCTCTTTCATTCTTTCCTATCATTTCTCCTGTGGAATATATTTTGGATAATTTCTCTAGATTTATCTTCTTGTTCCTTAATTTCTTCACCGGTGTCTAATTTGATGTATAATTCATTCACTGCATTTCTATATCAATTTATCAAATTATTTATCTTTTTCAAATCTGTTTACTCCCTGTTCATATTTTTTAATTTTTTT
>NC_138372.1:41798027-41867912 GCF_054177405.1 Leptonychotes weddellii
AACAATGTTTATTCTTCCGATCCATGAGCATGGAATATTTTTCCATCTTTTTGTGTCTTCTTCAATTTCTTTCATGAGTGTTCTGTAGTTCCTAGAGTATAGATCCTTTACCTCTTTGGTTTGGTTTATTCTGAGGTATCTTAAAATATATTAAATATTATGTTTTGTGTTTAATAATTCCAATATCTGTACTATCTTGCAGGTTGGCTCCTAGATCTGTTATTTTGCTGGTTTCCAATCACTGTGACTTGTTTGCTTGTGTGTTTAGTAATTTTTGTCTATGAACTGTTAATTTTTAAAAGTATATATTGTTGAATTATTTGAAACCTGGAATAGAAGTTGGTTCCATGAAAGAGGATTTTGTTTGCTTCTACCAGTTGTCTGGGAGGGCTATCAAGCTGATACCACATTAGATTACTTTGGGTTTCTTTTGGACCACACACATTGTAGTGGGGATTTGAACTGCTGATGGACATGAGGATCAGCGTATGGTAATCATTTTTTTTTTTCCTTCACCCAGCACCAGGGTCAAAATGGCCAAGTTTCCTTCTGATTACCAGGGCTTGTGTTTTGTTAATTTTTTTTTCAACCAAAAGAAGTGATAATTTCATTCATTTTTTCAAGAGGCCTATTTGCATAGGAGGAGTACAGAAAGACACTCTATTGTGTTTTTCTTCTCAAAACTTTGATTTCATGCCAACTCTCCTTGACTAAGCATTTTGTGCTACTCAAACAAGTACTGGAAAGAACTAGTAATGGACTCAGCAACTCCCTTTGTGCTTTAGCAGCATGTACAGATTACTCAGAATAATCCTCTTTGGACTGTTTTCTTCATGGTATAATCCCCAAATCTATAGTGACTCTTCACGGACAGTTCATAATTGCATGAAAATAGCTTTCATCCCCATATTCAGGGCTCCCCTGTAACTCTTTAATTCACTTCAACTGGTCTTCCTCTCACTTCCATTTTTTTTCTATACTCCAAATTAAATCTACCCACTTCTCAATTTAAGGCATGGTTTTTGATTTTATGCCACCTCTGTGCTTTCTCATGTGCCAATAATATCAAAAATATCTTTCTCCCTTTTTCCATTTATTTTTGAAAAAATTTTTATTGTGTTCAGAATGCTTGAGATCTACCCTTTTGATAACAAATTTATAAGTACACAATATAGCATTTTTAACTATAGGCACAGTCTTATTCATTCTGTGTGGACATAATCCTTTGAGGTCCTGACTTTATACAGAAGTTTCCAATTATGAGCTCACTTGGGGCAGATCCTGGGATATCAGGACCTGTCCTCTGAACATCACACCCTCAAAATAGGAGTTCAAGAGATTCAGAGCTCAGTAAAAACCCTTAGGGCAAGAGTAGCTCTGGCACTCACCTTCCAGGGTTCCTGGTTCCTGCAAGTATATGGATGCTTTCTTTTTACATCAGTTCTGTGATACTTTAATACATTTTCCAAAAATTCATTCTTTACTTTTCTTAGTCAAGAGAATTATTCATGTTGTCAAATCTACTGTAGTCTCACTGGTGTTGGATTTATTCTTTTATTCCTTTCTTTAACAAAGTTTTGTTGGGGGACCTCCAGTGTACCAGACACTGTGCCAGGTTGCAGAAATACAGAGAAAAATACCAAATGGTCTCTAATCACATGGTGCCCACCGTGTACCATGGGAGACAAACACGTACCCCATGTATTATAACGTAAGGTATGCTGTACTTTTTTTAGAGAAGGAAATAAATGAAGAGAACTAACAGTTATTGAGCACTGAAATATACACTTTATATACATTGACAAAGAGCCCTGGAAAATAAGTAGTATTAACCCCATTTGTACATGAAAGTCTGTAAATTTCCTAAGATTATGGGATTAGTATATAGGGGTCCTGGGTCCCAGAAATGCTTAACTGCAAAGCCTAATATGGAGATAGGGTCACTTGGTTGCTGTTTCAGTGCCATGGAAACAGAAAGGAGTGGGGAATTGTGGTCCCTGGAGAGCAGGGAAGAGGAGGATGGATGGAGGTAAGTGAGGCCTCAGAAGAAGTGACTTCTGAGATAGATCTTAAAGGATGCTTAGGACATCAGCAGGTAGCGAATTCCAGACAGAGATCAGGCAAAATTACAGGGGCATTTAAACACATGATGCAGGAAATGCAGAAAGCTGCAGAGTATGCAGGGAAGGACCTGTGAGGCAGGGATGTGGCCAACTAGCCCAGAGGCACATTTTAAGGGACCCGGAGTCCATCTTATGATCACTGCGTATTTATTCTTCTCATAACTGTTTTGTAACGTGAAATGTCAGTGGTCTGCCATGGTTTATTGGGCTGGAGTGGATATCTGTTTTCTTTGTCTACCAATACCTATTCCCCCAAGCCCCCCAACAGCCCTTTTCTTTCACTTGGGAAATCCTTCAATCTGATATTATGTACTTTTGGTAGAACGGACTCTGCCTGCAGCTCCTGGGGTGAGTTTATGACACAGGCTGAGCCAACCAGAGCATCCTATCCCCCATTTATAATGACTGGTGCAGAGATGACATGTGACCCAGTCAGAGCCAATAAGACCCAGATGTGGGCCTTTTCTCATAACACTTGAGAAGGTTAAAATTTCTAGTTTTCCTCTAGGGTTCCTAAGAGGATAGGGTATCAGCTTGTTACAGCTGGATGCCATATTGCCTCCAAAAGGGTAGGGTTTGTAGTATTAATTAAAATGGAGCTAAGCCAGGGAGGGAAAAACCAGGAGAAGAAGTAATATTGAGTCCTTGGTATTGTTTGTGTATGTGGACCCCGTCACCACCAGACTTTCCTTGAGGTGAGTCTCCTTTTTTTGCTCAACACAATATGATTACTGTTACCTGTAATCAAGAGTCTTGACTAACATGGAGGTAAAATACAACCTAAATAAAGTCAACTAATGATATCCTAACTATATCATCAGTGTATCGATTACTTTGGCCTACAAAAATCAATAGGAGCTGGTAGATACACAAAGAAAGAAGTAAATATTTGCTGAGTACCTATTATGTGACATACTGTCCAATGTGGCCCTCACAAATCCCCTGTGAGGCCCATAGTATGATCCCTTTTTATCAATGAAGAAATGGAGCTGCAGGAATATGAAGTTATGGCTAATAAGTATTAGAGGTTAGATTCGACCTCTGGTCTTCTCCTTCTAAATCCAGTGCTCTTTACATGACTGCACAATTGCCTGACTAGGGCAAGTTTCCTTGTACATAATAAATGTTCAATAAATATTTATAAAAGAAACTAACATCTTGGACACCCACAACTTTAAAATCATTCGATGACGGTGAAGAGAACCAGGAAGAAAGGCAACTTACAGTGGCCTAGGGAGTGCCTGGCCAGCTTCGGGTCTTGGGGCCAGGCCTTTGTCTGGACAGCGTCGCTCACAGCGCCCTGCTTCCTGGGCAGCATGCTCCTGCTGCCTCCGAGGACTTTCAACACCTGCTTTCTTCCCCGCATTCCTCCACGGGCAGCCCCCTAAACACATGCAACAGGGAGAGCGCTGTAGAGCTCGGACTTACCTGCTCCGTTTGCCGCTTACTTCTGTTCTGTTCTTCAGTCATTCACGCTTCACGGAGAGCAACGATTTATTGTGGTACTGCACAGTCTCCCTAGACTAAGTTTCCCAAGGATGCACACAAAGTCTTTGGCTCGCCTCTGAATGGCCACCGAATGACCAGCACAGAGGCAGCCCCACAGAAGGCAGGCAGCATGTAACAGAGCACTGCCTACAGAGCAGGTTCTTCATATATCTGATTTCACCTCACCTCCATGACACCCCATTGGGAAAATATCATTGGTCCACGTGATAAAGAGTTTCGAAAGGTTAAATAAAGGACCTCCAAATCCTCTGGTCTCACAGCCAGTGGTCTACCAAGGCAGGACTTGAGCCCTGTGCTCTTGACCACCAAGCGATGCTGCGATCCTTCTGCCTGACATTTCATCTCTCCCCTGGCCATTCTTCTGTTCCTCCTCACTTCCTTTCCCACTCCCTCCCTGCAGTGTTTGTTGGACACGAATGCTGAGTTCCAGAGATAGAGAGACACCATGGGCACGGTGGCCTACACACTGATCACAGAGACATTACACAAATATTAAGATACAATGTGGCAAGAACCATTTGCAGTTGTGTTGTTCACTGAGACAGAAACAGAGGAGGGGAGGTCCGTTCTCTCGACTGGGAGACAGGGTGGAGGAAGACTTCCAAAGCAGGTCTTACTAAAGAGTATTTTAAAATGTAAGGACTCTTCCTTGACTGAGGGGATAAAGGAGTACCTGGCGGATAAATCAGCCTGAGCAAAGGCATGCGTATCTGGAGAAGTGTTAGGGTCCTCAGACAGGTGTACAGAGGCTGATGCTGAGGGAAGACTGGAAGGGACAGAGAAAAAAGACGAGGTGAGAAAGATGTGACAGAATGAGGCTGAGTAATGCAGGGTCATGCGTGCAAGTTTCAATGTGGGCCTCACTGAGCCCCAGGCAGCAATCTGAGCAGATGTTCATTTCAGAAAGATCTGGATGGATTGCCAGGAATAGACACTGGAAACCAAGGAGCATTACAGCCTTTCTGGCCATTTATCAGATGACAACGGGAGAGGAGATTACTGTACTTTGGACATCAAGTAGACAGGAGAGTTGACTATGACAATACATCTGAAAGTACTTGGAAGAAGCTGAAGTACTTAACAGATATAAAGTATGGGATTTCCTGAGTTCTTGGTGGGGTCTGGGCAAACTAAAAGGAGAATATAAGGAGGGGCATTCTTTCAAGTCACACAGCCAAGAATGAATTTTTTAATGGGGAAAAATGATAAAAATAAGTCAGAGTTTCACACAAATGCAGTGACTACCTTCCTTCACCATGGCCCCTAATAAGGCAGTGCATGGGTTCCCCTTGGCCTGTCCTTGGGAATGCTTCCTAGGGTCAGTTTGAATCACAGGGGATTCTGTATCTACTGACTTACCATTTACATCTGACTCCAAACAGCACTGC
This sequence comes from Leptonychotes weddellii, assembly GCF_054177405.1. NCBI lineage: Eukaryota > Metazoa > Chordata > Mammalia > Carnivora > Phocidae > Leptonychotes > Leptonychotes weddellii. Next base: position 41,803,048 of record NC_138372.1, read on the forward strand.
TCAGCTACACTGCCAACCACATTTACCTAACATAATCTAAGTCACTTTTAAACAAGTTCCAAAACTCAAATCCACACCACAAAAGCAGGAATGTGTCCCTTTGGTGGTAGCCTGATCCCATACCTGGCTCTTCTCAAACGGCCAGCACTGATAGAGAACATACCCCTGCTTTGGTTCTTTCATGGTCAATATCCCTAACCAATATCCCTAACCATGATCCCCCATTGTCTTTCTCATGCTCCTGATTAACCCCTTTCTGATCTCTGGCCTCATCACCCACTTATGGCCTCGTCCTCCCTCTGGCCTCAGCATGTAATGCCACTTCCCTAACTCTGGTCCCTTTCTTTCACAATTAGTGACTTACTGCTTCCTTGAATGATACTGCTTTGTGATCCTCTATAAACACACATCCTGATCCATCCTGGCCTCTGGGCCTACCCACCAGGTCAGGCCCATGCCACCACCAACCTGTTTGATTTACCTGAGCCCTGCAGATGGGACTGGAACAATCTGGTGCTGTAAGATAGGCACATCTCAAATAGGTTTTTAGAATGTTCTGAGCAGACCACTCTAGCTGTCTGAAGGGGACAGTGTCAATTGGATATGAATACACACGCATATAGTATTTACCAATAAGTAATAATTAAGAATACATTTTTATGGTATTTTATGGTTTACATAGCACTTTCACACACATTATCTTATCATCACAAGACAGAATCAGGGTGGGACTGGGTATGGTAATTGGGTAGGGATTATTTATTCTTCTCTTACAGATGAAATGACTGAGCTCAGAGAATAAGTCGTTCTAAGCAGGGCCTTCTAGCACACACCTTAAGGAGGCCCTCCCTCCGGGGTCATTCAGTTTCAGGGTACAGCCCCCAAATGAGTGTCTATGTTTTGCCCTCTGGATGCCTTGCTGAACTCACACTAGTCCCAGCCCCACTCCTAAGGCCTGCTTCATGGCTAATAAGTAGAAAATCTGAGGCTAGAGCTCAGTGTTACTGTCAAGTTCCTTTCTTTGAGAAAACACCCAACAGCCACAGGGTCTTCTGACTCTGTGTCTGGAGAGCTGCTGTCTCAGCCACTAAAAGTTCACTCCATGAACTACTCCTATGACATGCCTGAACTCTACTGTTTGGCCTGGAACCCTAGAACACTGATACCTTGAAGAGATGGCTTGAAGGTAGATCCTTTTCTGGTTTTTGAGGTTCCAATTCACATGGCTCTTTTTCCTTCTCCTTTTTATCTTCATCTTCATCTTCATGTTTAGGGCTTAGATGTGAAGAGATACCAGGGGAAAAGTGAGGTTTAGAGTGTTTAGATCATAGTGTACCACCCAATCCTAAATGAAATGAATGGAAAAAGTGAATGTAAAAACCTCGAATAATCCCCCACCTCACTCCACCTTCTTCTAAGATGAGGATCAGGTCACCCATTAGATCATTTCACTGAGTTTCTACCTGCTCCAATCAATGCCAGAACAAATCTCTGCTTAAAATCTCCTAGGAACTCCCCATTGCCTGGAGGATAAAATCTAAGCCTATAGTGATCTGGCCGAAACCTTTCTTTCCAACCCCATCTACTTCTGCTCCTTCCCTCCACTTTTGCTCTAGACTCTCACATTCCCCAAACCAACGATCCTAGTTCGAGCAACTCTCCCTTTTTAGTTGCTATTTCCCCTGACAGACATGCCCTCCGCATCTTGCTGGAAAACATCACACCCTTCTCAGTTTGTCTGAATCATCTTACTTCTGAGAATCCTTCCTTGATTCTCCCAGTCATACCTTCTTATCCACTGCCCCAATACTTTGTCCTTCTATCTTGTATTCTAAAGCACTGTCTATGGATCTGCCTCCAGTTCCTCCACTTTGCCTTGTAAATGAACAATCAAGTTATAAGGAGGCAGAGCTCTGCTATTTCTCGATATATCCCCAGCACCAATGCTGTGTAATCTAGAGAAGCAATAGCATGGGGCCTGGCACAGAGCAGTAAGGTACTTAGCCAGGCTTCCCTACGGAAATGAAGGACTGCCGCGCACCGCAGTATACAGACAGCAGCTGCACTGGAGGGAGTAGGAGAGAGAGACGCAAGGTGGACAGTGTCATGAAAAACCTGAGAACCAAGGACAGAATGCTGGGGAACCATCAACCCCCAAATGAGGACTTCTGTTCTGGCACAGTGAACTAGATTTACAACCACATTCATACAGAAGGCAGAAAAAGAAGAGCCCTCAAAGAAACTCAGAAGAGGGGGTCATCAAGGGAGGAAAGCACCAGAGACAGTACTGTTCTGAAACACAATGGAAAGAGTTGTCAGGAGTTTCATTCACTCATCTAATTACTGAGCACCGTGCCCCCCATTAAGGCCATCTGCTAGTTCCATGATGATTGGGGGCGGTGAGGGAGGGCTGGCTTCTAATCCCCACTATATATCCCTCTTTCTGCAAGTCTACAATTAACCTTTCTAAAAAAAATCAAATTTTCTCATTTATAAATGAAAGGTCACACTGCCAATCTCCATGGTTGCCATGAGAATGAAATGTGAGAAAAATGTTGAAAGCCTAGCATTGTTCAGAGCATATAAAGGACCTGCAGTAATTGGGGTCCTTGTCTTCATGGAAGTATTTGCTGTGTTAGAATTACCCAATTCTTATTTCTCATTGCACATTGTTGGTATTTCTCCTAAAACATAGCTGCCTTGTTGATGTACATGCCCTTGGTAATCCATCTTGCCCCTCAGGTCTTGCCCAGTAGTTTCTATATAGCTGGATCTCCATAACAATTATCAAATTAAACTCAATATGGTGACTTCTAGGAATACTATGAGGGGATGGGGTACGTTATCTCTGCTTTGAAACTCTTTTGTGGCTCCGCCCTGACCTAGAGTATAAAGTATAAATCTGTGCTGTCAACTATGGCCACTGTCCATGTGTGGCTATTGTGCCTTTGAAATATATCTGGTCCAAATTGAGCTGTAAGTATAAAACATACTTGGATCTTGAGGAATTATGAAAAAAAAAAAGACTATAAAATACACCAGTAACAGTTATTATATTGATTACATGTCAAAATGATAATATTTTGGATATACTGGGATTAATAAAATATATTATAATTTTACCTGTTTCTTTTTACTTTTTAGCATTTGGCTACTAGAAAAATTTTAAATGACATCTATGGTTTGCCTTATAGTTCCATTGGACAGGGCTGGTCTAAATGGTAAATTAGGCCTGGAACATACATTCTGACATTTTCACCTGGCCAATTCCTACAGGTCTTTCAAGATTGAACTCAGCTGTCAGCTCTTCAAGAAAGTATGCCCAGAGTCTCATCTCTGTGTTCCTACAACTACTTAGCAGTGATTATATTATATTGTAACTTCCTACTGAGACGGCCATTTCCCCCTCCAAATAGCCCCTTACCCCCAATCATTCTGGCCTCCACGCCCATCTTGAACCAAGGGAAGAGAATATATTCTATTCATTTTTGTATCTCAGAACCTAGCAGCATCTGAACAGAGTAAAAGCTCAATAAACAATGAATTAATCATGTGACATGGGCCTCCCAAGTGCCAAGCACCATGCTGGATGCCAGAGGGTAATTATGGGGGGCATGAATCGAGGCAGGCCAGAACTCAAGGAGAGAGATGAAACAGGCTTCCCCCATGACCCAGTGTTTGTGTGTTTAGCCTCCGCCAGGGAATTTTGATACTTGCTTCTCCAGACCTCACCGACCATGTTTACTCTAATGCATTAAAAGTAACTCCAGGGGAAGAATGATAGACACAGACTCTGAAGAGGTGGGTCAGAGCACAGCCTTGCCAAGGTCCTGGTTTGGACCCAGAAGTATGAGCAGTATCAGGAACACCAAGAACAAGAAAACACAGGCCCTTCTCACAAGGAGCTCACACACAAGAAGGGGTGAAGAGAAGGAGAGTGAGGATGAACTGGCATGTTAGCAAACCAATGACACACAGTGATGTTAGTGCAAACTTGTGAACCTTACAGGGAGGAGCCTGGCTACTTCTCTCTGAAGGAGGGGACTTAGGAAGGCTTCTTATAGGTGGGAATGTTTGAAGGTCAGCAGATGTTTACCAGATCACTAAGTTGGGATGAATTAATGAATTAAGGCAGCAAAGGCACAGAGATTTGAAACAGCATGGTGCATTTTGGAAACTAAGTTCTTTGGCAGTCATATGATGGTTATATGCCCAGTTGACTGTGTGATTCCTACAGTCCAGGAGCCCCTGAGGGTAGTGGCCAGGTCTCCATCACTGCTACCGCCCCAGTGGTTAGCAAGTGGCTGGCCATGCTGGAGACTCAGTAAGTGTTTACTGATGAGTGTGGTGTGGGCTGGAACAAGGCAGGAGGGAAAGGCCGGGCAGGACCCCTGAGTACCTTCTCTGCACCAGGCACCTTATGAGGTGCTGGGAAAGCTGAACCGGGGCAGTCTCTGCAAGCATAGGTGACCCATCGAGGTAAACTAGTTCATGCATCAGAGGGCCGGTGGTTGGATTAATGCTTTTCCATTTGAAGATAAAACTCACCTAAGTTCTTGATGGAGACCATTCTTCCAAGGCTGAAAGTAAAGAGGGAAATGGTCATTTTCATAAACCAATCCAAACCATGCCTTTGTTGTATGATTACAGATCTTTAGAGACTTGACCAAAAGACCAGGCAGGTGAGGTCTCAGCATGGAGCAAAGGTGGACACTGACAACAGAAACCTCCAGGAATCCTGGCCGGTGGAAATGAAGGTCAGTGGGAAAGGAAGAGAAGCATTCCCCATGTGACGGTGCATGCCAGAGGGAATGTATCATCTGACTTAGAATAATAAATTGTCCTCTGCATGCTTTTCCAGGAATAAAGCGCCTGTAGAATAAAGCTTTCCCATCATTTGGGGGAAATACGCACTTGTGATACCGGAGCAGTGTTTCAGCGGGCAGAAGTAGCGACACAAGTCATGCTGGGAACTCCTCTGGGCTGGCTGTGCAGCCCCTGATCCAAAATTCGCTCATATAATCTAGATTTGGCTCCATTAAGATTATGTCCCAATGACTACAATGTAGCTCATTTATTCAGTTGTCACCAAGATCTGATTCATTCATTATTTTGAATCTAGACAAGAATGCTGAAGAAAACAGAAAATAGCTAAGCCTTGAAAATGCTGCTCCCAAGACCAGCCTAAAAGCTCATTTGCCCTCCTATGAGGAGAGCCCCGCAGGCCTTCATTCAGGGACGACCGGTTTTTATTTTCCGTATAATTCTAACAACCTGGATGGTAGAGTGACAAGTCAGATGGACCTTGGCTACATTATTTACAGGTGGCTGAGCCTCTCTGAGCCCCCAGTTCTGCCCTGTAAAATGCAAGCAGTGAAACTAGCTCACCGGGGAGCAGGGAGGATGAAGCGCTCCCACGTTTGCACAAATGCCTGACACAAAACAAGGACTTGGTACAGGCTTTTCCACGTGACAGACTCCCTGCTAGATGCAAAGATATTGACAGAGAAAGCAGAACTGTCAGAGAACAGAAAACAATGACAGCAAACAGACTTGGGGTTTCGTGGGAAGATAACTAGCTCTGAACACCTAACAAGGGACTAAAATCATCATCATTTTTTTTTTTTTTAAAGATTTAGCACAAGCAGGGGGAGGGGCAGAGGCAGAGGGAGAAGCAGGCTCCCTGCTGAGCAGAGAGCCCGACGCGGGGCTCAATCCCAGGACCCTGGGATTATGACCTGACCTAAGGCAGATGCTTAACTGACTGAGCCACCCAGGCGTCCCAAGGGACTAAGAGCATGTTTATAAAGAAGAGTGTGAACTGTAGCCATTCAATCCCTTACGTTCCGGAGGATTCCATGTTATGAAGACAGGGTGAGATCAGATTCCACCCACCCAAACAAGAATACTGAGATGAACACAATACATGTCTGAAAGTTAAGATTTTAAAGTTAAAAATACAGGGCGCCTGGGTGATGTAGTCAGCTAAGCGTCCGACTCTTTATTTTGGCTCAGGTTGTGTGATCTCAGAGTTGTGGGATTGAGTCCCGTGTCGGCCTCTGAGCTCAGCACGGAGTCTGCTGGAGATTCTCTCTCTCCGCCTCTGTTCCTCCCCCGTCATCTCTCTCTCTCTAATAAATAAATCTTTTTAAAAGAAGTTAAAAATACTTTAATGCTTTTTTTCTTTTGAATGAGATAAACTCTAGTTATTTACAGAGTTCACTTGTGCAGAAAAGTTTATTATTTTGGAGATATTGCCAGATAATTGAAGCATTTTAAGAGAATGTTTCTACTCTTGTTAATAAGAATAATCATTTGTAGTTTTCTAGCTAGAAAGTGTAGCTAGAACAGTCCTTTCTAGTAGGTGTAAGAAAACAAGCAGAAAGATGAAAGGTCTTGACTAAACGAACCCGGTGAGGAAAGAGTGAACCTTCACTGGTACAGTTACAACACGAGGCGAGCACCTCGTGTGCCAGGCGCTTAGCTACCTTTGAGCTCTCTCAGCAATTCAGTGAAACAAGTATGAGCCTCCTTATTTACTGAGCATCCACTACAGCAGATGCGGTCACCACAGGGCATCTGCTTCCTGCCCTCATGGAGAACACAGCATTTTCCAGAAGACACAGCTGGAGCCCAGAGAGGTAAGATGCCTGGGAGAGAGGCAGGCGTTTACTAGCGAATGGTTTCTCTGAGTTTACCTGACTCTCGTTCCCACAGTGACCCCAGATGTGGGTACTTCCATTATCTCTATTTTACAGGTGAGGAAATGGAGGTTCGCGACCACACGGGCAGGTGCTGGGACTGAGGCCAGCAGGGACTCTGCTTGGGCCCTAACCAAGTTGCTTCAAGGTGGCACCTCGCACCACGCCCACCAGGAGCCAGAAAATGCGCCTTCAAAGAGCTGGTCATCCTCCCGAAAGTGCAGGAGATACACATTTGGCTTGTGCTACAGAACTCCTCTCTCTGGAGGGACCGTTATTAATGGCCAGTTGATGCTGGCCGCCATAGATAACGGGCCGGAAATGGGTGAGGGCCAGCTTCTCCCTCCTCCCCACACTACCTTTTCTATCTCTGTTATTACAGGAGACAGAATCTTAGCAGCTGGAGCCTTGGAAAAGCCTCAGGAATTGGGAGAAAATGGAAAACAAAGACCTATCTCCTTGCTCATAAAAGAAACTCCTTTACAGTCAATTCTGTATACCTGTTATAGTTATAAAGTTGGTAGAAAGAGGAAACAATACCTTTCGGGGTTCTTCAGTTTCGACTTCGTAAGTTGCTAAAATAAATAGGAAAAAAAAAATGATATCAGAGGCAGTTTATTCACCGTTTCTTACAGCACCCAGGATTTAAGCAACTATGAGGGATGGCAGAGTTCAGTTTTCTCAGCCTCCAGAACATGGATCTGTGTGAGGCTTTGTCCCGGTGGTCTGGGGAATTCCCGGGTCACTGACCATGGCTTTAATCTCTGTGGGGATTTCCAGGATGGAATGTATGGTCAGTGAAAACACGTGAAACAATTTTCACTTTCCTGTTTCTGTAAATAGATATATACTCCATGCTTAAGAGATAGCACTGAAATTTAGTGGTTGCAATCGGAAGGGGAACGTGAAAGGAAAGGGAAAGGAAAAAAGCCCCCCTCCAAAAAAAAAAAAAAAAGGCTAGATCCCACTTCAACAAAATGAACTCCATAGCACGCTTGTAAGTGTTTTACTCCTTGACTGTTGTTTCCCTAGCACAGCTTGAAAAGAGGAGACTGGCCACCAACGGAGGTTTGAATTCCTTTTGATTTTTTTCTGATCGTTCTGTGGATTTTACTGAACGATGCGATGCCAACCTTAATTATTAACAAACACAAGTAGTGGCAAGAATGTGGGCTCAGAGCCCAGTTCTGCCACTTCCTACCTGTGGGATTGCGGACAAATTACTTCATTTCCTTGAGTCTCAGTTTGCTCACTTGAGAAATGCAGTCAATTAGTACCTGCCTTACACAGTTAATGGGGAGATTAAAGGAGATGATGTAAAAAATGGGACATGCCTAGCAGAGCACCAGATATTATACAGAAAGTGATGGGTTTTTGATAAAACTGATTATTTTTCTTTGCTGAAATGTCATCTCTAGAAGTTCCCCCTACTGTTAATGAATATCCATGCATAATAAGTAGGACTCCCCCTGTTTTTCTTCTCTTTCTTGCTGCTAGGGTCCTGAGGCTTTAGTTTAGAAAAGTGAGCAAAAAACATGTTGCATTTTTTTTTTTTTTAAATTAGGCTCCATGCCCAGAAAGGAGCCCAGTGCGGGGCTTCAACTCATGACGCTGAGATCAAGATCTGAGCTGAGACCAAGAGTCGGATGCTTAACCGACTGAGCCACCCAGGCGCCCCTCATGTTGCATTTCAAGGTCATTATTATTCTATACATACAGTCCATTGATAAAACAAATGAAATCCTAGGTTTTCTTTAGGGATTGCCTGCACGTGTTTGTTTGACACACAGACCTAAAATTCTTGGTAGATGATTAATACTATGCACTTCAACTAGAGTCATTGTACACTTTTATTTTTACTGATTTTTGAATCAAAATGTATTATTTTGGCATTGCTTACTTTAAAATATTTGTTTAGCTATTTATACATAATAAATATTTGCTTATGATGCAGTTTGCTCCATATCCATTCCAAATATGGATTCCTTTTCCAATTTTAAAAATGATAAGTCCCCTCCCCGAACTGATGTATCATTCTTTGTTTTTCAAAGAAATAACAAATCATGATGTTTTTGCTTCTCACTGCCCCCTGGGGAGAGGGGAGATATTATTATTCTGTCTTGGAAATGGGGAAACCAAGGCTCAGAGGAAGCTTACTTGCCAAGGCCGCTACACAAAAATACACACTGAATTAACAATGCATTCATAATTTGATTATGATTTTTTTTTTAACAAACTAGAGGTTCTCCAGAGATAAGTTTTACCATCACAACTTGCTCCCAAGGAAGGAATATAAAGGACAAAGGACTGTACCCCAGGGGGTCAGGAAGGGACAAGGAATCATAACAGGAGGATGCAACCCACAGCCCTGGAGCGCATTCTCTCCACTGACAAGCTTTATTCCAGCTGGGGGAAAAGGACACACATCACAAGATGGTCCTCAGTACCCTCCAACTGCTGGCACCATAACATGACCACAGCTTACAGGCTTTTTCTCCATGTACTAACTCCCTGTGTGACCTTGGAAAACCAGGAGGTGAGAGGACTCTTACTAATAATATAAAAACAGTAATAAAAATCAGCTAACATTTTTTACACTTACAAATAGCAGGGACTATGCTAAGTGTTTAAATGTATGATTTCACTTAATTCATACAATGATCACTCTTGACACCCCCATTTCACTGAGGAGGAAGCAGAGGCTCAAAGAGTGAAGTTAACTTGCCCAAGGTCACTCTGTTAGCAAATGGCTTTCAAACTTTCTCCCAGCTACGGAATCATTCATTTAAGTGGAATATTGCCCACCAGCGTACACAGAACTTCTCTGGTTGATGTTATCCTCAAGGTCTCCAGTACCCCTCAGGACAGTCCTAGGGCCTAGGAAGCATAGTCTGAATGCCTGGTCTAGATGACCTGAGGACAATTCTGCAGAACTTCTAGAACAGCCTATATCCTGCTTACTCACATTCTGTATAAAAGGGCAAAGCCTAAGAAAGGCACCCATGCTGAGCTATGCACCCCCAAGGAGATGGTCTTTGTTTTCCTGGCATTAAGGGACAAACTCATACAATGGTGACAGTGAAAGCTAACCACCTCATCCTTCTCCTTCTTTTCCTCCCTCTCTCTCCCCCTCTCCTCCAGAAAGGTAGCATTTAGATTCCTCACCCTTGGTGGACAGAGAATGAAAGAAGGATCCATTTTGAGTTAATCTTTGTAGAAGATGAGACTTACATTGAGATTGATTGATTTTTACCTATGGATATCCAATTGCTCCAACACCATGAAAGGCTAATGTTTCCTCCATTAAATTCCCTTTTATAATTTTGTAAAAAAAAAAAAAAATCAGTTGGACACACTTGTGTAGGTCTCAGTTCTGGGTTCTTAATTCTGTTTCATCATGCTATGTGTCCTTCCTTGCCAATGCCACATAGTTTTGATTACTACAGATATAATTCTTGAAATCAGGTAGTCTGCTACCTCCCAATTTTTCAGGTTTTTTTTTTTTGGTGGTGTTGTTTTTAGCTATTCTAGTTCCTTTGCTGTTCTATATACATTTTAGAATAATCTTGTCAATATATTAAAAAAGAAAAGATCTTGCTGAGATTTTTATAGGAATTACATTAATCTGTCTATCGACCTGGGGAGAATATTTTTTCTACATGGAGTTTTCCAATCCATAAACATTGCTGGGAATGGCCAGCAATCCCTGTACCGATGGATGAAAGATTACTCCAAACTTTGCTGAGAAAGAGAGGAGAAGGCAAGGGGGTCAGAGACGAAGACCCTTTGCTCTTCTTTGCTCCAGCTTTTATTGGTCCTTCAGGATAATCACAAATCCTTATCACTGTTTCTCAAGCACGTGATGTGTGACAAGGGATCTTGATGAAACTAGGAGGATCTCTTTACAGGAAAGATACAATATGCTAATCTGCGTGTTCTAAGAGTTCTGCTAAACATAGCCTAAGGGACAATGCATACGTCTCTTAGATCACAGGGCGGCTGTTTGGGCTAAGAAAGCTTCGGGGAAGGCAACTCCCCACGGCATTCCAACGGCAGAGTGGTCACGTGGGCCTCAGCATTCCAAAGGCCTATGCCCTTCTCTGAAACCCTCCCTGTCCTTAACGGCCTCTGTGTTTCATTTTAACAAGTCAGGTATTATGGCTGATTTCATGCTCTACATTAACCCCAACAAAACATGGTATATCTCCCCCATTTATGTAGGTTTCCTTTGAATTATTTCATCAGCAATTTGTAGTTTTCAAAATTTAAGTCTTGTAACATTTTGTTAGAGTCAATTTCTCTTTCTTTAGCTATTGTGAATGTTATAGTATTTTCTGATTTTAGTGTGTTCATTGCTAGTATATAGAAATAGGATTTTTTAATTCTATTTTGTGTCCTGTGACCTTGTTGAACTCATTTATTCTTCTAAGATTTTTTTTTTTTTTTTGTAAATTCCTTGGAAATTTCTACCTAGGCAATCCTGTCGTCTGCAAATAAGGACAGTTTAATTCTTTGTTTGATTTGTATATCTTTTATTTCCTTTTCTTGACTTGTTACCCTGGCTAGAACTTCCAGCACTATGTTGAATAGGAGTGGTAAGAGTGGACATCCTTGCCTTCCTTGTTCCCAGTCTCAGGGGAAAGTATTCAATGTTTCTCCATTAAGTATCATATTAACTATAGGCTTGCTTTCTTTCTTTTTCTTTTTTTACAAATGCTCTTTTTTTCAAGTTGAGAAAGTTGCCCTCTATTCTTATTTTTCTGAAGGTTTTTACCATAAATGGGTCTTGAATTTGTCAAATGTGTTTTCTGCATAGATTGATGATTGTGTGATTTTTGTTCTTTAGGCTGTCAATAAAGATTTCATTGATGATTGAGTTTTTTGAGTGATCTTTGAAAATCAAACTAGCTTTGCATCCCTGGAATAAACAGCATTCAGTTATGGTATAATTCTATTTTATGTCTTGCTGAATTCTATCTGCTAATATTTTGCAAAGGATTTTTATGACTATACTCATGAAGGATGTTAATCTGGAGTTTTCTTGTGCACATCTCTGTCTGGTTTGCTATCAGGGTAATACCAGCTTCTTAAAATCAATCAGTAAGTGTTTCCTCCTCTTCCATTATTCTTGGAAAGATTGTATAGAATTGGTGTTAATTCATTTTTAAACATTTGGTAGAATTCTCGAGTGAAATCTCCCAGGACTTTGAGATGGTCTTTTTGGGAGTTCTATTTTCTGTTAATAAATTTATTTTTAAATTTTAATTCCAGTATAGTTAACATACAGTGTTAAAGCTTTTTTTTTTTTTTGAGTTTTAAAATTATGGATTCAATTTCCTTAACAGTTATAGGGCTATTCAAATTATTTATATTGAGTGACTTGAGGTAATTTGAGTTTTTGAGGCATTGTTCCATCTTTAAGTTGTCAAATTTAGATATGTAGAGTTGTTCATAATATCCTCTTATTGTCCTTTTGAAGTCTGCAAAGTTTGTAATATCTTTGTTTCATTCTTGATACTGTTCATTTGTATCTTCTTTCTGTTTCTTTGTTAGACTTGCTAGAGGTTTGTCAATTTTATTGATCTTTTCAAAGAACAAGCTTTTCCTTTCATTGATTTTCTCTACTCTTTTCTGTTTTCAATTTATTTCTGTTCTTAATCATTATTCTTTCCTCCCTTCCACTTGCTTCAGATTTATTTTTCTCTTCTTTTTCTATGTTCTTGAGGTAGGATCTTAGATTTAAAGATTTTCCTCTTTAATGTAAGCATTTAGTGCTATGAATTTCCCCTCTGCATTCCTTAGGCTGTGTCCCACAGATTTTTATATATTTTCATTTTCATTCAGTTCAATATATATATTGATTTCCTTTTAGAAATGTGTGCTTTTGTTTCTAAGTGTTTAGAGAGTTTTCTGTTATCCTTTAGTTACTGATTTCTAGCCTGATTACATTGTGGTCAGAAAATACACTATGATTTCGGGCGCCTGGGTGGCTCAGTCGGTTGAGCGACTGCCTTCGGCTCAGGTCATGATCCCAGGGTCCAGGGATCAAGTCCCACATCGGGCTCCCTGCTCTGCGGGGAGACTGCTTCTCCCTCTCCCACTCCCCCTGCTTGTGTTCCCTCTCTCGCTGTGTCTCTCTCTGTCAAATAAATAAATAAAATCTTTAAAAAAAAAAAAAAAAGAAAAAAGAAAATACACTATGATTTCAATTTTTCAAAATGTGCTGTTTTATGGCCCAGAATATGGTCTATCTTAGTATATGTTTCTGGATGCTTGAAAAGTATATGTATTCTGCTCCTGTTGCACCTTCTATAGATATCAGTTAGATCCTGTTGCCGATGATGTTGCTGAATTCTGTATCCTTGCTGATTTTCTGAGTAGGTGTTCTGTCAATGTGGAGAGAGGGGTGTTAAAGTCTCAAACTATGAGTCCATTTGTCTATTTCTTCTTTCACCTCGTGCTTCACATGTATTACAGCTCTGGAGCTTGGTGCACACACGATTGTTTTGTCTTCTTGATGGATTGACCCTATTATCATTACATAATGTCCCTCTGCATCTCTCATAATTTTCTTTGCTCTGAAGTTCACTTTATCAGTTATTAATATAGTCACACTGACATTCTTTAGATTAAATTTACATCCTCCAATCTCTCTCTTTTAATTGGTATATTTAGGTAATTTACATTTAATGTAATTAATGCAATTATTGCTATATTAGGGTTTAAGTCTGCCCTTTATTTTTTATTTTGTGTTTGTTCTTTTTTTCTTTTTTTTGCTTCTTTTTGATATTTTGTGCTTTCTTGTGGGTTATTTGAACATTTTTTAGAATTATTTTTTATTTACCTATAGTTTTTTTTTTTTAATATCTCACTGTATAGCTGTTTTAGTGGTTGCTCTAGGGATTATACTATATATACACGTAACATCACAGTCTACTGGTATGGACATTTTATCAGTTCATGTGAAGTATAGAAACCTTATTTCCCTCTATGTCCCTTAACCCTTTCCTTATAATGGCCTTATGTATTTCTTTTATACACATTTAGAACTATATCAGATAATGTTAAGAGTTTTTGCTTCAACCATCAAACATAATTTAAAAAACTCAAAAGAAAGAAAATATGTCACATTTACTCACATTTGTATTCTTTCCATTTTTCTCTCTCCTGAAGTGACGGTCCAAGGTTCTTCCTTTTATCATTTCTTTTCTGTCTAGAAAGCTTCCTTTAGCCATTCTTTTAGGATAGGTCTGCTGGAACAAATTTTCTTAGTTTTCCTTCATCTGAGAATATCTTGATTTCCCCTTCAGTCTTGAAGGATATTTTCACCGGTAATAGGATTCTGGATTGATAGTTCTTTTCTTCTTGTACTTGAAAAATGTTGTGCCACTTTCTTCTGACTTTTATGGTTTCTGATGAGAAATTCAGTCATTCAAATTGTTTTTCACCTATAGGTAATGTATCATTTCTTTTGTTGCCTTTAAGATTTTTACTTTTTATTTTTTATTTTTTTACAAGTTTGATTATGTTTTTGTGTGGATTGGGTTTACCCTGTTTGGGATTTTCTTGGCTCCTTCAATCTTTTGTTTAATGTCTTTTACCAAATTGAGGAAGTTTTCAATTTCTTCACGTACTTGTCCAGTAGCATCCTCTTTCCCCTTTCTTTCCAGTACTGCAATTTAACACTTGCATTATAGTCCCACAGATCCTTGAAGCTCTGTTCATTTTCTTCCCCCATTCTGTTTTCTCCTTATTGTTCAGATTGGGTAATTTCTATCATTTCTTTCAAGTTTATGGATTCTTCTATTCTCCCCATTCTGCTGTTGAGCCCATCAGTGAGCTTTTTATTTTTCTCATTGTATTCTTCACTTCTAAGTTCCTATTTCTTTTTCTTTACACCTTCCATTTCTCTGCAGAGACATTCTATTTCTTCTATTTTAGAATAGAGTTTTACTCTATTTTTTGTGTGTTTCAATCATGCTTGTAATTGCTCACTGAAGTATTAAGAGCTGCTTTAAAGTCTCTGTCAGAACATGCTAATACTTCAGCTGTCTCAGTGTTGGCATCTATTGATCATCTCTTCATTCAAGTTTAGACTTAGACTTTCTTGGTTCTTGGTATGATGAGTAATTTTCTTTTGAAACCTGGACATTTTAAGTATTATGTTATGAGACTGGATATTATTTAAAGCTTCTGTTTCAGTTGGCTTTTCCTGGTGACAGAAATGGGATAACTTTTTTTTGTCTGCTGAGGGTACACATCTAGGTTCTCCACTTCTTGGCCTCCCAATACCCAAGTGAGGGCAGGGCTCCTCACTCCACTTGGGCCAGAGTGGGTACTCCAGTTCCCCACTCAGCTTCTGCTGATAACACCCTGGCTAAGAGTGGTAGGAGTGCTTGTTTTTGCTCTCTATTTGGCCTCCTTACTGCTGGGTAGTTGTGAAAGTCCTGATTCTCCACTGGGTTTTCTCTAACAACATCCCAACAGGGAGAAAAAGGGGCACCTTCTGCGGGGTGGGAGACTGGAATATAAGCTCTCCACAAGGTCTTCATTGTAGGTGGAGTTTTGTTACTCCTGGAAGTGATGAAAGTCCCAGCTTCTGACTTAGCTTTCTCTGCACCACCTCAGCAGAGGGGTTGGGGTACATAATTGCAGGCTGATGAGGGTGGGTGTCTGGGATTCCCACTCAGCATTGGCTGGTGGGGTGGAGCCAGTTTTTTCTGTGATGTTTGGCTGGAGTAGAACAGTTATTGTCTAAGGCTTTTTGTTTTTCTAGACAGCCCCTTCTCTGGTCCTTAGGCCAGAGAGAACAGGCTTTTGCTGTAGATGTTTCTGTTTGTACCCCCTGGTGTTTCTGGATTGCTGGCTTCTTTAGCTCGAAGTCTGGGATATATGAGGCAAGAAGAAAACCCAAGGAACTCACCACCTATTCTTCCTTGGGTTCCTAGGTCTCTAGCTGGTCTACCTTCTTATTTCTACCTTTTCAGAGTCTTCCAGTTTTCTTATGTTTGTTTTACATATGATATCCAACAGTTTTAGTTGTACTTAGCAGGGGGAATAGGAAAGAGTATATATGCTCCATCTTTCCAGAAGCAGAATTCCACTTGACTTTAAATGTATTGTTTTACCAAACTCTCAGAACAATGCCATGAAGGTGATATTATACCCATTTTTCAGATGAAGACACTGAGGTTCAGATGTCATTCACCCAGTAAGTGGTATAAAGATAATTGGAAGATAAATGGGGTAAGAGTCAAACGAGTAAATACAGTGGGGGCAAAATAGCTCACTCCCTTTTTGTTTGTTTGTTGTTGTTGTTTTTTTCTAACTGCCTCTTGGTCCTTTAAAGAGGAACAAGGAAAGGGGTGGGGACATGTAACAGGATCCTTTTGATCCCAGGCTGTAGTTCTTCAGTTTCTTTAGCCCTGACAGGTCTATTCCTATCTCCCACCAGGATGTTCTCTCTGGCAAGGGACACCCTCACCACCCTCACCTGTCTCCCACCTTCTTCCCTTTCTGCTACCCTATGCTCTGTTACTCTAAATTGCATCAGTGGCTTATTTTCTGAGCCCTTTCTCTTTCAGCCATAAACACTTGCCTCATTTATGAAGTACATGAAGAATCCCTCAGTGAAAGACTGAAGAGAGGCTTGAGTTAGTGGCTCCTTCTTTGGGTACCTCAGGTGATATTCCCTGGCAGGCCACCATGAACATTTGTGGCCTGGGAAGAACAAATGCAGGCCTCTGGTCCAGCTTCCCACTTTCAATCCTCAGCTTCCCCCTACATGACAAGGGGCCTTGCATAGGCCCAAATCCCATCCACACCAGCCCGCATGAACTGCTCTCCCTGCAGCCCAGTCTGTCCTGGGACTCAGGGAAGAGACCCAAGCAGGACCTCAGACAGCCACTTGAGAGGGGGTTTTCTGGGGGCCTCATGTATCCAGAAAGAGAAGGTATAGGCTCCAATGAGAGCATCTAAATAGCCCTATAAGCCCTTTGTAGAAAGGCATGCAGTTGGAATTTAGTCCCAATGGGGCCCATGGCCTTTCTATTGAAAGCATGGTTTATAAACCAGCAGCAGCAGCACTACCAGGGAACTTGTTAGAAATGAAGATTCTCAGGCCCAACCCCACAGCTACTCAACCAGAATATGTTAAACAAGATCCCCAAATGATTCATATTTTAAGTGTTAGAATTTGAGAAGCCATATTCTGATGCAGGTGCCCAAGAACAGAACAATATTGCCTTATGGGGGTGAGAGGGGACAGGAGTTGCTTGTCCTAGGACTAGTATTTTATAAGCCATATGGGAGAATGTAGACTTTGCCCAGTCTAAGAGAAAGAGAGAGGGAGCTTTTCCAGTAGTTCTACAACCCTTTATTTCCTGGGGAAGGGGAGGGCAATTTCAATGGATCCTAACTCCTACCCCACAAACCTCTTATGTATGTATTCCTAGGCAAATGACTTCTCCCAGACTCTCAGGCTTTTTTCTCCACACAATAAAGAAGCTGAACCAGATGATCTCTCTCTAACCCTCCCTCCAGGGAAGCAAAACATCCTCGAATGGGAAGCAGCATAAAACTGTGAAAACAGCATGCATTTTTTTGTTTATTATGTTATGTTAATCCCCATACATTACATCATTAGTTTTTGATGTAGTTCCATGATTCATTGTTTGCATATAACACCCAGTGCTCCATGCAGAATGAAAACAGCATGCATCTCAGAGGCAGTCTGAGCCTTTCACATGATAGCTCTACCATATATTCCTTGTGGGACCCTGTACAACTCAACCTCTCTGGTTCTCAGTTTCCTGTCTCAAAAAGTGGGCTAATAAAACCGCTGTATCAGCAGGGATGCACACAGAGAACCTACTACAGAACTTGGCCTATAGTGTAGGTTCAGAAAATACTATTGTTTATTCCAGCGCAAACGTTTATGCCTTTTGTAGAGAATCGGCTGATCCTACAGGCAGAACAAAGACACAGAAAATTGTAGAAATGTTATGAGGCCCTGCTTCTTCATTTTCATACCTGACAGGGTCTCTTTCTTCATAGAAAGGTCTGAGCTTTGTCAGCAATACCAGAAGCGGGAAGACTTAGCTCTGAACCAGTGGTCAGATCCATTAAATGAATTCTCTGCTCCTATTCAGACTAAACACAGGGACCTAATTCTCATAGTCTGTTATCTCCCTCTCCACACACGGAGTTACCAGGGGAGTTCAAGAAAGACACCACAAGAAGAGAGATGAAGTTTCTATAGGAGGAGAAGGAAGAAAAATGAATCGCCGTATCTTGATTTTCCCTCCCACATATCTACAGAAGGCAAGGCATCTAGGTAGATTGGTGAAGGAGAGAATAGAAGAGGTAGAGAGAAGGCAGCACTAGGAGTTGTGAGATAGCATTGATGCCCAACTGGATTTATTTATATTTTTAAGAGACCAGGCAGGGGGGAACAAAAAAGAAACGAGATGGTAGAGCAGCATGGCTGTGAATTTTTAAACTTATAGTTAGCTAGAGGGAAAATACCATTTTTGCCACATTTTCATTCCACTCAGGGTTACAATATTAATTGGCTTAGCAGACTTACAATCAGCAATTTCTTTTGCGGTGCACAGGTTAATGGAGTTGCCAGAGTGTTTCAGATATGAAATTGTTGCCTCATAATTATGTGGTTCTTCAATTTCAGCACTGAGAAGCATAGAGAAAAAGGTTACTTAAAATAAAACATTGCTTTAAACATATTTTAAAACTTTTTGTATTTTTTCTTCATTAGAGAGGTAATATGTCTGATGAATACGGTGATTTAAACAGATATGGAAGGCACACCACCCCTACTCTAAACTATAGAAATTCTGAAAAATATAACACAAAGAATTACATGAAGAACACAGAACTCATCTAGAAATCAGTAAAGTCTCCAGGTGCCATATATAGGGAGGAAAGCACAACTAAAGAATTAAGTGAGAATTACATGCAAAGGGAAACTGAGACAGATAAAGAAAAATCTTAATGACTGGGTGGCTGAGGATTTACTTTGAGTCAGAAGTAATGGGAAGCTAGAACTAAGCTATCAGCATGAAGTTCAGAGTCAAAAATGCCATTTCATCTGTAAAACAAATTGTAAAAAATATATGTACACTTTCCCAGGGAATAGCAGGGAAGCTTGGTATCCAGCTATGACTGTTGGAGCCTTTTAAAAGAACCACCCATGAGAAATCAGAAACTTGAAAACCAAGTACAGGTGAGGTTCTAAATGTATACTGTGTATTTCAGAGACTCAGAGACAAAATGGTGCTTGCAGTCCAACCCTCTCTTGTACAGCAAATCTGAAATCATTCTGTAAAGATGCTTCCACAACCCAAGGCACCTATGGTGGCCAAAGGAAACAATTCCCACTTAAAACAAGCTTATAGTAAAAAAAAAAAATGCAAACCACATAAAGAGATGAGCTACTACATATAGTCAGAAGATATAACAGAATGACAGAATTAAACAACAGAAAGACATGAAAGTGACTTTAAAATAAATATTTTTTTAAATGTTCAAAGAAATAAAGGAATAAAAGCCATTAGGTAAAAAGCAAACAAACAAAAAACTCAAGAGCATGAAAAAAGAATGTAGCTTTAGGGACAGGAGAAAGGAGTTACAGAAATCATTAGTTCTTGTAATAAAAAATTTAATGCAGAAGTTGAAAAGTAGATTAGACACAGCAGGAGAGAGAATTGGGGAATTAGTTAGATTTAAGGAAGTCACTCAGAATGCAGCAGAGAGAGATGAAGAGATGGAAAATATTAAAAGAGAAGTTAACCATGGGTAAGATAGAATGAGAAGGTTCAACATATATAGACCAGGGATTCCAAAAGGGAAAAAGGAAAGGGATGATGAAAAGGAGTCAGTATTCACATGATAATACCTAAGACTTTTAAAATTAAAAAAGGACATAAATCCTTCAATTGAAGTAGCTTCAACAATAAGAAATAATGATAAATCCACACTTACATACTTTGTAATAAGTTAGCATAAGTCAAAGGAAAAAAATGTAAAAGCTGTGTGAGAGAAAAGATAGATTACCAAGGAATAGCAGACTGGCAAGGGGCTTCTCATTAGCAGCAATAGGTGGTGGAGATTGTGGATAATATCTTAAGGGCTGAGGAAAGATATCAGTATCAAATTATCTTCTAGCTAAATTGTCATTAAACCTGAGGGAGAAACAAAGACCTTTTCAGAATACCAGTACACATATTTACTGCTCATAGATTCTTGCTGAAATACATCAAATCATTCAAATAAATTGAACTAGTAATGAAGTAGGATATAAGAAACAATGGTGGGGGAGTATCTAGAAAAGATGGCAGAGCAGGAAATCCTGAACTCACCCAGTCCCACAGACACAGTGAGATAACTACATCTATTGAAGAACTCTGAAATTGACCTCAAGACTGGCAAGACAGATCTTCCACTATTAATTGGACAGAGACTACATGGAAAATGGTAAGGGGGTGGAGATATAGTTGGGAAGCAAATCCTCAGCAAGACTAACCACAAATGGGAGGGACACCACAAGCAGGAAGAAGCAGAAGGATCAGACCCACCCCCACCCCCCCAGGCACCAGGGACCTGCATTGTGAAGACGAGTCCTCACAACGTCTGGATTTGAAAACCAGTGGGGCTTAACTTCTGGAGCTTTTAAAATCAGCAGGTTTAATTCTGGGAGAGCTGGAGGGTGAAAAGAAACCAAGTCCCTGAACTGAAAGAGCCAGCATAATAAATAACTTGGCTGAGACATAGCACAGAAGCAGCAGTTGGAAAGGTGCCTGGGGTAGATGTCAGTTTTTATTTACTACTCTCAGAATGGGTGCTGGTGGGGCAGGAATCTTCAGGAAATTTCTCCAGGTACCAAAGCAGTGGCAGGCACCATTTCTCCTCCCCCTCCCCAACTCTAGATGATCAGACACTTGTAGGAGCTAGCTCTAAAACTCTCAATCTAACTTGCTAGCACCACATGCCCCACCCCTGTGTTCATCTGCAGACACGCCCCATCCAACCCACCCAACTCAGCAGGTTCCTTCAAAGCAGCTCCTGCCTGGCCATACCCTACATGTGGCCCCAGCAGAAACCATTATCATTCCAAAGTGACTCCTGCCCTGGGGAGAAGGGGGAGATAATACTACACACCAGCATGCCCACAGTTCTGACTGGCTGTGCAGGAAGTGGGCCCTGCTGTGGGGTGAGCCTGCAACTGTGGCAGAGAGGCTAATTGCAGCCATCCAGTCTGACTGCTGTCCCTGCCCACATAGGAGCCCCCTCTGGTCTCAGACAGGCCTCTCAACAGCTGAGGGACCAAACCTTGAGGATGTGCTCACAATAGGGAAAGTGGGCCATTGCAGCCAGCTGGACTGAAGGCAATCACAGCTCAGACACAACAGTAAGGCACACACAGCCCACAAGGGAGACATCCCTGCAGTGCCTGATTCTTGTGACCTGGAGGGATTATGCTACAAGACATGATAGGACCTCTTCTACACGAGGCCACTACTTTTAAGACCAGGAGATGTAGCTGACCTCCCTAATATATAGAAACAAACATAGCGAGTTAGACAAAATGAAGGGACAGACAAATATGTCCCAAATAAAAGAATAAGACAAAAATCACAGCAAAAGAGCTAAATGAAACAGAGATAAACAATATGCCTGATAAAGAATTCAAAGTAATGGTCATAAAGACATTCACTGGACTTGAGGAAAGAGTTGATGATCTCAGTGAGAACTTCAATAAAGAGATAAAATATATATAAAAAAGAACCAGTCAGAGATGAAGAATTCAATAACTGAAATAAGAAATACATGAGAGGAGGGGCACCTGGGTGGTTCAGTTGGTTAAACGTCTGAATCTTGATTTCAGCTCAGGTCATGATCTCAGGGTTGTGAGATTGAGCCCCACATTGGGCTTCACACTGGGCACAGAGCCTGTTTAGGATTTCCTCTCTCCCTCTCCCTCTGCCATTCCCCCACCTTAAAAAATACATGAGAGGGAATGAAAAACAGATTAGAGGACACACAGAAGAACAGATCAGCAATCTGGAAGACAGGGTGATAGAAAGCACCCAAGCTGAATGGCAAAATGAAAAAAAAAATGAGAATAGATTAAGGAAACTCAGTGACATAATCTAGTGCAAAAACATTCACTTTATAGGGGTCCCAAAAGGAGAAGGAAAGAGAAAAGGGGAAGCAAAAAACTTATTTGAAGAAATAATAGCTGCAAACTTCCTGAATCTGGGGAAGGATACAGAAATCCAGATCCAGAAGGCAAAATTAACCCAAGGAGGTCCACACCAAGACACATAATAATTAAAGTGGCAAAAAGTAAGGATAAAGAGAAAATTTTAAAGGCAGCAATAGAAGAGAGTTACATACAAGGGAAGCCCCACAAGGCTATTAGCTGATTTTTCAGCAGAAATTTTACAGGCCAAAGGGAATGGCATGATATATCAAAATACTGAGGAAAAAAAAAAAATCCTGCAACCAAAAATAACCTACCCATCAAGGTTATCATTCAGAATAGGAGAGGTTAAAAATTTCTCAAACAAAAGTTAAAGGAGTTCATCACCACTAAACCAGATTTATAAGAAATGTTAAAGTGAATACTTTGGAAAGAAAAGGACATGACTAGAAGAAAATCATTAATGGAAAAAATTTCACAGGTAAAAGCAAACATATAGTGAAGGTAGTAGATTAATCACTGATAAAGCCAATATGGAGGTTAAAACACAAAAGTAGTAAAAACAATAATATCTATAAATAACAGTCAAGGAATACACAAAATAAAAAGATGTAAAATATGGTATATACAAAAAACCTGGAGAGGGGAGTAAAAATTTAGCGCTTTTAGAACATGTTTAAACTTCAGTGAGCATCAACTTAATAAAGACAGCTATAGGGGCGCCTGGGTGGCTCAGTCATTAGGCGTCTGCCTTCGGCTCAGGTCATGATCCCGGGGTCCTGGGATCGAGCCCCACATTGGGCTCCCTGCTCTGCAGGAGGCCTGTTTCTCCCTCTCCCTCTCCCCCTGCTTGTGATCCTGCTCTCACTGTGTCTCTCTCTGTCAAATAAATAAATAAAATCTTAAAAAAAAAAAAAAAGACAGCTATATACATAAGATGTTATATATGAACCCAATGGTAACCACAAATAAGAAACCTTTAACAGATACAAAAAAATAATAAAAAACAACATAAAAAGAAAGGAATACAAGTATAACACTAAATAAAGACATCAAACCACAAGGGAAAAGAGTAAGAGAAGAAAAAAGGAACAAAGAATTACAAAAACATACAGAAAACAATTAACAAAATGACAGTAAGTACATACCTATCAATAATTACTTTAAATGTAAATAGACTAAATGCTCCGATCAAAAGACACAGGCTGACTGAATGGATATAGAAACAAACCCATGTGTATGCTGCCTATAAGATACTTACTTAAGATCTAAAGACACATACAGACTGAAAGTGAAGGTCTGGAAAACATATATCATTTAAGTTAAAGTGAAAAAAAAAAAAAATCCAGGGAAGCAATACTTATATCAGACAAAACAGACTTTAAAACAAAGACTAGCAAAAGACAAAGAAGGGCACTACATACTGATGAGGGGATCAACCCAACAAGAGGCCATAACAATTATAAATATCTATGCACCCAACATTGGAGCACCTAAATAAATAAAGCAAATATTAACAGACTTAAAGGTAGAAACTGACAGTAATACAATAATAGTAGGGGACTTTAATACCTGTTTCCATCAATGAATAAATCATATAGACAGAAAATCAACAAGGAAACAGTAGTTTTGAAGCACACATTAGACCCAATGGACCGAAAAGATATATACAGAATATTCCATCCCAAAACAGCAGAATACACATTCTTTTCAAGTACACATGAACATTCTCCAGGACAGATCACATTAGGCCACAAAAGAAGTCTCAATAAATTTAAGAAAACTGAAGCCATACCAAGGATCTTTTCCAACCACAACAATATAAAACTAGAAATCAATTACAAGAAAAAATCTGGAAGGAACACAACTACAGAAGGCTATATAATATGCTACTCAATAATGAATGAGTCAAACAAGAAATAAAGGAAAAAATAAAAAAAATACATGGAGATAAATGAAAATGAAACACAATGGTCCAAAATCTTTGGGATGCAGAGTACAGGCCTACCTCAAGAAACAAGAAAAATCTCAAATAAAAGACCTAACTTTATACCTAGAAGAGTTAGGAAAACAACAAAGCACAAAGCTAATAGAAGGAAGGAAATAATAAAGATTAGAGCAGAAATAAATGAACTTGAGACAAAAAAAAAAAAAAACAGAAAAGATCGATGAAACCAGAAGTCAGTTCTTCAAAATGATAAACAAAAGTGATAAGCCTTTAGCCAAATTTATCAAGAAAACAAGAGGAGTTAAGTAAATATAATCAGAAATGGAGGAGTAAGAACTGACAGTAAATACAAAGGATTATAAGAGACCATTATGAACAATTTTATGCCAAAAAATTGGACAACCTAGAAGAAATGGATAAAATCCTAGAGATTTATCATCTTCAGAAACTAAATTAGGAAGAATTACAAAATTTGAACAGACTGATTACCAGTAATCAGGAATCTAAATTGATTCAGTAATAAAAAAAATTCCCAACAAACAAAAGCCCAAAATCAGATAGTTTCAGGATGAATTCTACCAACTATTTAAAGAAGAGTTAATATCTATTCTTCTCAAACTATACCAAAAAATAGAAGAGAAAGTAAAACTTCCAAGTTCATTCTATGAGTTCAGCATGACCCAGATACCAAAACCAAACAAAAACACTACAAAAAAAGGAAACTATAGGTCAATATCTCTGATAAACATAGATACCAAAAATCCTCAAAAAAATACTAACAAACCAAATCCAACAATACATTAAAAAAATCAAGATTGAGTAGGATTTATTCCAGGATGCAAGTGTGGTTCAATATTTGTAAATCAATCAGTGTGATACATCACCTTAATAAGAGAAAGGATAAAAACCTTATGATCATTTCAACAGATGCCAAAAAAAAAAAAAGGGGGGGCATTTGAAAAAATACATCTAAAAAAAGAAAAGAAAAAATACATCTATTTATGATTAAAAAAAAAAAATCTCAACAAAGTGGGTTTAGGGGTAATACACCTGAACATATAAAGGCCACATATGAAAAACAAATAACATTATACTCAAAGGTGAAAAGCTGAAACTTTCCCTCTAAGATCAGGAAGAAGACAAGGATGTTTTCTCTAACCACTTTTACTCAACACAATACTGGAAATGCTAACCACAGCAATCAGACAAGAAAAAGAAATAAAAGGCAATCCAAATTGGTAAGGAAGAACTTACTATTTGCAGATGACATAATACTATATATAGAAAACCCTAAAGACTCCACCAAAAAACTATTCAAACTGATTAATGGTTCAGTGAAGTTGCAGGATACAAATAAGTATACAGATATCTGTTGCATTTCTATACAATAACAGTGAAGTAGCAGAAAGAGAAATTAACAATTCCATTTACAAATGCACCAAAAAGAATAAGATACCTAGGAATAAATCCACCAAGGAGGTGAAAGACCTGTACTCTGAAAACTATAAGACATTGATGAAAAAGATAGAAGATGAGACAAATGGAAAGATACATTATGCTCATAGATTGGCAGAATTCATATTGTTAAAACGTCCATACTACCCAAAGCAATCTAGATTCAATGCAATCTCTTTTTTTTTTTTTTAAAGATTTTATTTATTTATTTGAGAGAGAGAGAATGAGAGAGAGTGAGTACATGAGAGGGGGGAGGGTCAGAGGGAGAAGCAGACTCCCTGCCGAGCAGGGAGCCCGATGCGGGACTCGATCCCGGGACTCCAGGATCATGACCTGAGCCGAAGGCAGTCGCTTAACCAACTGAGCCATCCAGGCGCCCCTCAATGGAATTTCTATCAAAATACAAATAGCATTTTTCACAGAACTAAAATAATTGTATGTAAATTATCATATGCATGTAAAATATTTACAGTATATAAAATATATAAATTTAAAAATTTGTATGGAATCACAAAAAGACCTTGAATATCCAAAGCAATCTTGAGAAAGAAGAACAAAGCTAGAGGTATCACAATCCCCAATTTCAAGATATACCATAAAGCTATAATAATCAATAAAATATGGTGCTGGCACAAAATTAGACACATAGATCAATAGAACAGGACAGAAAGCCCAGAAATAAACCCACGCTTATATGCTCAGTGAATCTATGACAAAGAAGGCAAGAATATACAATGGGGAAAAGACAATCTATTCAACAAATGGTGCGGGGAAAACTGGACAGCTGCATGCAAAAGAATGAAACTGGACAACTTTCTCATGACATACACAAAAATAAACTCAAATGGATTAAAGATCTAAATGTGAGACCTGAAACCATAAAACTCCTAGAGGAAAACATGGGCGGTAATCCCTTTGACATTGGCCTTAGCAATATATTTATCGATAGGTCTCCTCAGGTAAGGGAAACAAAAGCAAAAATAAACTATTGGTACTTCATCAAAATAAAATGCTTTTGCACAACAAAGGAAATCATCAACAAAACAAAAAGGCTTGGAGAAGATATTTTTAAATGACATATCTGATAAGGGTTAATATCCAAAACATATAAAAAAGCTTACACAACTCAAAACTGAAAAAATAAATAATCCAATTAAAAATGGGCAGAGGGGGGCACCTGGGTGGCTCAGTCAGTTAAGGATCTGCCTTCAGCTCAGGGCATGATCTCAGGGTCCTGGGATGGGGCCCTGCATTGGGTTCCCTGCTCAGCAGGGAAGCCTGCTTCTCCCTCTGCCAGTCTGCCTGCTTGTGCTCTCTCACTCGCGCATGCTCTCTCTTTCTCGAATAAATAAAATCTTTTTAAAAAATGGACAGAGGACCTGAATAGACATTTTTCCAGAGAAGACATACAGATTGCCAATAGACACATGAAAAGATGCTCAACATCACTCATCATCAGGGAAATGCAAATTAAAACCATGATATTACTTTACACCTGTCAGAATGGCTAGAAGCAAAAAGACAAGAAATAACAAATGTTTGCAAGGCTGTAGAGAAAAAGGAACCCTCATGTACTGTTGGTGGAAATGTAAATTGGTACAGCCAGTGTGGAAAACAGTACGGAGGTTCCTCAAAAAATTAAAAATAGAATTACCAGACAATCCAGTAATTCCACTACTAGGTATTTACTCATGAAAAATGATAACACTAATTTGAAAAGGTATACACACCCCTGTGTTTACTGCAGCATTATTTACAATAACCAAGTTATGGGAGCAGCCCAAGTGTCATCAATAGATGAATGGATAAAGAACAAGTGGTATGTATATACAATGGAACATTACTTATCCATAAAAAAGAATGCAATCTTGCCATTTGTGGCAACATGGATGGACCCAGAGGGTATAATGCTAAGTGAAATAAGTCAAAGACAAAGACAAATACCATATGATTTCACATATATGTGGAATCCAAAAAACAAACAAATGTATAAACAAAGAGGAAACAGATACGTAAATACAGAGAACAAACTGGTGGTTACCAGAGGGGTGGTTGGTGGGGGAATGGGGGAAATAAGTGAAGGGGTTTAAGATGTACAAACTTCCAGGTATAAATAAATAAGTCATGGAGAGGAAAGTACAGCATAGGGAATATAGTCAGTAATATTGTAATAACACCGTGTGGTGACAGATGGTGACTACACTTATTGTGGTGAGCATTGAGTAACAGAATTGTTGAATCAGTATGATGTGTACCTGAAACTAATAAGACACTGTATGTTAATTATATTTCAATTAAAAAAAGAAATAATGGTGATCAAATAAATTAATAAAGCTATTGGTAAGTCTAAATACATATCAACTGTAAAAATGACTAATTTGTAGAAGTTTAAGAGTAAGATGGAATTAAAAATATTAAATAATACTATGAAAAATAGTGGGAGAGGGCTATGAGAGTTATCCTCACATCTTTGTATCATTTAGGAGCAAGAGAGAGATTTTGATTTATATCAGACTTAGTTAATTGGATGTCAAAATTTAACTGTAACTACTAAAAAGAATAGAAATAGAGTGTTTAACTTCTCAATTGGTAGAAGGAGACTATGGAAATGAGAAAACTTAAATATTAAAGAAGAAGGCAGAAAAGGAAAAAAATACACATGTAAAAAATTTCATAATATACTTAAAATGAGAAAAAATCCAAATAGATCAAGAATCACAATAAATGCAAATAGATTTCTTTAATAAAATAGTATCTGCATGTTGTTAAAATCTAGCTAATGCTCTCAAAAAGCAAACCAAAGCTCCTTTATAAATGTATGGAAAAAGATATGCAAACCAAATACTAACCAAAAGAAATCTTAGGTAGGTTTATTAATATTAGACCATACTTTAGCATGACTGATCAAGAAAATGAGAGAAGGTACACACATGCGTGCATATACACACATGCACACAAATTATGGACAAGAAAGACAATACTAGAGAGAGATTTAGGTTTTCAGAATTCTAAAAAAAATGTTAGGATAAACTTTCTGCTTAAGAAAGCAGAAATTTGAAAATTTAGGAAAAACTGGTGAACTTATAAATATAAAATTACCCCAGCGACTGAAGAACTATATACAAAGGCTGATAAGCCAATAAAACATTCATGAGCCTGAATCAATAGTACATACATCCACTCTCCCTCCCACTTACCTTCACACTCAATCCATCCTTCTTTCTCCTCCACCAAATAGTTTTATGGGCAAGTTTGAATGAATAGTTTCAGAGAACAGAAAAAGAGAAAAGCTACCCTACTCATTTTAAGAGGGCAGTATGATTTTGATATGAAAACTACAACATGACCAAAAATTAAAAATATAGCTCAATCTCACTTAAAAGATTTTAGCCCAAACTCACTAAATACTAAAAAAAATGAGTTAATTAGTATTAAAATTAACTCAAGAACAACTAAAATTTATTCAAGATGTCAATGATGGCATCAGAAAGTCTACTTCATCACACTTTTCTCTTATGAGAAAACCAGATTATTTTAATAGATGCAAAAAAACCATGCCACACAAACTTTCTTAACTAGATTAATCTCCAATATCATACTTAATGGTGCACTGTAGCAAAGAATTAATATCTCAACTCCACTGGAAACTTCTGCAATAGGGAAAAAAGACAAACTCATAGAAAATTGGACAAATGGATATTATAGACATCACAGAAGAAATTTTGAATAGCTTATAAAAATAAATTCACACACAAAAAAATAAAAAATAAATTCACAACCATGTAGTAAACAGGGAAATGGAATTGAGATAATGAGAATTAGTTCACACCCCTCAGTTTAAGCAAGAATCCCAAAGTTTGAAAATAATACCTCATTTGGCAAGAAGAAACTGGAACTTTATACGAGCTTGAGAATATAAACTGGCACAGCCACTTTGGAATATATTTTTCAATATCTAGTAAAACTGAAGTTGTTTACTATTGTTTAGAAATTTTATTTCTTAGTAAATAACCTAGGGGAAACCTGGTTTTATATATATATGAGATGATTATTATAGCATCATTTGAAAGGGTGAACATTCAAAACAACTGGAATGTCTCTCAGCAAGGGAACACATGAACAAATTGTGGTATGTTCATATGATGGAATATCTACAATATGCAATTATATTGACTAAACTAGACTTATATGCATCAACATAGACAGAATATGAAAACACAGCTTTGAAAAAAATCACGCTACAGGATAATAAGATGGCATTTATAAAAAAATGTAAAATACCATATCTGTAAGAAATATGAATTTGTAGTTAAAGTATAAAATATACACTAAATGGATACATTCCTGTATCCATATTACAATTTGCTGCTGGGAGGGAGAATGAGATTGAGACTGAGGAGTGAAATGAAGGGGACTTCATCTGTATCTGCAACAAATGGAAAATCACTACTTCACTAAATGTGGAACATAGGAGAGGGAGAAGAATCACCCATGACCTTCCCACCTTAACACAAGTGAGGTCTTAGTATTTTAGTATTCTTCCTGATTTTTTCCATTTATAGAAATGTATATTAGTATACCTGCTGTTACAGACAATGAAGAGGTTGGAGTTCTCTTTTCTTGTCCCCCCCTTTCCCATTTAATATTACAAGCACATTCCACCTGATTGTTTTCCCTCATTTGACCAGCTTAAGTATTTTCAGATTTTTTTAAAATCATATTCTCTAAAGATGTATGAATAGTTCATTTTGCTGAAAAGGAAAAATTATGAACTCCAATGCATCAGTAGTTTCTCCCCTATTTTGTTTCCCTTCCCTATCATAAAGTAATCGAGAGAAACTTTCTTAAATTATAGACTATGCCATGTATCTCATGCTCCAATGACCTAACAATCTCATCAGGTCTATGGTAAATTAACTTTATTAATAAGAAACAATTTGTGGAAAAATTGAAAGAAGATGTCTAATCAATTTCTTGGACAATTTTTGTCAGAAATGAATAAGTATCTGACTTTAGATGATCGAAAAGAATTTCAGCTGAATATAAAAAAAAAAGCATCTTTCAGATCAATTGTCTTTACAGAGGGACAGTCCCAGGATTAATGTTAAAAATGAAAAAAGATATTGTAGATGTATTTAAACCTCCTTTTTTAACCACATGAAAATACTTTTTATCCTTTTCCTGGTCCATTAAAACCAGATCTGAAATCTGCCTTGATTTAATACAGTGTGGGTCAATATAAAGAACTTGGATTGCAGGGAAGAAATAACAATGATTTAAATAAATCTATGTGTCAATTTTTTTGTTTTCACATTTATTAAAATATCTGTCTAGAGTCTGTCTCCAGAACTATAGACATTATTGGGAGGCAGCACAGAATTACAGACAAACTTGGATCTTGGGGTCAGACAGATATAAACTTGAATCCTAGCTCTTCTACTTTCTAATTATAAAGTACTGAATAAATACCTTAATCTCAGTTTCCTACTTTATAAAATAGTAATAATAAAATCTAATTTAAAGGTGTATTGTGGATATTGAATGAAATATTTGCTTTCTGCACACAGGCATTCCAATAAAGTGTGCTAGTAATATTATTATATTGGAAGACAGAAATTATAATATTAAAAAAATAAGTTTCAACACACATCTGACGGATGACTATGATCCCTTCCAGAGACCTTGGAGGGTGGGTATTATCTTCATGCTCTCCCTCTGCTGTGCTCCAAGCATGCAAGTATCTCTCACAGGGGAGCTCTTATACACATCTGGTTTTTAGTCTAGTGCTATGGTTTTTGTGGCTGCTATCCAGAAAATGCTCCTTGATCACCTGATTCTGGTGGCCAGGGGGGCTTATGTTCCTGTGTCCCACAGGACTGTAACAATTGGAGAGACAGTTCTTGGCCTGCTGTCATCCCTAGGGCATTGTATAAACATCAGGCTGAAACACAACCCCAGTCATTCTGTTAAAGACGCCCATTTGCTTATCCTGGAGTTTTGGCCTGAGGGCCAGGCTTCAGGTGTGCCACACATCTAGAGGCCTATGGAGGGGCTCTCAGGGGACATAGGCCAGTGGCCACCATCTTTGTACTCTCTCTCTCTGCCTCGCTACTACTCACAGGCATCTCCCAGAAAGGAGCCTATACATTCATCTGGAGCCCTGATTGTTCTGTCACCCAGGGGACACTTCCAGATTGCCTAGCTCTGGTTGCCAGTGGGGCTTATGTTTGCAGTCACACAAGACGGTAGATAACTGAATACTCTAAAAGTTGCTGTCAGAGAGTCTGGCTCCTAATCAGCCTGAATCTGGGTGCTGACTGAGGTCCTCTCCTTTGGGACACTGATACGTCTTGGCATAGCTTCACTACTGGGAGCTATTAACAATATAATAGGCTGCTTGGATGATCAAAAAGTTTGAGAACATCAGATGCTAGGGCAGGGTTGAATGATAAGGTTTATCTCCTACACAAGGCCACTCCTTCAAGACTGGGAGAGGTGGCCATTTCATCTACTATATAGAAACCAACACAGAGAGTCAAGCAAAATGAAGAAACAGAGGCATGTGTTCTGGGAAAAAAAAAAAAAAAAAAGCCCACAAGAGAAAACCATGGGAAAAAACCTTAATGGAATAGAGATAAACAATCTAACTAATAAAGAGTTCAAAGTAATGGTCATAAAGATGCTTACTAAACTTAGGATAAGAATGG
Source organism: Leptonychotes weddellii (assembly GCF_054177405.1). Lineage (NCBI taxonomy): Eukaryota > Metazoa > Chordata > Mammalia > Carnivora > Phocidae > Leptonychotes > Leptonychotes weddellii. The sequence continues at coordinate 41,835,079 of NC_138372.1, forward strand.
ATGAACACAGTAAGAACTTAAAGAGAAAATATAAATAGTACCAGTGGAAGTCACAAAGCTGAAGCATACAATAACTGAGCTGAAAAGTACACTAAAGGGATTCAATAGCAGAGCAGATGAAGCAGGACAAAGGATCAGTGACCTCAAAGACTAGACACTGGAACTTATTCAATCAGAGCAGTAAAAAGAAAAAAGAATGAAAAAGAGTGAAGAAAGCTTAAAGGACTAGTAGGACAACATCAAGCTGACTAATGTTCACATTATAGGGGTCCCATGAGAAAAGAGAGAGGGGGGGTCAAAAAGAAATAATTACTGAAAATTTCTCTCACCTGGAGAAAAAAAAAACACACATGTAGATCTAGGAAGACCAGAGAGTTCCAAATGAAATAAACCCAAGGAGACTCACACAAAGGCACATTATAATTAATATGTTGAAAATTAAAGAGAATGCTGCAAGCAGGAAGAAAAAAACAACTTGTTACATACAAAGGGAACACACCTAAAACTATGCGATTTCTTCAGTAGAAACTTTGTAGGCCAGAACAGAATGGCATGATTTGTTCCAAGTGCTGGAAGAAAAAAAACTTCAACCAAGAATATTCCACCTGGCAAAGTTGATGTTAAGAACTGAAGGGGAGATAGAGTTTTCCAAACCAGCAAAAGGTATAAGAGTTCATCACCACCTAACCAACTTTACCAAAAATGTTAAAGGAACTTCTTTATATGAAAAGAAAAGGCACTAATTAGGAACAAGAAAATTTATAAAAGTATAGGTAAAGGTAAGTATATGGTAAAGGTAAATATATAATAAGGTAGTAGATTAATCACATAAAGCCAATATGAATGTTAAAAAAACAACAGTAGTAATAGTAATAATAACTGTAATTGTAATAATTAGTTAAGAGATATACAACATAAAAAAGATGTAAAATGTGACATCAAAAACATAAAACATGGAGATAGAGTAAAAATGTAGAGCTTTAGAATGTGTTCGAACTTAAGTTATCAACTTAAGATAGACTGTTATAAAGCTAAATTGTTATATGTAAGCCTCATGGTAACCACAAAGCAAAAACCTATTGTATGTACACAAAAGATAATGAGGAAGAAATGTAAGCATACCACTAAAGAAAGTCATCAAACCACAAAGGGAAAGAGAAAGAGGAGAATAAAGGAAAAGGGGAAACTACAGAACACTGAGAAAACAACAGAATGGCAAGAAATACTTACCAATAATTACTTAAATGTAAATGAGTGAAATTCTCTAATCAAAAGACATAGAGTGGCTGAATGAATGAGAAAACAGACCCACCTATATGCTACCTATAAGAGACTAATCTTCAGATTTAAGGACACACAGACTGAAAGTGAAGGGTTGGAGAGAGATACTCCATGCAAATGAAAACCAAAAGGAAGCTGGGGTAGCTATACCTATATCAGACAAAATAGACTTTAAAACAAAGATTGTAATAAGAGACAAAGAAAGCATTACATAATGATAAAGGGGCCAATCCAATAAGAGGATACAACATTTGTAAATATTTATGCGCCCAACACAGGAGCACCTTAATATATATGTAACAAATATTAACAGACCTAAAGGGAGAAACAGACAGTAATACAATAATAATAGGGGACTTTGATACCCCACTTCCACCAATGGATAGATCATTTAAATAGAAAATCAATAAGGAAACATCAGCCTTAAATGACACATTAGACCAGATGGACGTAACTGATATATAAGAACATTTCACTCAACAGCAGCAGAATATACATTTTTCTCAAGTGTGACTAGAACATTCTCCAGGATAGATCATATGTTAAGCCACAAAACAAGTCTTAATAAATTAAAGAATACTGAAATCATTATTGAGGATCTTTTCTGACCACAATGGTATAAAACTAGAAATTATAAAAAGAAAATTGGAAAGTTCACAAACATATTTTTATAGAGATTAAACAACATGTTACTGGTCAAAGATGAAAAGAGAAATAAAAAAATACCTTGAGAGAAATGAAAATGGGAATACAACATAAACTTATGGGATGCAGCAAAAGCAGTTCTAAGAGCAAAGTTCATAGAGATAAATGCCTACCTCAAGAAACAAGAAAAATCTCAGACGAACAACCTAACATTACCCCTCAAGGAACTAGAAAAAGAAGAACGAATGAAGCTCAAAGTTAGGAGAAGGAAGGAAATTACAAAGATTAAAGAGGAAATAAATGAAACGAAAAGACAACAGAAAAGATCAATGAGTATAAGAGCTGATTCTCTGAAAAGATAAGTTTTGCACAGTGAAAAAAACCATCAATAAAATAAAAAAGCAACCTACTGAATGGGAGAGAATATTTACAAATTAGATATATGATAAGGGATCAATATCCAAAATATATAAAGAACTTCTACAACTCAATAGCAAAAACTCCCAAACAGTCCAATTGAGAAATGGGCAGGATATCTGAATAGACTTTTTTTTTTTTCCCAGAGAAGACATGGAGATGGCCAATAGGTACTTAAAAAGATGTTTAACATCACTAATCAGAGAAATGCAAATCAAAACCACACTATTACCTCATACCTGTTAGGATGGCTATTATCAAAAAGAGAAGAAATAAAAAATGTTAATGTGATGTGGAGAAAAGGGAACTCTTGTGAGCTGTTACATGAGAATGTAAATTGGTGCAGTCATTACAGAAAACAAAATGGAGGTTCCACAATAAATTAAAAATAGAACAATCATATGATCCAGCAATTCCACTTCTGAGTTTTTATCTGAAGTCTACAAAAATGTTAACTCAAAAAGATATATGAGCACCCTCATGCTCATTGTACCATTATTTACAATAGCAAAGATAGGGAAGCAATCTAAATGTCCACTGATGGATGGTTAAGGAAATGTGGTACATATATACAATGAATACACACGCACACACACACACACAGAGCCATAAAAAAAAAAGAAATCTTGCCATTTGTGATAATATAGAAGGACCTTAAGAACATCATGCTAGGTGGGCGCCTGGGTGGCTCAGTTGGTTAAGCGACTGCCTTCGGCTCAGGTCATGATCCTGGAGTCCCAGGATCGAGTCCCGCATCGGGCTCCCTGCTCAGCGGGGAGTCTGCTTCTCCCTCTCACCCTCCCCCCTCTCATGCTCTCTTTCTCTATCTCATTCTCTCTCAAATAAAAAAAAAAAAAAAAAAAATCTTAAAAAAAAAAAAAAAGAACATCATGCTAGGTAAAATAAGCAGACAGAGAAAGACAAATACCATATGATCTCACTTACATGTGTCATCTAAAAAAAAAAAAGAAAAGAAAAGAAAGAAAGAAAGCTCCGAACTCATAGACACAGAGAACAACAGAATGATGGTTGACAAAGGTGCAGGGTGGGGTTTGGATAAATGGGTAAAGGTTGGTGGTCAAAGGTACATACTTCCAGTTATAAAATAAATCATGGGGATATAATGTACATCATGTTGATTACAGTTAATACTACTATATTGCATTATCTGAAAGTTGCTACCATATACAGAACTTAGAAGATATCACAAAAAAAAAAATTGTAACTATGTACGGTGACAGACATTAATAAACTTATTGTGACCATTTTACAACATAGACACAAATAATGAATCATTATGATGTACACCTGAAAATTATATAATATTATATGTCAATTACACCCAACTGAAAAAGGTTTTTTTGAAGTTTGCATTTTGGAAAGTTCTTTTTATTACTGACATAGCATCAACTTTCTCTATTTTCTGACTTTCTCATAGAAAACCTCTAATAACTTAAGTATTACATTGTTTCTTAATGATATCTTCAACATTACGTATGTTCAAGAAGAAACAACAGCTCTGTAAATGCAGGGTTAGTGTGACAGATGATTTACAAAAGAAATTTTCTCATTGTGTTTGAATTCTTGGAATTCTATCTTCAAAATCAGTTTTTGAACAGTGGGGTCTCTGTTTGAATCGTGGCCTCCTCTAATGGTTGTTTCTACTTGCCATGTCAACCCCTAGACCACAGCTGTCTTTTGGAAAATAATTTAGTCAACCTCTGTGTGAAGCTGTACATTCTAGAGAAGTGGCTCACACAGCTCATTCTAACACCTGTTCACTTGGTCGAACAGTGAAACAGTCCATCGCAGAATTAGCTACAATTGTTGAGTGTTTGCCATGTGTTAGGCGCTGTACTTAGATTCATCACGTCCATCTCTTACTGACTGTGTGGGTCTCAGGCAGTCATTTAAGATCCCAGAGCCTTAATTTCTTCACTGGCTCACTGTGGCCATTTAGTGTAGGAATAACTCAGTTAACATGTGGTCAATGCCTGACAAATACATATTCTCTCTCATCTTCTCCTGTTCCACATGACAAGAGGGTAAGTTGAAATTTTTCAGGGCAAGAAGGCTCTGGAAAATCTAAAGAAGAGCTTATGTTAGGTGGAAAAACTGAGACTTGAACAGCAAAACCTGTTAGGTGCACTTTTGTATTTATTTTATTAGGGAGGTAAACGGAAGTTGAAAATCCAGCTTCTTTCACTTCTCCTTTCAGTGGGCCACCCATTTTGGATATAAGAACACGGGTAGCTTAGCCAGGAGTGGCTCTGTGTGACATTCCACAGGTGCCTGGTGACAAGGTAGTGTAAGACCATCCGATTTCTCAATTACCCAATGTCCCAAACTGGGCAAGTTCCATCTCCAATAAATAACTTTCGGTAAGACTGCTGCTCTTCCCACAGGCCTTCACCTTAAGAACTCCTCCTCTTGAGTTAAGTGACTGGTGATGAGACTTTTAAAAAAGACTAGGACTAGGTGCTACAATGGATCTCAGAATGCATTTATGCCAGGTTCACAAAAATATGTGATACATTTTCAAGGACACTCTTCTTTCACAAGCTATTGAAACTGTCTTCTACGTTTCCTCTTCTACTACTTCCGCTACTCCACGCTCCTGCCACCACCTCAACCACTTCCTTCATTTCAACAGAACACACACACACACAGGTTTGTGCATATATATCTCTGTATATGATACGTGTGCTTTAAATGTGTATATATACATATGTGTGTATATACAGATACATATGTATGCACATACATATGTGTGTGTATATGTGTCTAAGCTCAACCTTACTAGTACATGTTTCATGACCTTACTAATTCTCCTTTGATTTCAACAACAACCACGACAAACAACAAATACGATGCCTCCAACATCACTTTGGACAGTAGGTATTTCTTTGCTTTTAATCTATGAATATATACCTCCATTCTTCCTATAAAGGGCCACAAAACTATGATGACTCTGGTAACTAATTTTATGTGTTAACTTGACTGGCCACAGGATGTGCAAATTAAATGTTATTTCTTTCCTTTTTTTTTTTTTAACTTATTTATTTATTTGAGAGAGAGAGCAAGTGAGCACGCACAAGTAGCAGGGCGGGGGGCAGATGGAGAAGAAGAGAGAGAATCCTGAAGCTGAATCCCTGCTGAGCGCAGAGCCCAATGTGGGGCTCAATCTCCCGACCCTGAGCTCAATCAAGAGTTGGCTGCCCAACCAACTGAGCCACCCAGGTGCCCCTTAGGCTTGACTTTCTTAAAGGACTCGGACTCCTAATGCCACCACTAAAGCAGATTCTTACTTAACCACTGGCAACTTCTGTAGCCTTAAACAAAATAACCTTAAGCCCTCATTTTCATTAGTAAGGTCAACTTGTAAAATATCAGCTTTTCAAACTTCAGGGTGTCTCTTTGAGGTGGCCATAATATCCAACCCCACCTGTTTCACAGAAAGGTAGAGTAGGTTATCCTCAGAGCTAGAGGCAGGCTTTTAGTAGGAACCCTGTCTGCTGACTCCAGCCCTTCTGTAGCACTAGACCTTGTTACAGACAAACCCCGCTCCTACCAACAAACAGCAAAGAGCCGCCATTTATCAAGTGTTGACAACACTGCCCGACACTCTGTGGAATTACAGATATTCATCTCAATCCTCACAGCGATCCTAGGAGGTAGGATTTATTGATTTCACCATCTCCCATGTGAGGAAATGGGATGCCCAGAGATATTAAATTACTTTTCTAAGATCACACAGCTCGTGTGTAGAGCTCGAAATAGGAATCTGAGGTCATCTGACCCAAAGTCTATGCTCTTAACCCTTTACAATGTACTAGCTGGATCTTCTAATTTTCAAGTGTTGCAAAAGCATTCCATCTAAGCAAACTTCAATTATGCAGCTGGTAAGAGATGGTAGATCCTCTCCCTGCTTTCAAAGAATTTATAATTTAGACAGGAAGGTGGGGAACACCCAAGAATCTCGGAAATAATAAAAACAGACTGTATATAATCATATACAGTTAAGTATACAAAGTACCATCTAAGTCCATAGTATAATTCAGCCAACACTTAATGAACTATTCCATGCTGCACTGCCCCCCCCCACACCCCACTACTATCCATTCTAAACATGTCAGATTATGGTTCCTGAAAACACCAGGATGCTTTCTGCTGCTGTGTTTCCATATATGTGGCTCTCCTCATTGTCAGATCCTTATCATCAATGGCCTCTTCACAAACTCCAACCTTTTCTTTAAAATACAAATTAAGTGTCATTCTCTTTGCTCCTTCTATAATCTATTCTCTACAAAGTGGTCAGAATGATCTTTTATTTATTTATTTTTTAAAATTTTATTATGTTACGTTAGTCACCATACAATACATCATTAGTTTTTGATGTGGTGATCCACGATCCATTGTTTTCATACAACACCCAGTGCTCCATGCAGTACGTGCCCTCCTTAATAGCCATCACTGGGCTAAGGGGAACCCTCTTATACTGTTGGTGGGAATGCAAGTTGGTACAGTCACTTTGGAAAACAGTGTGGAGATTCCTCAAAAATTTAAAAATAGAGCTACCCTATGGCCCAGCAAGTGCACTCCTGGGTATTTACCCCAAAGACACAGATGTGGTGAAAAAGAAGGGCCATATGCACCCCAATGTTCAGAGCAGTGATGTCCGCAATAGCCAAACTGTGGAAAGAGCTGAGATGCCCTTCAACAGATGAATGGATAAAGAAGATGTGGTATATATATACAATGGAATATTACTCAGCCATCAGAAAGGATGAATACCCAACTTTCACATCAACATGGATGGGACTGCAGAATGATCTTTTAAAAAGAGGATTTGAACCTTATCACAATCCTGCTTAAGACTCTTCTGAGGCTTCTTAGTATTCTTTCTTTTTTTTTTTAGCATGTTCCACACCCAGCATGGAACCCAATGCAGGACTCCATCTCATGACCCTGAGATCAAGACCTGAGCTGAGATCAAGAATCGGATGCTTAACTGACGGAGCCACCCAGGCTCCCCCTTCCTATGATTCTTAATGAAAAACAGCAACAACTACAAAACCATCAAGTGCCTCCCCTTTATTATCTCACTTCCAGCAACCTCTCCAAACTCCTGTCCAACCATTCTTCTCCTCCACCAGGACACTCTGACCTCACTGGCTGCCTCTCTCTCTTGCAAGGATGCCACACTCTCTCCCACCTCAAGGACTTTGCAAACGCTGTTCCTGCCACCTGGAATGACTCTGTATGGCCAGCTCTTTCTCAACCATCAGGTCTCCCCTTATAGGTTGCCTTCAAGAAAGTCCTTCTTCTACTTTCTTTTCCAAATAGCCCTCTTCCCCACCATCTCTAACTATATAACATTTTGCTTTATACGATTCTTAGTAGTTGTCCTCATCTTTAAATCATTTCATTACTTTTCATTACTTTAACTTTTTCTCTTTTGCTCTGTGATCTTGTAGATCACTCACTGCTGGGTCCCTCATGACAAATACAATGCCTGTCACATTATAGGCTCCTGGTTGTCTGGATCCTCCTCTGATGCTCAGAGTGATACTGAAAACTCCTACACAGACAGACAGATGATGTCACATCATGAACATTTTCACTGAGCTCCTCCTCTGTGCCAAGCACTGTTCTAGAATATAAAAGCAAATAAGAGACAAGGTCCTTGAACTCAAGACTCTTGTGGTGTAGAATAACAAAGAAAATAAACCAGAATAATTATTATTTGAAGCATTAGTAAGTACTAACAGAAGAATTAAGCAGGCCTCTGCATGGAACAGATGGCACCTTGCAACAGGATACACAGGTGTGGTCGGGGAAGTGGACATGTAAGCATTTATCATTGTCTTACATTTTATCATTATTTGCTTCTCTGCCCTTCTTCCCAACTAAAAGGCATATTCACGAGGGCAGACTTTGTTTTCTGTTGCATTATCAGCATCTAGAACCACGTCTGGCAAATAGCTGGAGCTCAATAAACAGTCACTGACTAACTGACGGACTGAACGAATCCTGCGCGATGAAAAGGAGCCATCAGCTAAAGATCTGGGAGATCACCCTGCACACAGGAAGAAGCAAAAACCTGTGCTTGGTAAGAACATGCTTGCTGTGTTTGAGGAGAGGCCAAAAGGCCAGTCAGGGCGCTGAAGACAGTGAACAGGGGAGAGAGTACAGGGTAGCCAGAACATGGGGGGCCTTCTCTTGGCCCTGGTAAGGAGTTTGGGGTTTCTGAATTTTATTTTAAATGTAAAATGGAAGTGAAGTGCTCAATGATTAGTTTCAGTAAATAACTACTGAATGGGGCATGAGAGGGGGGTGCCTTCCAGGATGGCTAGAGTAATAAGGACAAGCTTCCTAGCAGTGTCACTTGGAGCTGAATGCTAGACTAAGAAGGAGCAGAGGACAGAGAAGCTTTCGTGTGAGTCCATGTCTTCCCATGGCAAGAGCCCTTCCTTGATACACAAGGGCAAACAAGGGCTCAGACTGTTCTAATTATTTAGCTTTGTTTAATATTAGAAGGACAGGATACTGGACATGCAGATCAATGCAAAATATACAGATGAGAGAGCCTAGGAATGCTTTCTTTATTTATATAAAAGTTCATGGAAGGTGGTATCATTTCATCTGTCTATCCTTCTCCCTCAATCTGTCACTCAATTGGTCCATCCCTTACTCAGTCATTAAATAATTATTACTTGCATGTGTACTTCCTGGTGGTGAGAAAGGTGGAGAAAGACAATCATGGAATTTAGAATCTAACAGATAACCTCCAAAAATCTCTCACGTTGGGAAAATTCTTTTTTTTTTTTTTTTTTTTTCATGTTGGGAAAATTCTGAGACAGGATAGTGTAGTTGAAAATCCTTATAAACATCCACTCCTGAGTTCACATCCCAGATTAGCTCTATACTATCTTATACTTCAGGGCAAGTCATGAAAAATCTCTGAGCCCTCAGTTTTTTGCCTTCAGATGATGATCATGGGGCTAACATGAGTCTGACAGGTGTAAAGGGCTAAGCAATGCCCAGCACGTGGTAATACTCAAAGACTAGTTTCCATTCAACCTTTCTGAATAAACCTATGTACAAAAATAGGCTCCAAGTCTGCAACTTTATTGCCTGATTTCTTCCTAAGTCATGAATTTTTCCAGCTTGTCATCTGAATGCCACTAAAGAGAAAAGGTGAGACTTGGCTCCAAACACTTTGATACTTTAGCTCCACCCTGGCCAGGCTCCCTACTCAGACCTTTCTGCAGACAGAAAAAGAAATTCTAAGGCAGGAGAGGTATTCAAGAGCACCTGCCTGGGGAATGTCTAGGCTCAATTTGTAGAGCAGGCCATGCGTCTGTTAAACCTTGCCTTCTTTGTAGGTAAAGATCCAACGTGAATCCTCAGGAAGGCAGTCTGCAGCGGTGGTTGAGAGGTGATGCTCTGGAGCCCTGCTGACCAGGTCAAACTCTGCAAGGGTGATGATCCAGCTGCATCATCTTGGATTCCTTAAGCTGACTCTATGGTCAGAGAGTCGGTTAACCACCAACTTCATGGGGTGGTTTTGGTTGGGAGTTTTAAAATGAGAGAGTGGACATTAAGTATGGAGAACAAGCCTTTGTCTATGGTAAGTGTTCAATAAACAGAATCTATAGGTGAATTTCTTTTTAAAGGAGGAATACTTGAAAATATGAAAGAAGACCCCCAAATAAATGGACTGTTCTTGCCACCACTGCCCTTAGAAAAATAGGCCAAACAGCAGCCTTGTTGTGTTTCTGAAACCCAATTAAAAAGGGATAATAAGAATTCATTGAAGTGGCTTGAGCTGAAGCCATCTGAATATTCTGGGTCTAAAACTTATAAGGCACAGGCTTAAAAAAATCCCCTGTCTGCATTCTTTTTATTTATTTATTTATTTATTTATTTTTTTAAAGATTTTATTTATTTATTTGAGAGAGAGAATGAGAGAGAGAGAGAGAGCACATGAGAGGGGGGAGGGTCAGAGGGAGAAGCAGACTCCCTGCCGAGCAGGGAGCCCGATGCGGGACTCGATCCAGGGACTCCAGGACCATGACCTGAGCCAAAGGCAGTCGCCCAACCAACTGAGCCACCCAGGCGCCCCAGCCCCTGTCTGCATTCTTGCCCCATGGTGATTCAGTTTAGCGCACTGAGATGTGAGGGCCCACCTTCACTTCCCAGATACCATCATGAGGAACCTGATTTGCTGTGGGTCAGTCAGAGCAGGTCTATACCAGTCTTGACTATCTGAAACGCAGCCATTCACGAAAGAACACTGTAGTTCCAAACAACTTAAAAACTAGTCCTAAGAGGTTCTGGTCTTCCATGCACATGTAAGACATGCTTGTTTTAAGTAAAAATCCCAAATAGCTTTCAGGAAGGGTCAGTATTGTACTGAGCACTGATGATGTGCCAAGGACCCCATACATACTGATGCCAACAATGATGAAACAGCAAATCACCTGGAAATGGTCTTATACTCCTCTCTTGCCCACCCGTCTCATTTTCCACAGCTGATCCCACAATCACTGCTTTTCCTCCAAAATACATCTTGAGTCCCTTTTTAAAAAAAATCTCTATTTCTACCATCTTGTCCATATCAAGTGATTAAACCTCCTTGTGTATCAGTTTCCTCATCTATAAAATTGGAATATCATCTACCTCTTAGGATTGTCATAAATGGAGTCATACATTTAAAGTGCTTAGAACACCACCAATATGAATGCCAATTGCTCTGTTTATTGTTACTGTTCTGTTGTTGCAATGGCTTCTGAAGCTGTTTCTACCTGTTTCCACACTAAGTTTATTATTTATGTAGCCTCCAAAGTGATCTTTACAAAACACATATCAGCTCATGTCACTCCCTGGTTTAAAACTCCTCTGGTTTCCCAACATATTTAGAGAGCAGCATTCAAATTCACTCCACAGCTGTCAAGACAACCACCATTCCACCAGCACACTGTGCTTTAGCTATTGCCCCCCTCCTTCCTCCCAACGTGCAGACACAGGTCTCCCCGAGACACTGCTCCAGCCATTCCCTCTCCTGGAATGTCCATCTCCTAGACCTTTCGTGACTGGGTCCTCATCATGCAGGTCTCAACCCAAATGTCACCAACTCAGGCCTTTCCTGATCATCCTACACATCCTTTATCCCACTCCCCATCCCCAGTTACTATCTGAATGCTCTTTGAAACATTCTCTTTATAGCACTTACCACTATTCAAATAAAGATTACAGATGCATTTTGCTTTACCACAGTGTTGTTGTTCTATCAATATTTTACTTGAACGCCTTGGGCAAGGCATTTCTTCCCATTTCCACAGGATCTCTCCCTCGCTGTTATCTAGCGCAGGTTCTAGACATAGTCACATAATCCGCCCGGCCCTAGGAGGAGTCTGTGTTTTTCACTTGGCAGGGGGTAGAAATATCAAAAACACAAATAAAAAGTGTGTTCCAAAATATTAGGTTGAAAGAGATCATCCGGAAGACTCAAAATAGGCTTATAGTATCTTTTAAAGACTAACAGTAAGATGAAATACAAAATTTAAAAGTTCAGGAGAGAAAATGGTGGACTCCTGAGACCTACCCATGGACCCTCATCTGAGAAACACTATACTGTATGAATCTTCTCTCCTGATATAGGCAGGCTCTCCCTTCCTTAATGTCTGAGTCAGAGATTTCCTGAGTCAGGACTACCCTCTGACACTTCTTAATGGGAGAAAAGCCATATTTATAGCTAATGAATAAAATATTAGCCGACTCTGCTAAGTACTGACAGAGACCCAGCGCTAATTGCTGCCCTGGGACTAACCTGCTTTGCTCATACAAATAGGGGCTGCTTATTCAAGAGGGATGCCAGCCAACTTGGTTTGCATGAAAGAGTGAAGACAAAGAATAACCTCCAAAGAGTCATTGCACTTTTGGGAACTAATGAGATATTTATCCCAGAGATAACAAGGGATGGAGAGGCCAAGGGTTGAGGACACCAAAACTCATTGAGCATCTTCTGTATACTCCATGCTTTATGCAATTTATTTCACTTAGTCCTCATGACAATCAATGAAGTACTATTGTGTCCACTTCACAGATGTATATATCAAAGCTCTGAGCTGTCGTAGGTGTAGAGGAGGGGTCTGACTCTATGGGAATCTGACTCCAGACTTGTACTCGTTGCAGGACACAATGCAGGATGTGAAGGTTCAAAAGCGAAAGTGGCTACTGTAAATGCACTGAGTTTCTAACAAGATGATTAAAAACATATATCTATAAAAATATGGGTGGGGCGCCTGGGTGGCTCAGTTGGTTAAGTGACTGCCTTCAGCTCAGATCATGATCCTGGAGTCCCGGGATCGAGTCCCACATCGGGCTCCCTGCTCAGCAGGGAGTCTGCTTCTCCCTCTGACCCTCCTCCCTCTCATGCTCTCTCTCTATCATTCTCTCTCTCTCTCAATAAATAAATAAAAATCTTTAAAAAACATATGGGTAAAACATAGACTATTTTGGGAATAATGGTTGAAAATGATGAAAGTTTTGTTTAACAGAATGTAGTCCTTAGATATTTTAAGAACTGTCAGGTAAGGGAGGGGTAAAGACCCTGTCTACTCTACCAATGAGCAGATCTTGGACAGATGGCTGGGAATCTGGGGTAGGGATGTCAGTTTTTGGTCCCAGCTGACCTTGGACTTTTGAATAAATAAAACAAATGTGTGTGTGCATGTATGTGTGCATGCATGTAAGATACTTTTGTCTACTCTATACCCTGCTATGTTCTCAACATATATAAGAGGGTTTGGCATATAGTAGACAGTCAATAAATATATTTTGAATGTGCAACTGATGAATTGTTGAACACTACATCTGAAACTAATGATATACTATATGTTGGCTAATTGAATTTAAATAAAAAAAAATATACGTTAAATGAATAAAATCTGCCCCAACAAGAAAAACATACTACTTGTTTAAGTTAACTCATCACTGAAAGCTACGGTCCCAACTCCTCAGCATGGCACCTAATTAACTTTAGGATCCAACCTCATCTCTTATTCTTTTTTTTTTTTTTAAAGATTTTATTTATTTGAGAGAGAGAGTGAGAGACAGCACAAGAGGGAAGAGGGTCAGAGGGAGAAGCAGACCCCCTGCTGAGCAGGGAGCCCAATGCGGGGCTCGATCCCGGGACTCCAGGATCATGACCTGAGCCGAAGGCAGTCGCTTAACCAACTGAGCCACCCAGGCGCCCCTCATCTCTTATTCTTCAGGGAATGAACTCCTCCTCAAAGGACTTTTGAAGAGATTAAGGTTCTGAGCATGGATTCCTGCCTTTGGAGGGGGTTATATGATAGCTAAGCAAGCTTTATGGAACAGTCTCTAGATGCTCGGTACTGCACTCAACACTTTACAATTATTGTTGCATTTAACATCACCACAACTATATGAGTTAGGTCTTATCAGCCTCCCATTTTCCATAAGTAGAAAGTAAGGTTTGCAGAGGTTAAGGCATTTGTCCAAGGTTATACAGATGTTAAGTGGTGGGGCTCAGATTAAAAACCCCAGATTTGTTAATAATTGCCAGGTCCCCTTCCAGTAATGAGACCCAATGTATTCTGTTCCTAATCTAATATCTGTACTGAAGATTAATACCATGAACACAGGAGATGTTCTTTCCAAACAAGCACTGGTTTCCATGGAAGTTGTATCTAAGGCTGCTCAGCATCATGCCATTTACTTGTTTAAACTCATCACTGCAAGCTATGGTCCTAACTCCTCAGCATGGCATGTAATTAACATTAGGATCCAACCTCATCTCTTATTCTTCCACATCAGAATACTTTGTGTCTGTTCATCCTCCACTTTATTACTACTGCCTTGTTTTTAGTCATGTTCTATTTCTATACTGAACATCCATTGGTCTATCCATCATCCATTAACCAATGATAAGTTAGGAATGTGGTCATTTCTGGGAACAGTGCCCTGCCTTCACCTACTGTACAGTTTCACAAAAGGGAATAAGTAAACCTACTAATTCAGACCCATCATGCAGGAGACATCTGAAGATCTTTCCTCCTCCATGAAGCCTCCCCTAAGTATCCCAGGTCCCTCTTTGTCTGTTTTGCTTTGTACTCTGACAACACTATGGCCCATATCATAACTGAGGTACAACGAACCTCATTTCTGATGATGGTTAGGTTCTAAAGCCAGTGTGAAAGGACACAACAGTCCGATTGCCCTCCCAAACCCCTTAGGAAGAAGCTGTCACATTGGAGACTTGCTACTGTTTCCCAATACTTGCCCGTCAAGCAAGTTTGTCCTCCATGTGGAAACAGACTGCTGTCTTTGATTAAAGGGCCAGAGAAGAAGTCAGCTTATTTCAGAGCCAAACTGTAGGAAGAATACCGATCTAGTTACACACTACGATCACAGCACACATACAGTCGCGCTGAGATGCTCACGGAATGCGAGTCCTGAGGGAGCCAAGACTGGCTCAGAGCACAGCAGAATTACACTGTCCCCTCAAACTGTCACACTGGGGGGGCCCACGTTCATCGAGTAAGCAGTGCAAATCATTGCCTTAGCTGTCTAAATTTTCTCTTTCACATAAATGCACATAGAATGTGGCTTCACTGACCCACCGTGTGCAGTCATTTAACTCTTCTAAATGGGTGACTAAACTAGGAGTTCCTGGGACACATGAACCATGCCCAACACCCATGGTCAGTTCCTTGGTGGACAAGAACCTCCAAGATTTGGCTCCTGTCTTCCTCTGCAGTAGCATTTCTCTCCATTCATACCACCCTTTCCACACCAATTCTACTTACCTATTTCTAATTTTCACCATTGAGACCTGCTTCCTTACGCCTCCTGCCTCTGCCTCTAGCACCCCTCCCTGTGTTACCCAGCACATGTCAATCCTCAGTACTCCCTGCAAATGTTTCCTTCCGGGATCCCTGCCCCTTTTTAGGTAAAGTTTTGGCGTCCTCCCACTCTGAAGCTGGGCCATGTGACTTGCTTTGACCAAGAGGATGTTAGCAAATATGACACACAGAGTTGAAAAAGTGTTTGTGCAATGGGGATTGTCCTGCTTGTCTGCTGTGGCTGAACATCTTTGCTCAGCTAACTTGCTGGAGGGTGAGACAGCTGGTATTAAGTCAGGTTGCCCCACTCATGTCAGCCAAGGCAATCTGGGATCAGCCGGCTGCAGCCTGACCCCTACACATGAGCAACCCCGGTCCATATCAGCAAAACTGCCTAGGTAGTCTGCAACATACTAGCAATACCAGCTGAGCTCAGTCCAGATCAGCCAAACCCACACTCCTGCTCTGTGCTATGGATATTTTGTTGCCTATCATGTAGTATGATTGTAGCAAAAGATAATGGGTACATTTTCTATCAAGACTTCATTGGTCTTCCCAAGGACAGGCAATCACTCCCATATTTGCACAACCTCTAACTCTTGTACTCTCCCCTATTAGAAAACTTAACACACTCTACTATTATAAACATTTGGTAAATAATATGATTATTTGTTTTTATGCTTACTTTTTTTTTTAAGATTTTATTTATTTGACCGAGAGAGACACAGCAAGAGAGGGAACACAAGCAGGGGGAGCGGGAGAGGGAGAAGCAGGCTTCCCGCGGAGCAGGGAGCCCGACGTGGGGCTCGATCCCAGGACCCTGGGATCATGACCCGAGCCGAAGGCAGACGCTTAATGACTGAGCCACCCAGGCGCCCCATTTTTTGGGTTTTTTTTAAAAGATTTTTATTTATTTGACAGAGAGAACATAGCTGGGGAGTGGTAGAGGGAGAAGCAGACTTCTCGCGCCTAGTAGAGAACCCGATTTGGGGCTCGATCCCAGGACCCTGGGATCATGACCTGAGCCGAAGGCAGACGCTTAATGACTGAGCCACGCAGGCGCCCCTATGCTTACTTCTTCTAAGGCTGACCTTCTTGAGAAAAGGAACATCTTTGTGAGGGAAGTGATGTGATACAATCAAAACAGTTTAGGCATACCTGTTAGTACAGCCATTACAGACAAGAGTATAGAAGTTCAATTAAGAATTGAACTGCTATATGATCCAGCGCTCCTGGGTATGTATCTGAAGAAAATGAAATCAGCATCTCGAAGAGAGACTGCTACACTCACGTTAACACTACAGCATTATTCGCAATAGCCAAGATACGGAAACAACCCAAGTGTCCCATCAACAGATGAAGGGATAAAGAAGATGTGAAGTAGATATACAATAGAATGTTATTTAGCCACAAGAAAGAAGAAAGTCCTGTCATCTGTGACAACATGGATGGACCTTGGTAGCATTATGCTAAGTGAGATAAGTCAGACAGAAAAACAATTACTGTAGAGTATGACTTATACATGAAACCTAAAAAACCAAACCTTGTAAAAACAGAGTAAATTGTAGTTACCAGGGGCTGAGGGGTGAGTAAATTGGGGAGAAGTTGTTTAAGGGTACAAACTTACAACTAGTAGATAAGTTCTGGAGATCTAACGTACAAAGAGTGATTACGGTAAAAAATATAATGTGTTATAACTTTTAAAGTTGCTAAGAGATTAGATCTTAACTGTTCTCAACACAAAAAAGAAATGAGAGTTATGTGAGGAGATGAAGGTGTTAGCTAACGCTGCTGGAGTGTATGATCACATACCGTGATTTATGTATGTATAAACTAACACCTTGTATACCTCAAACTTACACAAGCTTATGTTTCCATTATATTCAATAGAAAAAATAGTTTGGGGATACTTGGGCTGGAATCATGTTTCTGCAAGTGGCCAGACTTTCTGAGCCCAAATGCCTTTAGCTATAAAATGAGGCCAGCAGTGGCAATTTTGCAGCCTTGAGAAAAGGAAGCAAGAAAATCTGTAAAAAGTAGCCAGTTCAATGCATGACACATCAAAGGACTCAACAGATAATATTTGGTTGAGTGAATTAACGACCTGACACTTACATGGCAAAATTCTCAGAATAAGTACAGCAAAAACAGAAGGTCTTTTGTCCCATTACCAAGTCCTAACATCACACCAATGCCCACAGCATTCTGCAGCCTCTAATTTGATTTATTACTATGGAAGCTGATGTTTCAATTTACTGAACCCAGCTGTATAATAAATAAAAGTAGCTCAGAGGACCACCTTTGCAAGTTAATGTCAGCACAGCAGTTAAATGCAGTTTATTTAATCTCGCCTCTAAAACAAAAGTTGCAGTTTGTTGCTTATAAATCTGTTCTTCCTGCAACCCTTCTGAGATACACAGACACCTGCCTTGTGCTTTTTTTTTTTTTTTAAGATTTTATTTTATTTATATGACAGAGTTAGACAGCGAGAGAGGGAACACAAGCAGGGGGAGTGGGAGAGGGAGAAGCAGGCTTCCCGCTGAGCAGGGAGCCCAATGCGGGGCTCGATCCCAGGACCCTGGGATCATGACCTGAGCCGAAGGCAGCCACTTAACCGACTGAGCCACCCAGGCGCCCTGCCTTGTGCTTTTTGCCCGCTCTCGGCCTGTCAATGCGCCATGCTCTATGCTCCCCCACAATTAAGAAACAGGTACTCACCTCTCTGGAGGCAGGCAGGTCTCTTCCACGGCTGCTGCAAGAGCAAGAGGCAGAGTGAAAAGGGGCATAGGTGGCAGCCTGACAAAAGTGAACTTTGTGCAATGCCCTGACCCCAGAGACAAAATGAGGAGTGGCAACTCATTGGTGCCCCAAGCCTCCCTGCCCCCCAGCACCTAGGGGGCCCTCCGTCCTGCAGCGCAGCACTCACCCACACTATATGGTGTTTCTATATATACGATCTTGATCTTTAGGATGAGACTCTGACCTTCTGGAGCACCAGAACTTGTGTGTGTGTGGGGGGGGTTCTCTCTTTAACTCTCATGTCTCTCACAGCACCCAGGGCAAAGAGAGCGTGGCTGCTCAACACGAGCTTACAATAATGATAGCGTGCATTTTTTAGTGAGAGCTTACTGGTGTGCCAAGCATTGTTTAAACCCTTTCCATGACTCATCTCATTTATCCTCACAAAAACCCTGAGAGATGAGTGCTGCTGTCATCCCCACTTTACAGATAAGGACAATGAGGCTCAGTGAGTAAGATGCCCAAACTTAAATAGCTAGTGAGTCGGGGAGCTGGGATTTACAAAGGCCATTTTACTACAGAAGACTTGGTGCTTTGTTCTATGTTCTCTGACAACCTTCTTCGCTTTCAGAGAGAGGGTTTGAGGTCTGAATTATTTAAGGTTTATAAAAATCATACTTAGCCTTCTCTGTTATGGAGGTGGCCAAATTATTATTAAAGTATACTTATAAGAGAGCTCTTTTGTTTTCTTTTCTTTCATTTTCTTTTTTCTTTTTTTTAACCAGGCAAAGAACTTTATTAACCTTGTTTCAAACTTCCCAGGCTTCTCCAGGTTAATGAGCTGCAATGAACAAATAGTGTCTAAGCAAAAACTGGAAAGTGCTGCAGTGTCCAAAGGGCTTGGGCTTAAAAATACTAGAGATCTCGAGTCCATCAGATCCACGAACAAAATTTTAAAAAGCAGTCATCATATAAAACAGCAGCTCCCAGTCACTTCTTCAAGTTTCATCTTCTTCAGAAGTTGACTTAATTCAGTTTGCTTCATTCTTGGAAGCTTCGTCAAAATTCTCCACAAGGTCTGGAACCTCCTCCTCCTCCTCCTCCTGCTCTCTGGTAGCAAGTGGTGCGTTTCCATCCACGCACTGTGTGGGCAGAGCTTCAGCCAGTCGTCCTCAACTAGTCAGATGGTCTGCACCGAGTTGGTTTAAGACAATGGTAGCATTTCTGTCAGCTGCTTCCTCAGCATGGCCCATGATGGTGACGGCTGTCGCTGCTCCTGATGCCTGGACCTTAGGCTTGTGGAAAGGGATCGTGGTTCCTTGGTATGTGACCATATTCACTTCTTCAATACCAGAGGTATTGTTTACCCCTCACTTCTTTAAGGAGAACTAAGGTTTGGGGCGCCTGGGTGGCTCAGCCGGTTAAGGGTCTGCCTTTGGCTCAGGTCATGATCCCAGGGTCCCGGGATCGAGCCCCGCATCGGGCTCCCTGCTCGGCAGGGAGTCTGCTTCTCCCTCTGCCCCTCCCCCGCCCCATGCATGCTCTCTCATGCTCTCTCTCTAATAAGTAAATAAAATCTTAAACCAAAACAAAACAAAACAAAAAAAAGGAGAACTAGGGCTATAGCCATTCTATGAACCACCTTCTTCCGGCAAGCTGTTCCTTTTCCACCAATGTGCACCTGGGCTTGCAGTCTGGCGAGTTTCTCCTGGTTCATCTTGGTGGAGAGGAAATGGGACCTTGGGGGACTAGGGCTGGTACTAGGGGGTCTTGGCCAAATCAACTGAGATTAGGTGCATGCACAAGGGGACACAAGATGAACTTTCTTTTAGGATAAGACTTAAGATGACTTGCAGCAGTGGTTCTCCAAGTATGGTCCCTCGACCAGCAGCATCAGCATCCCCCCAGGAAACTTGTTAAAAAGGCAAATTCTTAGGCACCCAATCCAGACCGAATAAACCAGAAAACTCCGGGAATAGGGCCCTGTGATCTGTGTCTTGACAAGTCCTCGAGGTGCTTCTGGTGCAGGCTGAACTTTGAGAACCACTGAGTTCAAGAAATTTAACTGCCATGAGGTTGTTCAAAGTGGTCAAATGAACAAAGCAAGATGGCATCAGCTGAGTGTACCATCTGCTGGCGCTCGTGGCCACAGTAAGACAAATGTTAGCACGGCACTACATAGCACCCCAAAGTGTGTGTTCGCCTCATGTTTCATTAGTGCAAACATAAGCAAAGGCATTTGAAGTGTCAACAAGATCAGAGCACGGTGCAGGTGGAGAGGGAATGAGAAGGCGTTTCTTTAAGGAGCAGAGGAAGACACAAAACAGCACAGAAGAAGGACTTCGCAGGATGCTTCAGTTCTTGGAAAGGGCCAGTGGGGGCGGGGGTGGCGGCCCTTCAGCTAATTACCAAAGGCAGATCACAGAGGCCAGAGGGACCCCCATTAGGATCACAGGTCAAGTTAACAGTGCCTTTCCTCCCTTTTCACTCTCTCCCCTCTCCTACTGCACTGATTGTGTTGACAACACAGGCTTTGTAGGAAACACACAAACTCCCTGCTCCCTGCTCAATTACTTTTCTTTTTCTTCCTCTTGGACAGATTCCCAGTGATCAAATGCAATGCTCTCAGGGGAAGCGGGCTGGCCCAGGAGTGATAAGGGGCCAATTCCCACAGATTTGTCATTTCACGGGCAAGCTGCCATAGCCTGTACGTGAAATAACCAGGGATGGATGCCCAGCCCCATGGAAAAGCAGCTGGGCATTATCACCTGGGAGCTGACACGGAGAGGGAGGTAACAGAGGGGACACGGGTGTTGGAACCGTGACTCCTGCTGGCTGGCTGTGTGCGGGGCCCTGTGCGTTTTCTTACCTTCCCTGTGGACCTTGGAAATTGCAGCTGCCTGCCTCTGGAAGGCCTGGAGGTTCACGAATGGGGGCTTCGGAGGCTTTGGGGGAGGAGGACCCA
Organism: Leptonychotes weddellii; assembly: GCF_054177405.1. Lineage (NCBI taxonomy): Eukaryota > Metazoa > Chordata > Mammalia > Carnivora > Phocidae > Leptonychotes > Leptonychotes weddellii. The sequence continues at coordinate 41,856,001 of NC_138372.1, forward strand.
GGGACTTGATGGAAGGCAGTGGTTTCGTTTTGAGAAGTTGGTGATGCCTATCAACTGGCTGTTTCTCTGAGCATGGATAATAAGAAGATAATGCAGGTTATTACTATCCATTCATATCTTCTTGGGTGAAACTGACCAGTCCTTGCCTCAGTCTCTCTCCCCTTTATTCTCTTCCTACTGGCCAGAGTGCCCTGATCAAAACGCAAAGCTGATCATGTCACCAGCCTGCTGCCCGAGGCTGAAGCCTGGCTTCCTCGGCAGGACGTCCATGTATGTACTTCATCCTCTGGCATGTAAATACCACATGACCCCAATCCACATTTCCAGATTCTTCTCTTACCACCCTTTACCATCCTACTTTCCCAACCTCAAGCCCAAATATCTTTCACTCACACCAATGGCTTCTCAATTCTCCAAATTTGATTTAAAAAGCCATCGTATATCCAAGACTTTGTTCATGCCCTTCTTGGTTCTGGAATGCTCTTCCCTCACTTCTTTCTTAGAAAGCTCTCATTTTTTAAGGCCCTGTTCCAATGACACCTCCTCTGGGAAACTTTATTTGATTTCAAAATCGAGGTGAGAATTAACCACTCTCTGTTTTGTACCCTCACAACGTATTGTTAACACCTCTCTCAGTGTTGTGGCATATGAGAGGGGTGGGTCCATCTTCCCATCGAGTGAGAGCTGCTCACGTGCAGGCACCAGGCCACACCAATCTCTGCCAGCATCGAGCATGGTGCCTACTTCCAAGGAAATGGATGGTGACTATTCCCCAAAAGGATGCTTCAATCACTTAGGACATGCAAATAACATGGGGGCTATAAAGAGGACGAATTGATCTCCGATTTCCAGGACTCATAGCCTGGGACAAGGCTAACTTTGAGGTATGTGGGCACCTGTGGATTTTGGGGTTTTGTGTCCTGGAATTTTCCAGGACAATCTCAATTTCATACATTTCGTCCTTCTGTGCTCAGAAGCCAAACTCCAACAGAAATTCCAATGTTATATATGAAAATCGTATCTGCCTCTTACAGTGAAAATAGCATAAAACCTTGTATGATCCAAGTGCCTTGATTTGGGGTTCACATAATACAGTGGTTGACTACATGTACCATCCATGCCAAAAAATAAAGACGCTGGCCTCCATACAACTTCCTCAGAGCCCTGTTGCCCTCTGAGAGCAAAGAGGCTGGGGGAGGGGGGAGGAGGGAGGCTTCCTTCTTGCCCCACTAGCAGGGGTTACATCAGTTAGGACCAAGCTCCTCTCTTCTTAGGCTTTGATTATAAGTCATGATGTCAGAAACTTCAGTTTTTATCAAATTAAGAAGATGTAGTGAAAATGAATGATCCCTTACAAATTGGGTTCCTAATTTTTACCAGGCACTGTGCTAAGAGATGGACATGGGTCAGCTCATTTAATCCCCTCAACAGCTCCGTCAGGTAGGCAATCCATCCTTCTTTCCTTCCTCCCATTCATTCTACTTTCCTATCCCTTCATCAATAACAATTTATCTACTACAGTCCAGGCATCATTCTAGAAGCTGGGTATAGAGTTAAGAACAAGAACAGATAGAGCCTTGCCCTCAGGAATTTTCATTCTAATAGGAGGAGACTGATGAGAAACACACAAACAAGGTAATCACAGAGACCTGTCAGTTCTATGAAAGAAATAAAACAGGCTGATAGGAACGAGTGCCAACTGCTCACGGCGAGGCAGTGGTCTTTGGATACAGAGGTTAGAGAAGGATTATCTGAGAAAGTGTCATGTGAACTTAGACCTAAATGTAGCTACAGAGGGCTCAAAGAAGAGTTTTCTAGGAAGAGAAAGAGCAAATGTAAATGTTCCGAGCACAATAAAGTCTCTTCACAGAATAGCAAGAAATCCAGTGTGTCCACTCATGAGCCAGGGCAGCAGTAAGTCAGATCCATAAGCAGGGCTCAGAAGGTGCAGAGCCATGAAATCAGTAGTAAATAGTTTAGATTCTATTCTAAATACATATATGGTTGTAAGCAGGAGATCCCTCCACCCACCTGTCCATCCACCCATTCATTCAAGTAGTCGATAAATAGGTTTTGAGGACCTGTTGAACCTGGCCTTGTTCTTTTAGGTGCTGGGGATATGGTGATAAGGAAGACAGTTTTTAATCCTTATGTAACTTACATTTTACTGAGGTAAACAAACAGATATGTAACAATATACAAGGTAGGGATGGGCAATGAAGAAAACCAAAGCAACATAAGAAGACAGAGACTGACGGAGGTGGGGTGGTTATTGTAGATGGTGACTCACAAATTCCACTCACAACAGGTGACCCTCAGCAGAGACCATGATGGAGTGAGGGAGTGAGACATCAAAGACCTGGGGGAAGCTTGTGCCAGGCAGAGAGATCAGCAAGTGTAAAGGCCCTGGGGTGGAACTAGCTTGGTTTATCTAAGGAAAAGCAAGAAGGCCAAGGTGGTAGAAGGAGAGGTAGGAAGGGCCAAATGGCATTAGCTGGTGTAAGATGGCTAGAGTTGAATTTGAGCAGGGGAGTGATGTGATCTAATTTGTGCTTTAGAGGATCACTATGCCTGATGGGAGAATAGGGTAGTGGAGGGCAAGAGTGTGGAAGCAGAGAAACCAGCTGGACCACTGTGGTCCAGGTGAGAGATGACAGTGGTATAGATAGGGCAGAGGGCAGAAATGGACCAAAGTGGAGAGATACAGAACATATTTTGGTAGTAGAACCAAGAGCTTGCTGATGGAGTGGATGCAAAGAATGAGAGGGAGAGAGGAATAGAGTATGGCTCCTAGGTTTTTGGCCTGAGCAACTAGGAGGATGGCTGTGCTGTTTACCAAGTTGGGGCAGATTGGTGATGAATCTGATTTACAGGAGAGCAGACCAGGCTATAAGAGGTTAAGTGGACTGCCCAAGTTCGTGCCTGTTGTAAGAAGTAGAGCTAGGATTCAAACCCAAGCTTGCCCAAACTATCTTTCAATAGAATTCCAGGAGATTAAGCACTTTACCCAAACCTGAAATTACAATTTGGCAGATGGGCCTAGAATACCTGCCCTGGCATTTGGAGCAAAATTCACCCAGATCATACATGAACTTTGGTAGGCTCTAAATTAGAAAAACACAGTGGCCCCTCCCCTGGGCCCACAGGGATTACATCTCACCTGGGGCCTGGCTGGCAAGTTCACTCTCATAGATAGGCTGGCAGGAGCCCCTCCCTGGGCTCCTCTCAGGAAGAGGGTTTTCTAGGCTCTTCCTGCCATGTTGAACAAGTAGAAAAGTGGGATCTTCAGGAGAGGCAAGTGATTCTCTTTGGGCCATCAAGTGCCTCTGGGAAGGCAGGGTCTGCGGTCCTTTTATTTCCAGGTTTCTCCTGGGTTCCTTTGGAGGAAGCCCTCTGCTTATCTGCTCCTCCGGATGGAAGGCCCTGCGTGCGCAACTGGCAAGGAGAGAGGCTGAAGACAACTCACTCTTCTGAGATGAAACCTTCTCCCAGTTCCAGAGCTTATCTTTGAAGCTCTCCTTCACCATGACTCTCCTCTTGTTGGTTATCTCGGCATTCAACGGACTCATGTCTAACAGTAGAGAAGTTTTCTGGGAATTTACTGCAGAACCAGGAGACCTTTCCGGAGGTCCTGGGGAATTCGAACACTTCTGAATCTCACTCCTCTGGGCTAACTTTGTTTCCTGGGGTTTTAGAAGCTGGGGTTCTGCACTAGAACAGCATGGTGGGAGCGGATTTTGGTTGGACGAGAGGGGTTTCCCATTGGCCAAAATTCTTGATTGTGTGTTTCCAATGTCACCCTTTTGAGGAATGCCTGCCGAGAATTTAATAGGTCCTGGAAGAGATGGCACATCAAGCTTTTGAAATTTGGCTCGAAGTTCCTTGAAGTTTCTTAACCCTTCCTAAAGCATCAGAGAAAAGAAAACAAAACAAGAAAAATGTCTTATTATTCTAGGAAAAAAGCCAGTGAGGTTAGCTGACTTCACTGTGCATGTAGGCGGTTCTAAGCGCTGACACCACACCATTGCTCACCTAGTGGGTGGTGTCAGCTGGTGATGCCATGGTCTATGGAAGATGCAATGAAAACAAACATCTCCTCTTTGAAACACTTCAGATAGGTTTAATTTCTTCACGACATGTAAAGAATACTTATAAAGGAGGCAGTACTGACAATGGCTGATAAATCCTTTGATACAGATTTTTGGTGGTACCTTGTTGCCTATATAAGTAAGTTCTAATCCTCTTAGTACAGCATTCAAAGTTCTTTACCATCTGGTGGAATTATGGTCTCCAGCCACAGCTGGAAGAAGTTAGCTCTACCCGTCAACCCCTGGGAAAATCTTCATGGAGAAAGGGGGCACCAAAGTTGCAAGAAAGCAATTGACAGGTAGATGGTGCATTTTATGAAGCAAGAACACATAAGCAAAGAACACAACTACCCTTAAACCAGACAGGATTATTTATCGTTTTCTAGAAATCTGTATTCTCCAGCACCCTGACTTTGCTTATGTGTTCTTGCTTCATAAAATGCACCATCTACCTGTCAATTGCTTTCTTGCAACTTTGGTGCCCCCTTTCTCCATGAAGATTTTCCCAGGGGTTGACGGGTAGAGCTAACTTCTTCCTTGTTTCCTCATGCTTCCATAGCTCTGTATAACTTGGCTGTTGAATTTAACTTTGGAAATAGACAAATTCTGACTCTGTTCTTTATCATCTAGGCAAATACTCTGGTAAATGTGATATTACCTCTCAGTGTAGTCTCATCATAAAAAGTTGTCAAGTGGTAGAAAGGTTAGGGCTACTATATGTGAGGTGTCCATCAAAATTCCAGTAAGCCGGTGATAAATAAGAGCTATTTTGAAGAGGCTAGCTGATCCTTTTGTATTTTTGACTCCCCTTGGGAGAGTGTGCTCTACCGTCTAAATTCAGTATGAATTCAGTATATGAAAATGGTGGTAGGAATAGCAGCCCAGCCCTTGGGGCTGAGGAAGGGTGTGCCTGGCATTACACGGGGAGCTGGTGGTCTGGGCAAGCAGGATTGGGCTTGACTCGTGCTCAGTGCTGTTCCCACTGCCCCCCCTTTCTCTCACTAGGTCTGATTTAGTTTTGTAAGCACATTTTGTCATCTTTTGTCTCCCCAGGAGGTAAGAAGCGGTGGAGGTAGGGTGTGAGAGGACAGCTAATGGAGCCATTTCAAAGGGAGCCACGGTCTTTCCTGGTCGTCTTAAAAGGCTGAGTTCCACGTAGCCAGACAATCTCCACGCCAGTCACTTCTCATTTTGCCATCTGAGGGACTACTGGGTGACCTTTTCTCATCATGTTTACAGTTGACTCACACCTGCCCTCTGAAGATTCAGGGAGGGAGGGAAATTGAAGTAGCATGAAGCAGGTGTCTGGGAGCTTGCTTGCATGCTCCCTCCCCCAGTCCGCCTTCCCTCTCTCTCTCTCTCTCTCTCTCACACACACACACACACACACACACGCGTATACACATGTACACATTTATAGTTTTTTTTTTCCCATGAATTGCTAAGTCTCGATTTCTTGCATATATTTCAACCAGAGGTCAAATTAATTCAACTATACACTCTCTCCCCTGATGTGAGGGAAGCCAGCATTGGGCATGGAACCAGGAGATCCGAGTATGAGGCTCTGCTTCACCATTTTCTAGTTATGTGCCTTGGGCAATTCACTTCACTTCCCTGAGCCTTATCTTCCTCACTATAAAATGGGACCGTTCTAACAGTTCAAGGTTATTATAAGGATCAAAGGAAAGAGCTATACATACCTCAGTGGTTCATATTTTTTAAATTATGCTTAAGACACACATAATTTAAAATTCACCATCTTAACCATTTTCACGTGTACAATTCAGTGGTGTTAAGGACACTCACATTTTTGCAAATGTCAAGAACCCTTTTCATCTTGCAAAAGTAGAACTCCATAGCCATTACACAATAATTCTCCACTCTCCCTACCCCTACCCCCAGCAACCACCACTCTACTTTCTGTCTCTATGATTCTGACTACTCCAAGTACCTCATATAAGTGGAATCGTACAGTAATTGTCCTTTTGTGTCTGGCTTATTTCACTTAGCATACTGTCCTCAAGGTTCATTCACGGTATAGCATGTGGCAAAATTTTTTCCTTTTTAAGGCTGAATAATATTCCATTGGATGTATCTACCACATTTTATTTACCCATTCATCTGTTGGTGGACACTTGTCTTGCTTCCACCTTTTAGGTATTTTAAATAATGCTCCTTGAAGATGGATATGCAAATCTGTCTTTGAAACCCTGCTTCTAATTCTTTTGGGTGTTTGCCCAGAAGTAGAATTACTGAATCATATGGTAATTCTATGTTTAATTTTTTGAGCAGCCACCATACTGTTTTCCATAACAGCTGTACCATCCTACATTCCTACTAACAGTACGTAGGATTGCAACTGCTCCACATTCTTGTAACCCAGTATTTTTACAGTAGCCGTCACCATAGGTATGAGGTGGTCAGTGGTTAATACTTTTAAAGGAATGTACTGATAATTATTTTTAGCTCTTCACTATCTGAAGCCACATGAGCTACAGTTATTATTGGGTGGTTGATTTTAGTCTCTGCAGGAATGATTAGGAAAAACCCTAGCAGGAAATAGAATTATGGATGGATACCCTCCAAACCCAAGTCCTGTGTAAAGATGACTGGTTCAGGATGCCTGATCACACCTGGTCTATTCCTCTTTCAATAAATGCCCATCGAGTGTCATTATGTGGGCAAAACACTGTTTTAGACAGACGAGGGCTCAGCTATTAAATATTACATTCTAAGGTAAGGGAGAGGCAGAAAATAAGCAAATACACATGAAAATATTAGAGATGAATGCCATGTGGAGAACTGAATAGCTGATTCAATAAAGAGTGGCTGGGTGCCCACCAAAGATCTTCTGAGTTACCAGAGTGAAGTCATTCCCGTGTCTGGGCTTAGTCGTCTATCACACGAGGCGGTTGGCCCAAGTGATCTCCAAGGTCCCTCCAGCATTAAAGTTTGGATTTCACTTCCCTTATTATGGGAAATAGATGTGACACATTCTGTTGTTGATTATTCGTTACCCCTGGAAGGGAGGTCAAGGTTGAGGGCATGAGGCAAGGTATGCGAGGATGGGTTGGGAGGTACCCAGGGGGCATTCCAATGAAAACCATGCTTCATTTTTCTGGGCCTGCAGCAGGTCAGTTTCCACATCCTACTGATGTCAAGTGTTTGTTGTTGTTGTTGTTTTAAAGTAGGCTCCATGCCCAGCATGAGCCCAACATGGGGCTCAGATCCATGACCATGAGATCAAGACCTGAACTGAGATCAAGAGTCAGACACTTAGCCAACTGAACCATCCAGGCGCCCCACTGATGTCAAATCTTAAGAAGCCCATGAGCCTCTCCCTTCATGCCATGGCCCCTGCCTCTGAGTCCTCCTCATGCATTGCAATGACTTCTTTGTGGTCTGTCTGCTTCTACTCTGGGCCCCTCCAATCCACCACTTACCCAGCTGTTAGGCAAAGCTGATAAAAAACACACATCTGATCAGGTATGTCCCCTATTTGAAGTTCTTCAATGTGGCTTCCCCAAAGCTTTCACATCAACAGAAACTCTTTTGCTTAGCGCATAAGGCCCTCCCAAACTCTATTCTCTGTTCATTTTTGGACAAGATAGTGGGCCCTTCCCCAACATGCTTTCTTCCTTCTGGCCTCGTTAAATTACCCATGTTTTTCCACCTTTTCTGCTTTTTCGTGCCTTTGCCTTTGAGTGTACTATTTCCTCTGCCTGGAAAGCCCATCTCTCTCCCAATTTCTGGAATTAGCACATTCCTGCTTGTTCACCATTCAACTCACATCACCTCAAAATGCTCATTGGTTTCCTGCTATGTCCAGCCACGAGGGTTACCATGATGAGTAAGCATTCCTGACCTTTCAGAGCTAGTGGAACAAAGGAGCAGACACAACCCAATCACTTTCCTGTAGGAGAGACTGTTATTGGATACATGGTATGACATCTGCGAGAATATGGAGGATGGGTCATGATGCTGGCAGGGATGCAAAGAAGGCCCCCTAAAGATAAATCTGCTGGAGGAGGCAGGCAGGTGAGGATGGCGGGAGGTGGCCCTGACATCAAGACGGGCAGGAACAGAGAAGGCATGGCAGTGTGAAGCAGCATGGTGTAGACTGGAATAAGCAATTCCATGGTACTGAAGCCCCAGTGTTCAGTATGGGAGGCTGGAGAAGAAAGTCTCCTTAAAGTAATTGGGCTTAATCTTCAGAGTCAATGGGGAGCTACTGATGAGTTTGACACAGGGCTAGGACAGACTTCGATTTCTATTTCATGCAGATTAGAGACCAGGAACCAATTAGGAGACAACTAGAAGGGCCAAGTAAAAATGATGCAAGGTGGGACTTGGGCAGTGTTGGTAGGAATGAAGAAGAGAAATGTGCAGGAGGTGGTATGGACCAGACCTAGAGAGGGGAGGGAGGACTCCAGGATGATCCCCGGGTTTCTAAATTGGGTGAGTGGATGGATGTTGGTCCCTGAAACTAAGACTGAGGGCGGAAGATAAAAGTATTGGGGAAAGATGACCAGCCCAGTTTTGGATGTGATGGTTTATCTTCTTAGGGGAGTCATCTAACAGGTAGTTATGTATGGGAATCTTCGGGGGGTTAGAAATTTAAATTGGTAGTTACTCATTTCTTGGTGCCCACAGAGCTTAAAAACATAAACCCTGGAGTCCAGCTGCCTAAGTTTAAATTCCAGTCCTGCCATTTATTGGCTTTATGACCTGAGCAAATGACCTAACCTCTCTGCGTTTGTTGCCTTCTCTGGGATAATAACTGTACTCCACCTCATAGGGTCGTTGTGGTAGGTAGAATGACGGCCCCTTAAAGAAGTCCACATCCTAATACCTGAAATCTGTTAATGGCACCCTGCGTGCTAGAAGGGACTCTGTGGGTGTAATTAAGTTAAGGATCTTCAGATGCGGAGATGATCCTGAGAATCTGGGTGGGCCCAATGTAATCATAAGGGCCCTTAAAAGTGGAATGCAAGAGACAAGGAGATGGGACAATGAAACAAAGATGAGGGTATGGGGGTTGAAGATGCTACGTGCTGGTTTTGAAGATGAAGGGTCCAGGAGGCAGGGAATGCAGGTAGCCTCCAGAAGCTGGAAAAGGCAGGAAATGGGTTCTTCCGTAGAGCCTCCCGAAGGAATGCTGTCCTGCCAATGCCTTGATTTTAGACATCTGGCTTCCACAACTGTAAGATAATAACTTCATGCTGTTTTAAGCTACTCAATTTGTGGTCACTTGGTGCAGCAGGATTATTCTGGAAATGAATACAATTGTTATGAGGATTTAATTAATAAGTACACATAAAGCCTTTAGAAGGCAATAATAGGTGCCCACTAAATTTTAACCCTGGTTATTCTAGCCGGTTGTCGAGACCACAGGGCTAGACGGGATCGCTTAGGAGAAACTGCTACCATCAGAGCCAAGGGACAATAGCAGAGGGCAAGAAAAAAGTCTGCGAAGACACAAAGAGGTTGGAGTTAATGGAGAGAGAAAGGGAAGGGGTGGGCAGTATTAATGAGGAATGAGTGGCCAGCAGAGGCCAGTGCAGCAGAGAAGTTCTAGAAGAGAAAGAAGGAAAAACGCCTGGTGCAATCTGTCAAGATGGAAACCATTCCATGGACATTACGGAAGAATGCCACGGCAGCAGCCCAAGTGCAGGGGGCCCCAGAGTGAATGGGAGGGGAGGGAAAAATAAATGACCAGCTTTTTTGTTTTCGTTTTTGTGTTTTAGGAAGCTGGCATGACAAAAGGAGATGGGATAATCAGAATGGGATTCAGGGTCAACGGACGGCTTTAATGAATTTTTCTTTCTAGTGAATCTTCCCCTAAGCCAGATCCTGGAAAGCTCGGAACTATACTTCCCAGGAGCTCTTGCAGCTAGAACTCTGCCAGGCAGAGGCATCCAGGGAGGCGTGGGGGATGAGCCCGGGAGGGATCGCGGCTCACAGGAGAGCAGATCTCGGGGGAGCAGCTACAGATGCTCCCATGCTGTGCAGAGGGCAGCAACGTGAATGCATTCCTACCGGAAAAATCCCACATGGACACGGGACTTCTCCCTTACCTGTAGCATACAAGCTCCTCCCCAGCCCCTCTGGAAACTCCTAAAATAACCTATTATAAGCCCCTTTCTGCTCAAACTGGCAACAGACTTGGTTGTCTCCAACAAAAAACACTGAGCAATACATTCTGGTTTGCTTTTCCTCATAGCACCTCTCAGCCCCCAACCTACTGCCTATCTCCCTCCATCAGGATGTAAGCTCCCTGAGGACAGGAGCCTTGTCAGGATTGTTCACTGCCTTAACACCAATGCCTGGAAGCATACTTGGCCCATAGTGGGTGCTCAATAAAAATTTGGTGAATGAATGAATCCTTGACAGACAAGTCTTTCAGCAGCCCTTCACAAGACGGGGACAGTGTCTTATCTATCTCGGTACCCCCATTACTAGCGCCGGGGCTCACAAAATGTTTGAATGAATTGGTGAATGAACATTTAGAAAAATTAGCAAGTTCACATAATTCATGAACTGTAACTGTACAGAATTTTGGTGGGTTTTTTTTGCTAAGGTCAGCTTAGAATGCACACAGAAACAAACTCTCTAATTGCTGTAATTTCAGAAGACGACCGGAAAAACAGCCCTGAAGGCAGCCTTGGCACTTCTGATCTGGACTGGGCATGCTTCAAATACCTTATCTGGGAAGCAAAGGCCAAAAGAATTTCAGAGATGTTGTGGGAACAACCTAAGATAAAAGACAGTGGCGTCCTCTAAACACCAAGGGTTTATCTCTTTGATATGGAAATTGACCAAGGGGGTAGCAACCAGCCAGGAGAACAAAGATATTGCTGTTTTAGACACATGGGGAGACCAGTGTGAAACAGTTATAAGCCTGAATGTCAGTTCTTTAAATGCAGTATTATTATTTTTAGCCCAGCTAGGGGACAAGACTCCATCAGACCCATCTCTCATTCAATATCTATTTTATCCAAATCTAAGAAATGATAACAAAAGTAGGCACTTATGCCTAGTTCACACACACACACTTTATATGACATTACCACATGCCAGACTCTATTCTAAGCACTCACCTCATTGAAACCTTACGTCTAGCCCAGTGTTTTCCCAAGATACAGACCAGAATATTGAGGCATAGGTAACCTGTCCAAGGTCACAGCAAGGAATGGTCAAAGCTGGGATTCAAACTCACACAATCTGGGTCCAGAACCCATGCTCTATCCTGAACTCCTTAAACCCAAGAATTTGTTGGTGGGTTTAGAATTTTTTTTTTTTTGCTAATTTTTTTTTTTTTTTTTTTAGAAACAAGCTAATATTTGATCAGAAGAATATAAATACTGTACTATTAGCTTCCTGGGAAGTCTTTTTCTACTTTGCCAGTTTCAGAGAATTGATAACTATATTTTTTCCTCTTGTCCTTATCATCCTTATTAACAACTCATGTATAATCTCTACAATAACCCTACAGAGCAGGTATTGTTACTGCCCTATTTTATAGGTGGGCGGATAGATACACAGATATTGAGTAACTTTCCCTAGTTTGCTCGGTTAGAAATTAGGAATTTGAATTTGAGTCTGTTTGACTGTAGAACTGATCTTACCTATTCTAATATGCCTTATTTATAAATTTAACTCTAATTTACAATTCTTTTGTTATCTCACAGGCATTTTTTTTTAAAGAGTTTATTTCTTTGAGAGAGAGAGAATGAGAGAGAGAGAGAGAGAGAGAGCACATGAGGGGGGAGGGTCAGAGGGAGAAGCAGACTCCCTGCCGAGCAGGGAGCCCGATCCGGGACT
>NC_138372.1:41868412-41935650 GCF_054177405.1 Leptonychotes weddellii
GATCCCAGGACTCCAGGATCATGAGAGCTGAAGGCAGCTGCTTAACCAACTGAGCCACCCAGGCACCCCGCTCATAGACATTTCATAATCAAGTTTGCCTATGTCACACTTACTTTAGAAATGATGTAACAGGGCACCTGGGTGGCTCAGTTGGTTAAGCGACTGCCTTCGGCTCAGGTCATGATCCTGGAGTCCCAGGATCAAGCCCCGCATCGGGCTCCCTGCTCGGCGGGGAGTCTGCTTCTCCCTCTGACCCTCCTCCCTCTCATGCTCTCTGTCTCTCATTCTCTCTCTCTCAAATAAATAAATAAAATCTTTAAAAAAAAAAAAAAGAAAGAAATGATGTAACAAATGTACCTCTAATCATATTTCTTAACAAACAATAATTCTGGGAACCAATTTGCATTTGCCTTTAAAACACTCTCTCAAGACATTTTGCTATTTATACAGAGATGAGCAAAACATTGGATCTAATGTATTGCTGTAATGGGATTTTAAAAATTTCTTAAAAAGTTATAGGACTCTGACTGTATCCTGGATTTTCAAGGTAGTTCTGATTTAATGTAATTTAAAGGTGATACAAAGATGCAGAAGCAGACAACAAAATACAATTTAGTGCTACACCCTTTCAAAATAGATCTGCAAATGAGAATCAGTCCTGTGTCAAATCACGCATCCTGACTCCTGGTTTATAAACTATAGTACAGATAACTGCTCTACTCTCTCTGGAGTTTTCCCTGTCTTGGCGTCTTCATCATAAAAATATACATAAAATAAGTTCCAAAGGGAGAAGACACTGTTTTGATGCATATTTCTTGATTTAAGGAAAAAAAAAAAAGTGACTCATTTCTGAACGTCTGCAAATTGCTGAATGTTGCCTTCCCCGAGGGAGGGACAATGGCAGCATCAATGGCCATGGTTTATCACACATTTCACACTCTTCTCCTGACAAGCAAATGCAAGGGCCTTAAGGAAAAATGCAGACTCAAAATCCAAAGCCCATAGAAAGGCAGCAGAAGCTAAGAAATTACAAGCGCAGAGAGGCAGTAATAGCTGTCAAACCCTTCCTAAGATGGAAAGAAAGAAAAGTCGATTAAGAACAGCATCTGAGTCATCCTTCATGAATAAAAGAGCTTCGATCCAACCTTCACTACTACAAGAGCTATAATGATGGCAAAATGGCCTTATGTTCCTGGTACCAGTGATTAATTCCAAAGCCCCCAAGATGGGGTAGGAGCAAGAGAGCAGAGAAGGGCTGTTTGAATCCTCCCACCCGCCCTCTGAACAGACACAGGACAGAAACGTTAAAAGCTTCCATCATAAAGGTGTAAGAATCAATAACTGCCCACCCCATTACCTATCAGGCCAAATTAGTACTTTTCATCCCCCAGTTTATGTATGGGCAAGAGTCCCAGCTCTGCTAGATGTGTGGCCTTGAGCAAGCTACTGAATCTCTCTGCATCTGTAAAATGGGGCTAATGATGCCCACCACCTGGGGCTATCAGGTTTCACTTATGCGAGTTTAAAGCCTCGTAGGCGTCTGGCCCCTGGCAGGTGTCCTTGGTAAGCCTGCTGCTCCTCTCATGGCAACCTCCATGCTGCATGTGAGGAAGGAGAGATCTAGAGCTCCCCGGGCTACCCGTAAAATCCCTCCTCGTCCAGCTGACTTTCCAAGCAGCCCACCAAGTCCTGCATGGTCCTAATAAAACCACCAAGCCACCCCGCCCCCACCCCCGAACACCCTGCAACACTATTAAAACTGCCTAAAGCCCCCAGTTCTTTTTGTTGTTGTTGTTGTTTTTTGTTTTTTGTTTTAAGATTTTATTTATTTGAGAGAGAGAGAATGAGAGACAGAGAGCATGAGAGGGAGGAGGGTCAGAGGGAGAAGCAGACTCCCCGCCGAGCAGGGAGCCCGATGCGGGGCTCGATCCCAGGACTCCAGGATTATGAACTGAGCCAAAGGCAGTCGCTTAACCAACTGAGCCACCCAGGCGCCCCATAAAGCCCCCAGTTCTTACTAGTGGGCACTAGTGAACCAAGGACTCCTGTCTCCCTAAAGCAACAAACCACCATGCCTCACATCTCTGTTTACCTTAGTCATCATCACAAAGCCAAACTAGTCCATTAACAAAGGGCCCCATCTCCCGCAGGCCTCTTTAAGGTCCCCAACAGATCCCATTTCTCACACTTCCCTCACCTCCCAATGCTTCCACATAGTTCTCTGGAACTCAGTCAGCGGTTAGCTAAATCCCTCTTGTCCTCCACCTCTTTGCTCTAACTCAAACTCACACATCCCCTCAAGACCCAGCTTCCCCTGATGCTCTCCCAAGTGTGGCTCTTGTCTTCTACACTCCCCTACCCCTGAGCCAGGAGGGGGGGTGAAGTGTTCTCTTAGCTCCTCACTTCTGCTTCCTCACAGATACCAGCTCCTACTAATGGTAAACCGAACTAAACCCAGTGCACCCTACTGAAGGGGTCTTTAATATTCCTGGCCACTCGCCTTCATTTACTGAAGCTTTTAGCACCCGCTCACTCTTCTCCCTCCAGTACCACTCCCATGACAATAAGCACATTTAGAATCCATATAGATAACCCTCCCAACAGGCTGGTTTCATTCCTAATGATCTTGTCTTCCACCCTATCTCAGCCGCCACTCTGCATGCATCCACCTTAGACCCCGCCATTACCAGTGAGTGGACCATCTCCAGTGCATCAATTTCAAGATCTTCCTCTTGGATCATCATCCCTTCTCTCACCCACTTGCCTCTTCCGGTTCCGCAGCTCTAGAAGATCGCTGGCTCCACCAAATGAATCCCTGGGCCTCAATACTTCTTCCCTGGCTACTCTCCCCTGTAGCCTAAAAGGTCTCCCTTCTCAGACCATGTTCTTAGATCTGGCTGTGCCCTGGAAGGTCCTGAGGACTTCTGAACCTGCCCCCCCGCCCCCAAAACAGAATCTCTGGGGAGTCCATATTTCATTAACCACCCGGAGTGCCTACTGTATGGTCAGCTCAGCACCTGGTCCAAGGAATTGATTGGGAAACATGTCTTATAGCATCTCAGCTGCATGTCTCTTACAGTCTCATGCCTCTCACCATTTCCCATGTCCTACTGCAATTACTGAGGGAGATGCCCCATCTTCCCCGATAGTCTGTGAACTCCTTGAAGGCAGCTAGAAACACATACTTATCTTTGTAGAGCTCACGGGCTCCAGAATGACTCTTTACTCTTAGTAAGTCCTTGATAAGTATTTGCCAAACTAGCATTGAATAAAACAAATGAATGGATTTCTGGGCTAAGGACCTAGAGGGAATGTCCTTTAAAAGAGCTATCTGAAGAGACCTACAAATGAAATCCATGCTAATGATGTATCTAAACTGCAGGTTGGATCACATCCTCCTCTGTTAAAACCTTTCAATGGGTTCCCATCATCTTGCTGGTCAATTATTCTGTAGCCATACACGTAAGTCCCTTGATCTTTTTCTGCCTCCATCTCCAACTTTAGGTCCCACCACTTCCTGCCTCTAGCTCACCCTTCAGTAAAACTGGACTTGCCCCTGTGCATTTGCTCCTGCTGTTCCCTCTGCCTGGAATGCCTTTCCCACACTTATTAGCCTAGCTAAGCTTATTCATCTTCAGAGATTCAGCTGAGTTATCAACCCCTCCCAAGAGCTTTTCCCCATGCGTAGGCTGGGCTAAGAACGCCTGCTCCCTGCTCTATAGCACTCTTCGTTTAATCATCTATGTGTCTGCTTTCCCTGAACCCCACTTATACTGATGTCCTCGGGGTGTGGACCAGACTGTACTCTTTCCCACTCATGTTTCTATCACTACGCCTAGATACACAGAATGTAGACAACAATACTTTTTAATTGAACTGAGCTGATTAGAAAGCATTGGATGCATTTATGGACAGAGGGAACGGAGGAGAAATTAGGAGGAAATCTAGATAAAAGAATATGAAAAGCGCACTGAATTCTGAGTATGCTACATGTTACTATGTTAGTATGGTTCCAAGCCCTGTGCACAGCCACTTGCGGACTTCATCTTAACTACGGTCACCCTTACTGTGGGCTTCAGAGTAGAGCAGACAAAACCAAGGGTCAGGTTGGCTGAGGTCTGATAAAGTAAAGGACATTTTCAACTTTTCATGTTTGTGGGCCTCGCTCCTGGGCTCCTAGGGAAGCTATACTTGAACATTTACCAAGGTCAAAATGACTCCGCAAAATCTCAAAGCATGGGCTCTACTTCTGCCCCGACACACACCGTACATCTGCTTCATTAAAAAAATAACCAAAAGGGAATATTCCAAACATAAAGATAAAACCTCCCTGATTCCCAGAAGATTAAAGGCATACAGCCTTGCACATGGTAAAAGCATAAGATAAAGTCTGTAACTTTCTGGAATATCTTTGGTCAGGATGATTTGTAACTCTTTATGTAAAAATAAACTAACAAAAACAAAACACATATATAACCCTGCACCAAATGTTCCTTCCTTAGAGCATTCTCTTCTTTGTGAAGATTGTGTATCCCGGGCTATCCTAACTTGGGCTCAGATACAACTTTTTTTCCTTTTGCTCTGAAATTTTAAAAAAAGGTTGGTTCATTTTGCACCAACATTTCCTATGGCTAATGAGTGTCTGAGCTAAGGTTAGGGAACTCAGCCCTGATGCCAAAGCCTGGGGGCGTTTTTGGTTTTTTGTTTGTTTGGTTTGTTTTGTTTTTAATAAACTTTTTTCCTTGGAGTGATTTTAGGTTTACAGAGAAGCTGCAGAGAGGATCCTACACGGCCTCATCTGGGCGGCAAGTGTGATGCCCAAGCTGCTTCGTGTGGCACCGAGGACAGGGGTCAGGGACATTAAAATGAACTCTGCTACAGCATGCCTTTTCTCCAGGGACAAGTCTTCATTCGTCCACTCCCAAGTTTATCCAACGATCATTTGTTGTGTGCCTACAACGGGCCATGTCAATGAGTAAGACAGATACAGGCCTTGCCATAATGGGGTCCGGAGTTTTACGGAAAAGCTGGACAAGGAAACAGACAATCACAGGACCCCACGGTCACAGCTGTGACAGGACAGCACTGGGCGCAGGCAGGGCAGGAAACCAAACTGGGCTTGGGGAGCACAGAGACCTTCCCAGAGAAAGCCAGATGTGGAGAACAGGCGGGGGGCACACGACAGACAGGAGGCATTTGTGAGACCCGAGGCCTGAGAGAGTGTGGCCAGTATGGGTTTTCCTAGTGGGGCCT
Organism: Leptonychotes weddellii; assembly: GCF_054177405.1. Lineage (NCBI taxonomy): Eukaryota > Metazoa > Chordata > Mammalia > Carnivora > Phocidae > Leptonychotes > Leptonychotes weddellii. Next base: position 41,873,666 of record NC_138372.1, read on the forward strand.
GCAGCTGAAATGTGAGATGGGGAGGGAGAGAATTAGGCCTGAGTCCACCTGAAAGGCCCTGCAAGCCATTAAAAAAACTTTTCAACGCACACTTGCATTTTATGGTTCAAAATACCTTCACAGACTGTACAGGGAGAGGGTGAATTAGAAATTGGTATTCTGCAGCCTCCAAATCCCCTCAATCAAGACACTAAACCCTCAAGCACAGTGGAGAAAAAAAAGGGAGGGGGGTATTTAGGAAATCCTAAAACAAGACCCCCCCCCACACACACACCCCGTCAAAAACAAACAAAAAAACACAGTGGGTTCCAGATTGCTTCAAGATAGGAAAATGTTGCTGGTTAACTGCATTTTGTGGTGGGAGTGAGGGTCTCAGAAGAAAAACTGGGTTATACATTCTCAGATGCTAAGTTCAAAACACAGCTCCCAGGAAAGGGGTTCCAGCTGGACTCAGCAGACTAGGGATAAGTCCTGAGCTCAGAATGGATGATCTCTGCACATAGGCCCTCCCTCGAACTACCCCATTACCAGCCTCCCCATTACATTGGCCTGCTCGTCTGGCACTGCGATTTGGGGCAAGAACCAGGAGGCTTCCCTAGAAACCTGCTGCCAGCAAGCTGGAAAAATCAAATACAGAGCGTCCTTATTTGAAGGGGCTTCCTGCCCTCTGCACTGCCCTCTCAGGCCCAGACTGAACAGTTGCTCAGTGTCCTCGGGGTTCATGACAGTTTTATTTAAAGTGAAATTTACTGAAAGCTGAAAAGTGAAGGGTTGAAGAACTTCTTTGAGCCACTTTACTGCCTTCACCCCCCCCTCCAGCTTATGATGTAAACTCCTTAGCCAACATGGCCATTTTAATTTCTTAGGTTTGTCTTCCTTCCTTCCTTTTAAAAGATTTTATTTATTTGACAGAGAGAGAGACAGCTAGAGAGGGGACACAAGCAGGGGGAGTGGGAAAGGGAGAAGCAGGATACTGGCTGAGCAGGGAGCCCAATGCGGGGCTCGATCCCAGGATCCTGTGATCATGACCCGAGCCGAAGACACATGCTTAATGACCGAGCCACCCAGGCACCCCCTTACGTTTGTTTTTCATGTTAGAGTCCCAGTTGCATGAAGAAACCATCAAAGAATTCAAAGACACCAACCCAAAGGCAATTGGGACAGATCTTACAGGTGTTTTAGATGTTTTATTTCCTCCTTCCTTCCTTCCTTCCGTGTAGGTTCCATGTCCAGCCTGGAACCCAATGCAGGGCCTGAACTCACGACCCTGTGATCAAGACCTGAGCTGAGATCAAAAGTCGGACGCTTATCAACTGAGCCACCCAGACACCACTTGTTTTGTTTTTTAAATAAGAGAAAGCAGCTTCTGTCTGGTCTCCTCTCTGTTCAGTACCTTCCTTGCCCAATACCAGTAGTGGGCATCATCTCTGAGAGGTGGTGGGCCACGGTCATCATTGTCACGGACCATCCTCCTCCCCCCACCACACCCACCGCCCCATTCGCCCACCCCACCGTAATCCATGCTTTCCAGACAGAAGCTCAGATTCTCCTAACAGCCTGGCCGGGCAAGTGTTACTAGCCCCATTTTATAGGTAAGAAAACTGAGGCCTGGAGAGCAAGCAGTTTAGCTTAGAGATTAATAAAACATACTTTAGACTTCAGAGTCAGTGTTCAGATCCTGGCCTTTTCACTTTCAACCAGGAGACTGAACCTTACCTTCATTACCTCAGCTCTTATCAATACCATGGCCACAGTAATGGTATTTACCACTACTGTTGCTTGTTTATTTGGGCAAACCATGTGAAGGTTTAGCACAGTGCTTGGAACATAGTATATTTTCTATAAATGCTAGTTAACTACTATTACTATCGTTGTTGTTGCTGTTGCTAGTCAAAGTTGCATCATTATTAATTGGCAAATTTGGGTTTAAAAATGAGGTCTGAGTCCAAAATTCAAGCTCTATCCTACCATGTTGGGTTAGTCCCTTTCATACACCATTTTGTTTACTCTTTCACCGTGGGCAATGGAGAAGTGATTAGCTTCCTTTTACAGATGAAGGCACTAAAGCTGGAGGGGCCCAGTCGCTCGCCCACAATTGGCGAGCTAATAAATGGCTAGCTAGACCTCTGACCTCACTCCCCTAGCTCCTACGAACACACCAACACAGCCTCAACTGGTGCCTGCCAACGGTCAGAAAATGCAACTGAAGAGCGCTTGCAAGGCCTTTTTGTCTGTGACAAAATTTCTTCAGCCAAAATTGATGCTCAACAGTCTTCGTGCTTTCTAAATATGTGTTCTGCTAATCCACTCACTAAACCTCAGAATCTTTACTCCAACAACGAGAAAAGCCAGAACCACTTGCGAGAGAGCTTTCCGGCAGCAGTCACACATCGTCCCTGAAAGAGGCTCCAGCACCAGCTCCCCGTCGCCTTCACCTTGGGAGGCTGCCAGCTCTGCGGGGCCAACGCCACATTCTGCAGCCCAGCTGTTTCCCAGGAGAGCAGCATCCTTGGCCTCTTGGAGGAAACCCTGGACTGATGGAAGTCGCAGAGAAACTGCGTGCTGTGGTAGTAAAGCACCAACCAGGAGAGGCCCGGGGTCCCCTTTTGGCTCTTGCACTCACTAGATGGGTGTGTTGAGGTTGGCACTGTAGGTCTCTTCTCTACCCGGCAGGGAGAGGATGCTGATTTCCAGCAGAATTAACAGATGCTCCCTGGGTAACAGTAATCTCTGTCTAGCCGTCCTTCCACCTTCTTCATTCAGTCACTTATTCAGTCTACAAATGTTAATCCCCTAAACCAGACCTGACCCCACTCCCCCACGCCACACGTCTGCAGGGGCACTAGTCACACTGTGGTCACACGGACCCCTCACACGGACCATCACGTGAGCAGCTCCCCCTGGAGTTGTGGGACTCAGGGGCCCCACCGCAGATACAAGTGGTGATAGGGGTGAGCAAGTGTTCTTCATCCTCATGGAATTACAAGCAAATGCATTGTTTTAAAGGTCAACAGAGATTATTCAATCAGCAACTAATTGAGTGCCTACTATGTACCAGGTCACGATCTAGGCATGTGAAGGTGCATTGTAAAGCATCATACAGGAATGTTATTAACAGCTTATTTTCCTCTTGTCATCCCCTCTAAATACTGATGGTTCTTGAAGCTTCCATTCTTATCTCCCCTAGTTCATGCCCCGCACTGGATGCACTCTTCTGTCTCCTGTTCACCCTTGGGTTTTCTAACATGGTGCCTGGAACAGAGGAGACAGTAAGCATTTGTTAGAGAACTGCACGCCTCTGTGCCTTTGCACACATTTCACTCACTGCCTTGAGTGCTCTTCTCCCTTTTCACCGTCTGAAAAATGTTGTCTTGCTTGACTTGGCTCAGTTGCAACTCCTTGAGGAAGCCTTCCATCAGATATGCAGCAAGAGGTGGTCATCCCCCTGTGCTCCAAAATGCCTTGCATTTCTCTCATCTGCAGTGCTGGTTACACTGTTCCTGTTTTTTACCCTCTTCCCTTCCTCCCTAGACTAAGACCTACTTCGAGTGCAGCAATAGGATGAAGAACATCCGTTCTGGGGTTGAAAAGTCTTAGATTGGAATCCTAGCTCTATGAATTCAGGCTCTGTCTCCTTGACAAGGCTATTTCAGTTCACTGTTCCCTATTTCCTGATGAATAAAATGGGCACACAACTATTCACATCCTAGGACTGCCATGGACATCAGTGCCGGCCCAGTGCCTGGCACAAGGAGGCCCACAGTAATGGTATTTTGATATGGACAGTTGGGATATGGATAATGAGACAGATGAGGAGAGGGACAATGATATGGATGATGATCATGATTATCATGGTGATTCTGACAATGATGAAATGCTTATCTGTGACAGTGAGTACACACTTAGGAAATATGCACAGAATTAATTGACGTGATGGGTTCAGATGAGAAAATTTTATCTGTTCAAGGTGGCCATTTTAGTTTCCAGTAATAGAAATGCTTCCATTTTGGCCTCCCTCTTCTTCTGACACACAGTATCCATGGGTTTTCTTGGAGCTTACATTCCAGTCTACTGCCTGGTCCTACTCATTTTGTGAAATGACCCTATGAAATTGCCCTCTCTCCCTCATTGCCCACTCCATTTTCCCACCTTGTACCCCAGCCAAGCCAACAATACTAGTTCAGAACAATGGACAGTAACACAAGACCCACCCTTCAAGCCTTTAGTTCTGCTCTCCTTTAACTCAATCCATGCACCCAATTTTGCATTCATTCTTAGAGGCTTCTCTTAACTTATTGTCAGCTAAATCTGGAAAATACCAAAGGGGACCCCAGCAAGGAAAAAAAAAATGACAAAGGCAACTAGATGGATATGGTCTTGAATTGATCGTTTGGGTGCAGTGTCAGACTTAGTTACTTAGCTCAGAGATACTAGCTTGCGGTAAACAGCCAAAATACTTGAAGGGCACATTGAGTCAGGCTCTGCTGACAAGAATGCATAGCTTCATAGAACATTAAATGAGACTTTTCTGCGTGAATTGACAAGAAGAAATAATAAGGCTTTAATACCAGGATGCTGGCAAAAAGAAAAAAATCATAGGTGATTACTTAGCTTTGAGAGAAGAAATAAAAGTGAAGAGGTACTCTAGCTTTCTGACTTGTAAGGTGTAACCTTGGGTCCTCAAGAATACTGTATAAGCTTTTGACTCACTGAGGTTAAAATGAAAACAGAAATAATAGTGGAATCAACTCAGGGTCTGAATATCGGCTATGTCACCCTGTGATCTTGGAGAAGTCACCCAGCTTCTTAGAGCCTCAATTTGCTCATTTATAGAATGGGATACCTTCTGGTTTGAAAGCTTGTGGTAAGGATTCGAAATCCCTGAGTCTAGCTTGTGACCTGTCAGAAGAAACAGCAAATTCATGTTGACTAAATAAACATGCATATGTGAAATTCGTTAATCACAATCTTATATAACTGTATAGAAATTATTTCTTGCAGAAATAATTTCATGACCTGAGAAAATTAGCAAAAATCCTTGTTGATGAATAAGATATAGAATCCCATTTTTTTTTGGCAATACTTAAAATATAAATAATCGTATTTGTCCTGTCTACCTCACAAGATTCTTATGAATATCAAATAAAATGAAATGACAATACTTTGAACAGAATAAAAATAAAGAAAAACAGAATCAACACAGATTGAAGACATTATCTTTACGTATATATAAATGCTCTACAGCTGACACAGAAGAATTTTCCAGATGGGAAGCTCAGTTAACCCTTGGAAATAGCTTACCAAAGAGGAGGAGTTGGGATTTCAGGCTCTCACACAGCACCTACCACAGGGAAAGTACTCAAAAAATATATACTAAATTTATGAATGGATGAATAAACCTCACGGGAGCTGGGGTGTGGGGGAGAAGAGGAGAGTGGTTTAAAGCAGGGCTCATTATAATGATTCTATGAAACTCTCTCTCAAACTTTGAAACAAAGCAATTGTCTAACCACATCCCCACTGGCTTATGAGCCATGTGAGGAGGAGAAGGGCTTCATGAACTCAGCCCCAAGTGTATCTTTCCTGCCAGCCACCTACAGTCACTCCTCACCCTTGTACTTGTCCAGTGCTGTGTGGAGCACGCCATCCTCAGCAGGGGCACCGGACTCTCCAAGTTTCTCTTCTGCCCGTGTCCCTCTGGCCCCAGACATGCCGTGCTATTTCCTGCTTGGGGTCCTTCACATATGCTATTCTGTGTGCCTGGAATGCCTTTCCCTCTCCATCATCAATTGCTTGGTGAACACTTTTCATCTTTTAAAACTGAAAGAAAGAATGATCGCCCTTGGGAAAGCCTTTGCTGACTCACCCGAGTAAAAACATTCTTAAAATGTTCTTCCTCTCTCCTCCCTCAGTTACTTGAACATACGGACAATACTGTCCATATTACATTAAAGTTGTCACACCATATTATAATGTTTTTGTACATCTTTCCTTTTAAACTCAGCAATCTGAGGGAGGTCTAAATCATGTTTTATTTCCTAGGCCTTTGGTACATTGCCTGTTAACTGAAAGATCTCTCGGATCAGACAGGCTTGGGTTCAGCTACTGGACTGATCACTTAGTAGTTGGGTGGCCTTGGGGGCTGGTTCATTAAACCTACTTAGGTTTAGTCTCTCCACCTGAAAAGAGGAACCATAATGCTCCATATTCTTGCCAGACTGTTGTATAGCTTAAATTTTTAAAAAAGATTTTATTTATTTATTTGAGAGAGAGAGAGCACAGAGGCAGAGGGAGAAGCAGACTCCCCACTGAGAAGGGATCCTGATTCGGGGTTTGATCCCAGGACCCCTGAATCATGACCTGAGCCAAAGTCAGATGCTTAACCGACTAAGCAACCCAGGTGCCCCTGTGCAGATTAAATTATATTATTCATAGGAATAGGGCCTCACCGCTAAAGTGTTATCCATTGTCATCATTGCTGTTAACCATTTAAGCCATCAGGAGAGAGAACACTGACTAAGAAATAGGCACGGTCTCTTCCTATGGAATTTATGATCTAGAATGGAAGAAATTAAATAGATATTTACACTCTTTTCCTTTACCTTTTTTTTTTTTAAACAATTGTGGCACATGTTCTGAAAAATAAGACAGCTTTGGGGTGAATAATGGTCATGATAGTCTAGGACTGGAGGAGGCTAAATAATTCCTCCTCCCAAAGATGTCCATCCTCAGAACCTGTGGATAGGTTACCTTCCATGGTAAAAGGAGATCTGGAAATGTGGTTGGAGTTGAAGTTCTCGACATGGGGAAATTATCTTGGAGTGCCTAGTGGGTGCGATGTAATTATAAGGGTCCTTATAAGAGAAAGCGGGGGGGATCAGAGCCTTAGAAGATGTAAGGATGGAAGCAGAGGTCAGAAAGAAGAGAAGGTGCTATGCTGCTGAGGAAGGGCCCACAGACCCATGAATGTGAGTGGCTTCTAAACTGAAAAAGGCAAGGCAAACAATTCTTTCCTACAGCCTCCAAGAACACAGCCCTGCAGACCTGCAGAGACTCCTGACCTCCAGAACTGGAAGAGAGTGAATTTGTGGGGCTTTAAGCTACCAACTTTGTGGTCATTTCTCATAGCAGCAATAGAAAACTAACATACTTGCTCTGTAAACACCACTTTGGGGTATGTAGTGGTCAGATTAGGTTTTGTTGTAACCAGGCAACACCTAATCTCAGTGATTTAACCTAAAGATCTCTCTCGTGCACATGTGTGCACACACATGCTAACAGCCCAACGGGAGCTGGAGGAGGCTCTGCTCCTTATGCTTACTCAGGGCTCTACATCCAGTGACCCAACACATGGCTTGAAAGTCACAGGGCCAGAATTTGAACCAAATGTTTGACTTGAGGCTATCAGACACTTAGTATTATCAGACTACATTTTGAACTCACCAGCCAGAGAAACATAAACAAACATGGAGACAGTTAAGCCAAAAGTTGTTTCAAATTCTACTTGGAGTAAAACCGTGGGTTTGCAACAAATAAAACAAGCATCACTAATCTTGACCTTCCCAGGAGCCAGACATCTCCTTTGATAGCAGGTATAACCTTTTTCAATGTCAGCACTCAGAGCGGTGCTTGATGACCCTCTGATTCAACCCATCGTCTTATAGATGAAGGTTCTGAAGACTTGCCCACAGTCACATGGACATGTGGCCAGGACCACGATTGGTTCCTGAAACAGTACTTTTCCTACCTGTCTGGGTGGGAGAACTGAACGAGATAAAGGCATTTCCTGTAAATCTCTGACTGATCTTAATAAGATACACGCATGTCTTATCACTCTAACGTTTCAGACAGAAAATCTGATCGTTCATGTCCAGCTTGGAATTTTGGAGCCCTTGTCCACACGCCTAACCTGTAGTACACAGCTTCCTCTGCGGGGATATGGCCCGCTCTCACCCAGCACTGCGGGCACGAGAGGGCAGTCAGTGAGATTCCTTCTAGCAATGAGTGGGATTCCTCACAGCCCCCAGGTCCACACTGCATTCCTGGGTTGGAGCAGAACACCGGGGTTTTATGGTTCATCTCTCCCTCCAATTCCCCCCGCCCATTTTTCCCTTCCTTCTCTTAATGTCCTCCATGTTATTCCTTAATGTTCCACAAATAAGTGAACCATGAGAGACTATGGACCTGAGAAACAAACAGGGTTTTAGAGGGGGGGGGAGGGGGGATTGGTTAGCCCGGTGATGGGTATTAAGGAGGGCACGTATTGAATGGAGCACTGGGTGTTATACGCAAACAATGGATCGTGGATCACCACATCAAAAACTAATGATGTATTGTATGGTGACTAACATAACATAATAAAATTTAAAAAAAAAAAAAGAACACCGGGCTTTTATGGCAAACATTCCCAACAGGGAGTCTAGAATTTGAATGTTTTCCTACATCAGTCTTGCAAAGCTGAAAGTCAGTTAAGTACTTCCTCAGCAGTAAAGATAAGAGAGGTTTATAGCCCCTGAGGTAAAGATGAACGCCTTCACCTGTTGATTGTTTAAGGCGTTAACTGGGAAAGTTTGCAACAGTTGTAGTTACACTTCAAACAACCTTTTAGGTGAAGGGTGTTGCCTGGCTCTGTTCTTTTGCTGGGAGAGTTCTCACTGGTTTTCATTGTGAATGCCTGCCACGAAGGGAGGGCTTTTTCTGAAAGAGCGGCTTGCGGGACAGCAAGAATATTTTGACTGGGGCATTCTACCTGTGGGTTGTTTTACTTTCCCAAGCAGAAACTCAGAGGCAAACTGCGTTCTTGGGTTTCATGGCTTTGGTGCCTCTCTGTTTTTAGCTAGCTCTGTGCTTTCAGCAGCATGATACCACTATCCAGGAGGTTCTGGGGGAAGAGGAACTCTTGCAGAAGGCGTCCTTGAAACCTCCAGCTCTGGGTTCGAATCCCAGGGTCATCAACTACTGGCTGTGTGTCCTTCAGCCAGCGACACACCCTCTCTGGGTCTCTCAATGGCAGTGCTTACTCTAGAGCTGCGGCGAGTTAATACATATAAAGCCCTTAGAATCATGCCTAACATACATAAGCGCTCAGTGTCAGCTGCTACCGTTAATAATAATGAGGACGAAATCATGCAACCCTAAAGAACTTGTTTCTTCCTCTAAAATGGGGATAATCTCCAGCTCATGTGACTTGTGAGGTTTAAATGAGAGAATACCTCCAGGTGGGCCCTTCACCAGAATTAGCCTTCTTCCTTTTTGGGACATTAGTTCAACAAAGTAGTCACTAAGCAAGGCACTGTGGTGGACACCAAGGGGAATTAAGTGCACGGAGCCAGGGAGCACATTACTGGTAATTCTTTCGTTTTTGAGAATTACAGAACCAGGGACAAGTTCCCTTGCTCATGACGTAGAAAGCAGAATAAGGCAGAAACATCCCCAGTTTTTCCTAAGGTCTCCACCGCCCAGCTCACAAGGGACTAGCACGTCAGACCAACATTGCATGACATGTCTGATGCTACGTGCTTTTCTCAATAGGTCATCTCATTCATTAAATCCTAGTTGATAAGTGAGTCGGAGGCCCACAGAGGTGAAATATTTGCCTAAGGGCATACAGGCATGAGTGGCAGGGACTAAATTCAGGCAGAGATCTGCAGGCTCCCAATTCAGTGCTTGCTCTCCTGCCTCCCACAATCTGGAGACAAAATGGGAGCGCCTCTGCTCAGAAGCAGCACAGTGGGCAAAACAGAAGACCAGCGGGCAACTTTTTTAAGGGTGTGGAAGATGGCATTTCTGTGTTGATCCTTTAAAAGTTTAAATAATGCTATTCTGTTTTTATTTACCGACTTCAAATTGTTACAAAATGTCTCTCAACTAGGATTTTCTTAAGATCACAGGCTGATCTCTGAGATGAGCTATTGGCTGGTTCACAGAAGGTGGAGGAGGCAGGATGCTGAGAGTGGTTTGAATGCTCAGGTCCTCTCTGCTCGAATTTTGGATTGGGAAATTCTGATGATCTCAACATCTATGAATATTTGTACAGGATTTTATTTACAATGCTACGAGCAAATGTTTTATGTAATCCTCATAGACAAAATATCAAGTATCACTGGACACCCTTAGAAACAAGAAAACTGAATCCCAGAGAAGATCAGTGACTTGTTCAAGGCCACATAACAAGTGGGTAGAAGGCCTAGACTTAAATTTAAGTCTAAAAAATTTTTAAAGGGGCACCTGGGTGGCTCAGTCGGTTAAGCTCTGACTCTTAGTTTTGGCTCAGGGCTGTGCTCTCAGGGCTTTGGGATGGAGCCCTGTGCTCAATGGGAGTCTGCTTGAGATTCTCTCTCCCCTCTCCCTTTGTCCCTCCCCCGCTCTCTCTCTAAAATAAGTCTTTAAAAAAATTTTTTTTAAAACCTCTGTCCAACATCCCGCTCACTGTGATCATGATAAAATGAAACCAGGTTGGGGCGCCTGGGTGGCTCAGTTGTTAAACAACTGCCTTCGGCTCAGGTCGTGATCCCAGGGTCCTGGAATCAAGCCCCGCATCGGGCTTCTTGCTCAGTGGGAAGCCTGCTTCTCCCTCTCCCTCTGCTTGTGTTTCCGCTCTCCCTGTGTCTCTCTCTGTCAAATAAAATCTTTAAAAAAAAATAGTAATGGGGAAGAGCAGTAAGTAAAACTTTGACTTTTTCCAGTGTTAGGATCCAAAAATTGCTTAATTACTGCTTCTGAAGCACATTATTTGTAACTTCTTTGTATTTGGTATGTCCTAAGAGAAGGTTAGGGTTAATCTTTAAAAACCACCCCCAGAGTCTGCTACCTGAGATTTTTACAGATGAGGAAAACCAAATCCATGAGTCCGTGATCAGGGAGGAATAGTGACAGTGGTCCCCAGATCCCTTTCATTCATTTCCCACGCCGAGTGGTAATAAACACTTCTCAGATTTCTTCTCCACAGAGCTAAGCACAGCTGCTGTTTTCAGAGAGGTCAACATAACAACATGGTACAAAACACCTCCCAGATGGGTGTGGGGGAGGTCACCGAGTATCCTCATTAACTCTTAATTTGCTGAGAGGCTCCATATAGGAGTTGGTGGGCCTGCCGAACAAGGAACACCAGACTGTGTGGCTGAAGAGACAGAAATTGATTGCCTCACAGTTCCGGAACCTAGAAGGCCAAGCCCCAGGTGTGGGCAGGGTTGGTTCCTTCTGACAGCTTCAAGGGAAGGCCCTGCCGGCCTCTCCATGGCTTGTGTGGACGTCTCCCTTACCTTCACCCTCTGGGTCTATCTCTATGTCCATACTCCTCCTATTCAGCAGTCATATTGGAGGAGGCCTGCCCTAGTAACCTCACTTTAACTTCCCTCTATAAAGACCCGATCTCCAAATAAGCTCACTTCTGAAGTACTAGGGGTGAGGACTTCGACGTATGGATTTGGAAGGATGGGATGCAATTCAAGACAGCAGTTTATTATTATAGCTTATTGTTATTTTAGTGTGTAGAATTACCTGCCTTTTTGAGCTGTTCAAGCTCTTGATATGTATTAACTTATTTAAACCCTAGTTGAAGGCTAAGAAGTCAATACCATTATGTCCCCTTACAAGTGAGGTAACTGGGCCACGGAGGAATTCAGCAACTGGCTCGAGGCTGAACAGCTAGTAAATGGCAGAGCCAGAAACGAAGACCAGCCTGGCTGCTCAGAGTCCGCGCTTTCGGGCGCCAGGCTGGGCTGGCTCTGTGAGCAAAACCTAGTCCCTGCTCTCTGCGAGCTCCTAGTCCGGACTCAGGTCTGGGTCTGCTCAAAGGGCTGAGCTCCTGCAAGGTGAGGAGAGACCATTTGTGGCCAAGGGGCTGGGGCAGGTTTCTCAGGGAGGTAACAGCAAAGTCTTAGGGTGGAAATCAGTATCCTGGAGAGAAGCGTGTTCCTTGGGGAGATGCCAGACTGGGGCACAAGGGACGGGGTTGGGGGGGCAGGAGGAAGGAGTGGGAGCACCTTGGAGGTATCAGCCAGGCCACAGGGCTTGGGCTTGACCCCTCAGACAGTGGGGAAGCACCAAAGAGGATTCAGGGGAGCGACAGGATCGGATTCGCCTGTGAGAACCATTTCTAGCAGAAAAATGAGGGCACATGGTTTGGAGCAGGGGAGACTGGGCTCAGTGTGAAGGTCACTCAGTTCTGGGGTCCATGCTGTTGGATAACACTGCCCTGCACTTGTGCACGTCACTTAACACCTCACCGTCAAGGACAGCATGGTTCAAGAGGACTCAGCGTAGACAGGAGTGACGTGGCCAGTCTTTCAGAACTGTGAATAACTGAGTGAGCTTCTCTAGTCCCCTCCTCAGAGATTCTTCTGGAACTCATAGGAAACCCTGGCAATCTGATCTTAATCCCCAGTGTACACTGCTCTCCCAGGAACAAGCTCTTAATAGCAGACGGCCCTTTCCAGGACCATCCCTCTCCAGGGGCTGGGCCACTTTTTTTTTTTTTAAACACATACCCTGTTGTGTGTCTTACTCATTAAAAATCAGACTATTCAGAAAAAAAAAACAAAAACCCTCTGAAATTGTGCTTGAGGGCTTGCTAAGTAGTTTTTTTTTTTTTTAAAGATTTTATTTATTTGAGAGAGAGAATGAGATAGAGAGCATGAGAGGGGCAGGGTCAGAGGGAGAAGCAGACTCCCTGCTGAGCAGGGAGCCCGATGCGGGACTCGATCCCGGGACTCCAGGATTATGACCTGAGCCGACGGCAGTCGCTTAACCAACTGAACCACCCAGGCGCCCTGCTTGCTAAGTAGTTTTACAGACATAAACCTGGGTTCTAGACTCAGCTCTGTCAAAAATAAGCCACCTGTGACTCTGAAAAAGTCCTGTGGTCCCAGAGTTTCAGAGCATGACAAGACTTCAGGGGGACATTTAGTTCACTCTTCCCATTTTGGAGGTGAAGTCCCTCTGTGGTGCTCTTGGTTTATAGGATAAAGCACATACGCTCTACAGTCTTTCAATATCTGGCCCTCTTGCAATTTGATTCTGGCTGTGTTCTCTTTGTGTGTTCCTGTCTCTGTCTCCCTCCCCGTCCCCCAGCTTTCACCAATTTTTCTAATTAGCCTGGGATGAACACCGCCCTGGATTAGGCACCCATTCTCAGTGCTTCCCATCAAAACTTACAGATTTCTTCATCATTCTGCTTTTCATTTAATACCCAAGTTGTCTGTTTTCTTGACATTCTCCCCTGCAAGATGGAGTAACTAGATGGCATCTGTGATCGACCCCTCAAAAATCAACAAGAACAGCCACGGAGCATACACTGTCTGTGTGGCACAGTGAGGAAGTCACAAAGTGTGTGGCCCCAAGCTTCCCCACCTCTAAAATGGGAGTTGTTAGACTGCTTGGTCTTTGAGAAATCTCCCAACTCCTAAATTTTATTATTCAAGGACTTGCTGAAATCACTTGACTAATAAGAGGCAGAGGTAAACATCAATACAGGTCTTTCAACTACAACTCCAATGCTCATTCATCAAAACTCAAGTACCATTTGGTAAGCATCCCAACTGAAAAAGCATTCCCAGTTAAAAACGCTGTGGTTCTCTCTTGCCAACACCATGTGAGGAAGTACAAATCCACCTGGCTGAGGGAGCGCACAGAAGCATCACTTCATGATAGCTTTGGAGAAAGACTCCTCAACCTTTCTGTCTGGGTGCCTAAACTGTATAATAAAATATATTCTTATAGAATTCTCTCGAGCCTTCTATCTATGGGCGAGAAGGATACATTTTTTAGGACTAAAAACAGTGAAGGGTATCTAATTGTTCACTTATCTATTGATACAGAAGAAACCACTCCAAAACTAAGTGGCCTAAAGCAACAATCATTTCTCTGTATCCCACAACGGAAAAGTAAAACTAACTCCTGATCTCCTTGCAAACATGTTCGATCCTAAGTCATCTCGTTCAAATTCTTCCAGGTGCTCAGGCTTTGTACCTTGGAGTCATGGACGATTTTTCCCCCCACATTTTTTATCCACTCCATCAGTAAATCCTTTTGACCCTACTTTGATGCTGTATCCCCGATCTGAGCATTTCTAGCCACCTTTACTGCTAAGACCCTGGCTTGCATCACCACGCCCTCTTGCTTGGAGAAGGGCAATCCCCTCCTCAGGTCAGCCAGAGTCGGCTCTTGTTCTCCCTATCATCTATTTTCAAAACAGCCGCCAGGTGATCCTCTTAAAATGTAAGCTGGATCATTCCATTATGCCACTCACAACACTCAGCTGGAGCTCCCTCAAAGGAAAATTAGAATTCCCAGGGCTCGACATGATCTGACCACTCTCTGCTTCCCCCACGCCAGGACATTTTGCTACTCCTGCACACACCGACAAGCATCTGCCTCAGGGCCTTTGCATTTACTGTTCTCTCTCTGTAGAATGTTTTCCCCTAAGATATCCACATGGCCAACTCCCTCACTTCCTTCAAGTTTCTGCCCAAATGTCACCTGTGGATGCCTCTCTTGAAACTATCCCATTTAAAACAGCCTTACCCAGGGGCACCTGGGTGGTTCAGTTGGTTAAGCATCTGATTCTTGATTTCACCTCAGGTCGTGATCTCAGGGTGGGAAGATCGAGCCCTGCATTGGGATCTGTGCTCAGTGTGTGTTGGGGGGGAGTGTCTGCTGGATATTCTCTCTCTCTCCCCCTCCCTCCACTCATGCACACTCTCTAAAACAAACAAATCTTTAAAAATAAAATAAAATAGCCTTATCTGCTGTCTCAATATTCTTAAACTCTTCCCTACTTTGTTTCTACATTGCAATTACTGCCATTTGACCTAATGTATGTGTATAATATATATTTTATATATAACGTATATATGTTGTATAATGTATATTATATATTACATAATGTATATTGTTACATATAATGTATATTATAATATATAGTGTATAATACTATATATATATATTTTGTTTCCTTGACTAGAATAGGTTTTATAAAGGCAGCATTTTTGGCCGGCTCACTGCTGCATCTGCAACACCCGAATCAGGCCCTGACGACAGTGCAGGTGCTCAGGACACACAGGCTGCACTGATGAATATTTTGTCGACGTTTTAAAAATAAAACAAAATCCTCTAAGAAATGACCCATATTGCTCTGATTTTTTTTTTCCTTTGCATGAGCAGAAAAAGTTGCATAACCACATTAGCTAACATGCCTTTTTTTTTTTTTTTTTTGCTAAATTGCCTAACATTCTGCTTGTTTTCCTGTTGTAATCCTTGCTAGCAATACCGGGCTTACAGTTGGCACTTAATATTTGTTGTTGACCAATCCCCGCTCATGTTCCAGCGTTGCTACTGACCCGCTGTATGATACGGAGGAAGTGACATTCTGACCATCAGTTTCCTCCCTTAGAAAACAAACAACAACAACAACCAAAATGGGGCAAATGGCATTGACCTGTGATGACATGTAGATAAACTCAAATGGATGCCAGTGCATGCCTTGGTAGATCAGAGAGGGCAAAATATAAGTCACTTTCTTTTTCTTACAACCACACTAAATCTATTCAGCCTGACATTTCTCCATCAAGGAGGATCTTCTCAAACGTTGCTGAACCGCAAGTTAGGGGGGGAGAGAATTCAGAAGGAAGATGGAATACCAGCTCACTCACTGAATACTTGCTCACTGTTCTCCAAACTCAGCTGGTTGGACTGCTCAGCCAGAGAGACGGGTCTCCTGCCCTGGGCGCGATAAGAGGGAGCTTTTTTCTGATGGGTGACAGATGAAATGCATCCTCTCTCTCAATTTAAAACCAAACCTCTGGGAGGGAAGCCACATGATTCACAGGAGAAAATGACTCCAAATATCTAATAAAGAACATATGGAAGCAAAACACCTCCCTGTCCCCCTTGGGAAGAAATGGACTTTGAAGAGGAGAAAAGAGGGGAGTAGAGAATTGGAGAAGAGACGAGAGCATTCCCCTGAGAAATTCTGCAATCACGCCAACCGCGCGTGTCTGTGTGCAGGAACGAAGTCCACCTGGCTTGGTGCTGGGCACTTGCCCACGGGTCATCTCTATTTTTATAAGCACGTCCAATAATCTCACCAACTAGTTACTCTAATAGCCATCCTATTTTATGAGCGAGGAACCCAGGGGGCGCAGGAGGATGAAGTCACTTGCCCCAGACCACACAGCTAATAAGGAACAGAGCCCACAGTAAAGCCACAGAAGAGCACCAGGCAGCCGGGCCCTCTGACCAGGAATCCCGCTCATCACCAGGGGGACCAACCCAGTTCACAAGGGCAAACAGAGAAAAGCCAACAGGCACGTAGCCCCGGGATTGGGAAATAGGTTCCAAACCCAGCGGGGAGAGGGCGGGGAGAGCTAGGACCCCTCATGCCAGCGTTCCCCAGAGCCTCTAGCTCCCTCACCCCCGGTGGTGGCAGGAGGCACACCGTTCCTACCCCCCCCTAGCCCCCCCACCCCGGAGCAAGGCCACGGTGAACCGCCTCGCACTGCACAAGGACCACGCATGTTTATCCCTCTCCAGGAGGCAGGGGCAGCCCTTTCCCACAGCTGTTGGCAGGCACCCGAAAGGACACAGAGAAAGCCCGCGACCAAACTGACAGGCCTTACCCCTTCCATGGCCTTCCTCCGAGGCAGAGTCTGGGAGACAAAGGCAGTTTCCCAGAGCTGTATCCTGGGGCCAAGAGTGTGCTTCAGTTTGCCAGCACCCGCCAGGGAGCAATCACTTCCCAGAGCCCAGGACACACCTGAGCCCAGGCGCCCCACCTGTCCCACCTGGGGAGCAGCTCCTCCCCCTCCTGGGGCTGGAGCTTTCCTGGCGCTGGCTGGGCGCAGACCAACCTCCATCTGCCAAGCTTTGCAGGACACCAGGCACCTGCAGCAGGAAGGGGTCTTCTCTCTCCTGGGACTCACCAACCCCGCCCTTCGCAGCAAGCGGCTCTCCTCCAGGCTGGTCCAACAGTCACTCTTGGGAGGAGTTTACTTTGTGCCCGAGGCACGGGGGAGCTGCTGAGGGATGGGGGTGGCAGGACTCCTGTTAGAACAATGCGCTCGGGCTGGACAATGCAATCTCCGTGAATGACAGCCTTGGCCCCGCCCCGCCCCTGAGATGGCTACTTCATCTAAGGCTCCCAGAGGGGACAGAGCGTACCTAAGCTTGCAGGACAGTACAGTGGGGGCCAGAAAGGGAGCTGCTGTAGCAGAGAACCTGTTTGGGGGCTGACACTATCTAAGCCTGTGGACACCTTATTACATTAAATCCTGCCATACCCTCGGGAAGTGCTATTATTCTCACTTAAATGGTGAGGATACTGGGGCTCAGAGAAATCCTATAACCTGCCCATGGTCACAAGGCTCAGGGCCTGAACCTAGGTCTGGCTGACTGAAAGGTGGTTTTGTTTTTCTGGTGTGTGTGTGTGTGTTGGGGGTGTGTGTGGGGGAGGGTTTTGTTGTTGTTTTGCTTTTGTGTTTTGGACAGTTGGTGCTGGAAACCCAATCCTTATCTCCCAGTTCTTAAGAACTCAGGGCTGTCCTGGGGTTGGAGGCCGGCGGGGCAGGCACCCTACGCTGCTCCAAGCCAGGTTTCTGTGACTTCTCCTGCCTTGTTAGGGCTCAGCTCGAGCGGGAAGCCTTCTGGGAAGAGGAGGTAGAAGGCAGGTGAGGAAAGCCCATCTGTGTGCCCATGACCTCTAACAGGTGCTTCTCCTCGCTGGCTGATCACCACCGCTGCCAGGGGGTCTATGAAAAATACAGGTTCAATTTCCCAAGGCAGGTAAGAATCAGTTCTCGTCTAGGGTCTGGGAATCTGGATTTTAAGTAAGCTTTTCAGGTTTGTTTTAATAATTAATGACTTGCAAGAGGATATATCTTCTACATCATGACCCCGCACACAGACACACATGCATACCCACGTCCTAAAATAAAATTTCCTCAAAACGAGAATCACTCTTACTATGGGTGTGATTGCACTGTTACTTTCCATTCTTTTATTTATTTTTTTTTAAAAGATTTTATTTATTTATTTGACAGAGAGAGACACAGCGAGAGAGGGAACACAAGCAGGGGGAGTGGGAGAGGGAGAAGCAGGCTCCCCGCAGAGCAGGGAGCCCGATGTGGGACTCGATCCCAGGACCCTGGGATCATGATCTGAGCCGAAGGCAGTCGCTCAACCGACTGAGCCACCCAGGCGCCCTGTTACTTTCCATTCTTTTCTGAGTCATGATGTGCCATTAAATTAAAAAATCAATGGTAAGCACACCTCACTGCATGGATTTCATGACTCCGTCTGATCCACGCTGCCGCGCTGCTCACAGTCAGGTTGGAGCCCCACTCCTCCAAGCGTAACAGGCACAGTCCAAAGACTAGAACCTTCCCTCTCTGTTCTCCCTGCAGCTCAAGGCAATGAGGTCTCCTATATGTTTGTAAATGCTATGATGGAGGAAGCTCTCAAGAGAATGAGGAGGCTCCTCCCAACAGCAGCTGACGATGGGGTTGTCAAATTCCCTTTGCTCTTAACTCAAGGGCTCCCCCTGAGGGTTTGAGACCAGCATACAAAGGTGGAAGTAGGGTGGGGGGATGGGAGAATGGGGTGGGGGGTAGAGTGGTTTGGGAGGGTTCTCACCTCCTTGCACCTGGAAGGACTACAAGCTCTGTGCTCTTCGGGTTTGGTTCAGGACAAGCTACAATGGTAGGTGATAGGAGGTAGGAGACACCGAATATTGGTAGTTGCTAGGATTGTTTTGCAAGTAGGCCTAAGAACCGTGACTCGTGGAACCCTAAAAGATCTCCTGTTATTACCTTGTGATCCTCTAGGTGCTAGACTGTTTCCCCCTAGCTGTTGGCCTTGGGGATGTCAACAGTCATCTCTGAGATGTATGCTCCTTATCTGCAAAACTCGGTAAGACGCTGGTGGTGAACCTAAGGGTTCAGTCCACCATGCTGAGCGTGAAATAGGTACCAACAATGCCCGTTCCTCTTTACTTCCCTCTCTCCTCAGTTCATGGTGGCCGTGTGTCACTGTCATCATGCAACGTGCTGCACATGGGTGTACAAATGTTGTCGCCTTGTTTTATTTCCCTCTAATGATCCCATTTTGCTCACGGGCCCCCATCCCATGGTGGCAGGTCCTTGCATCAAGCTTGATGCAGGAACGCATACACATGTACGTGGGGCGGGGGGGGGCAGAAAAGGCAGATACAAAGTACAGACGTAGTGGGGAGGGTTCTGGCTGTGAAATCAGGGGTTTGATCTGAGTTTAGACAGATCTCATTACACCTTAGGAATAAAGAATTCAATTGAATAAAGGAGAGTAAGATCCTATTATAGGTACAAGGGGCTTTGGTGGCCTGCCTCTAGCTTCAGACCAGGAGGACTCGCCCCGTGCCCCCCACTTCATCATGGACAGGAAATGTCTACTGCCCACCCGCCAAGGACAGTGCCCCAGCCCTTACAGATGCCACCTCGTGTAGTCCTTATCATGACACCCATTGTCCAGTTGAGGCAACTGAGGCATGTAGGAGTTCATCACCGATTCGGGGAAATGCAGTTAGCTAGTAGAAGGACACACGTTCCAACCCAGACAGCCTGACTCCGGAGCCCACCCCCACCCTGCTTGCTTCCATTTACATCTTAGAGAAATACAGAATGATAAACACAGAAATCTGAAAGCTTGAAGGTTTCTTCACAGCCATTTTTTTCCAAACTCAAGAAGTTAGCAGAAAGCTTAGCAGATCCTTGGGCTGATACTTAGCAGATACTTCTAGACATTTCTGTCTTTCAGGGGCCCGGTTTCAGTTTGCTCCTCCTGGGAACGGGGATGATGTGCCACACTCTCCAGTGAGGTCCATTTTGTTAGTCCACTGAGCAATAGAAATCAGGATTTCCAGCACATTCTTTTTTTTTTTTTTATTCTTATGTTAATCCCCATACATTACATCATTAGTTTTAGATGAAGTGTTCCATGATTCATTGTTTGTGCATAACACCCAGTGCTCCATGCAGAATGTGCCCTCCTCAATACCCACCACCAGGTTAACCCATTCTCCCACCCCCCTCCCCTCTAGAACCCTCAGTTTGTTTTTCAGAGTCCATCGTCTCTCCTGGTTCGTCTACCCCTCCGATTTCCCCCGCTTCATTCTTCCCCTCCCGCTACCTTCTTCTTCTTTTTTTCTTTTCTTAACATATATTGCATTATTTGTTTCAGAGGTACAGATCTGAGATTCAACAGTCTTGCACAATTCACAGCGCTTACCAGAGCACATAACCTCCCCAGTGTCTATCACCCAGTCACCCCATCCCTCCCACCCCCCCCCCCCACTCCAGCAACCCTGTTTGTTTCCTGCAATTAAGAATCCAGCACATTCTTGATGCTTCCCAACCTCACGCTCAATCTCAGGTACTGCTTGTGGCTTTGCGTATTCCTGTCCATGTCTGTCTTTCATTTCTTGGCAAACATTGCCTGCACTTTGCCCCACAAGTAATGGTTTGTAGCAAAATTCTCTGATGCAAAAAAGGAGGATTTAAAAGATATCTGGAGGGCGCCTGGGTGGCTCAGTTTGTTAAGTGACTGCCTTCAGCTCAGGTCATGATCCCAGGGTCCTGGGATCTAGTCCCACATCGGGCTCCCGGCTCAGCGGGGAGCCTGCTTCTCCCTCTGACCCTCTCCCCTCTCATGCTGTTTCTCTCCTGCTCACTCTCTAATAAATAAATAAATAAATAAATAAATAAATAAATAATCTTAAAAAAAAAGATATCTGGAAATGGGAAATTATGTGCACTCAGCTCTTTCTCGGTAAACTTTGACCGCTATATGTTGTTATGATGACAGAGCTGGAGCATGTAGACTGATGGTCAGAATTAGGATGGTGCTGCCCAAATAACCCATTATTAATATTAAAATTATTATTGGTTACATTAATCATTTCTGAGGATTTCCAGTGTAACGTGTAATTTATTTATGTACAATTTATCTCCCGACTATTTTCAAAAGGAGAAGGAAGGACGAAAGGAACTTAAATTTATGGAGAGTCTGTTGTGTGACAAGGTACATGGTCTGCATGTATTTTCCTATGCTCCTCATGACCATATGGTGAGATCACCGATGTCAGCCCTAGCTGATGAGCAGAGACGGAGCTCAGGACGACCAAGGCAGATGCCCTGGCTATGCCGAGTACAGGTCTGATTCTCTGCTGGGATCTGCTCTGCCCTCATCTATCGCTCCTTCCTCCATTCTGAGCTGCCCCTGGAAGGACTTGAGGAAGTGGGCAACACAGGGCCAAGCACAATAGGATGGTTAAAAGTGAAGGGGATAGCCACACATAGGACAGGGCGGATAGGAAGGTTAGGAAGCTGTGGAAAAACAGCACAGAAATAAGTTATGATTACTGCAAGGCATACAATTATTGGAAGGTAAATTATTTAAGGATAAAATGCCTAAAATTATCTTGGGAGGTATGTGAGCTCAAGAAAGGGTCTCTTTCCTTTTTACCAGCTTGTGAAAACTATAATCCAGCTGGTTTCTCTTTTACCTTGAAGGAAGCTCACATCTCAATTCTGTGCTCATCTAAGTATTCATCTTAATAGTATATTGTGATTTAGTAAGAGCTTTTTTAAAGGATGCTAAGCAAACATGACCAAGGCAAGCTGCTTTCCTTTTAATAGCTTTTTAACCAAGGATCTGAGCACCTACTCTGTGCCAGGTCCTGTGTTTGGAGCTGGGGATGTAGCAGCACTTTAGATTCTTGTAAGGAAACTGGCTTCTTCCACTAGCACCATTACATTATGTATGCATCACTCAGATGAATTATTAAGATGATTTCTGATATGCTTATTTTGTTGAGATCGAAGGAAGACCACTCCCCTGTGGGAAGGAGATGGGGCTTGCCTGGAAGTACGGAATCATCCCCAATATCAACCACTTTCATGTTCCGTCATTCAGAAAAGTGAGTCCTCAGATGGGAAATTCAAGCAGGGAACTCTCTCTCTCTCTTTGGGTCTTGTTTTCTTGGGTCTGGACTTGAAGGCATAGAAATATTACATGACTGCAGTGCTTAGAGGCTCAGAGTACTAGG
The DNA here is from genome assembly GCF_054177405.1 of Leptonychotes weddellii. Taxonomy (NCBI): domain Eukaryota; kingdom Metazoa; phylum Chordata; class Mammalia; order Carnivora; family Phocidae; genus Leptonychotes; species Leptonychotes weddellii. Next base: position 41,895,741 of record NC_138372.1, read on the forward strand.
ATAGGGGAGAGGTAGGTTTCCCCAAGAAATCTCCAGGCCAACTGGCATGTGACTTGTGAATCATAATTTGGGGAGCTGATTTCCTATGTGTCTGAAAGCTCTATTTAAGTAGAAGAGTTAGGACTGCTTTCCTTGCAAGAAGTAAGGGGGCATAGCTTCTCTCCCGCACCCAGGACACATCCCCTTCTCTCTCTAACTGCTCCCTCGTAAACATCATGCCTGTGCTTTGTGGACTTAAGACACGTGTGTGGGCATTCCTGGGGTCAGAGGCTTCTGACCTGTGACTGCAGGACAGGAGTGTGGCAGGCAGGTGGTCTCAGGGAAGATTCAAGCTGAGGATGCATAAACTCTATTAAAAAAATAAGCAAATTAGTGGGGGCGCCTGGTTGGCTCAGTCAGTTAAGCATCTACCTTTGGCTCAGGTCATGATCCCAGGTTGGGCTCCCTGCTCAGCGGGGAGTCTGCTTCTCTCTCCCCCACTCCCCCTGCTTGTGTGCTCTCTCTCCCTCTCTCAAATAAATAAATAAAATCTTTTAAAAAAAACTTAAAATAAGCAAAGTAGCAACTGTAGCTTACTCTCTGTTTATTCCTCATGTATCATTCCCCCGATCTTTGGTAAAATCTAGTATAGTCAGACATTTAACCTCAGCTCTGACAGAGTGAAAAAGGAAGTAGCTTGGTCCACATTTAGGATGGACTGTTAAATAAAGGGGGAGGGGGAGCAGCGTCCGCTGAGGTCAGCCTGATCGCAGCACTGGTTCCTGAGAGACTCCGCAGGGCTGATGGACGGAGGAGAGCTGATGGGAGCTTCGGGTGGCTGAGCTACAGCTACCTCTCCCCACCTGCTGGGGCTTCTGGAGGCTATTTTATTAAGGGAGGTGAGATGGGCAGAGAATAATGCTTTGTGTTCACCAAGTCCCAGTTCTTGGGCATATGATAAAACTATTTTCCAACCTCCCTTATGATTAGATTTGGCTATGTGACCAGGTTCTGGTCCATGGGCTGTGGAAGAAGGAATGAATATTCCTCCAAGACCTGCTCAATTGTCCACTTCTCCTCTTCTCCTTTGGCAGCAATGTCAGAAGAGGATCTTTGCCCTGAAGACACTCACTAAACCACACAATCAGCGCCCGATTAGAAATATGGAGAAAGAGCCGTGTAAACACTGTGTATATATGATTTTTGACCAATCTTGGCTCCACCATTCCCTAGATATATCTTTGACCAAGTGACTTGTGTCTTCGACCTTCAGGTTTCCGATCTGTAAAACTGGGCTAACAAACTCCACCTTGCAGATGGTTCTGTGTATGAAACGGTAGAAGGTACATGAAGAATCACACAGAGTCGTCGACAACTAATTGGCACTTGGTAAAGCCTGGATTTGTCCCCTCTTTCCTGTCCATTGAGGAGGAGTGTCTGTGTCTGCCCAGACGGCAAAGAGAGGCTTCACCATGGGAACAAGGCTTGATTTTAGTCCTAAAGTCCTCCGGGATGAGGTAGTCCAGAGGGAGAGAACAGCTTGTGCAAAGACCCGCCTTCAACAATAAAGTCCAAGTGGACCCTTCAGGGAGATAAACATTTTAAAAAGCGTGGTCTCTGTTTGCAGGAGTCGCTGTTCCCGACCCTTCATCCTCCTGAAAGCAGCCATCGGGGTCGTGCCTCCTTTTCTGCTTTTAATGTCTGCTTTCCACGCTCATGAGCCCCATTACCAGAGTAGCCAGCAGTGCGGGCTGAAAGCTGTCAGGGGCTGGGGCAACAGCTTGCAGGGAGGTAGGCTGTAGCCAGGCCCCCCTAGCATGGCCCCGTGTGACAGATCTCGGGCAGCTCTGAATGCGGCGTTGGATGGGACAGGCCATTTGGCCCTTGTTCAGGCTGCAAGATGAGAGTCTTTTGTATTGAAATGAAGGGTTTCCTGTGAAGAGAGGTGGTGTGTGTCAAAGCAATCTTCTCTCCCACTGCCTCCCAGAGCAGGGGATGCTGCTCCAAGCCATGTGGAACTGAGCGTGGAGGTCAGTGTCTTTATTCAGAGGTATTTATCACTGTGGCATTTAACCACCTACATAAACATTTGTTGAATGGAATGAGCTCATTAATGCTCCCGGCCACCAGTAAAGCGGGCAGGGTACACAATAAATCCCCATTTCGCAGATGAGAGAACAGCAGCTCAGAGAGGGAGCCGAGAGAATTGCATCAAGGCTGGACTCTGGGGATGCGGCACATGGAGGAGGAGGACGAGGCAAGTGAAATTTGAAGACAAGTGTTACAAACAAGTCACTTGGAGTGTGAAAGCTCCATGCCTGATCTAGTCACTAGCTTGTCATGACTCATAGTTTCTCTCGGCTTCCACCTACATCCTGTCCATGCCCATGTCCACATCCCTAGCCCTTCATTAATTCAACAAATATTTACCTAATCTCTACCGTGGGCTAGGTTAGGCCCAGACATAGCTAACTGTACTCTAGTTAGGGAGTCAGGCACTAAACACAGGAGTCCTTATATGATTGCTCATACCTGTGAGTACTACGAAGGAAAATGACAGGGAGTAATAGAACAAGAGGCCCCACTTTGTAGAAGGTGTTCAAGGAGTCTAGGTCCCTCCTGAACTCCAGACCCATTCACTCATTCATTAAGCCAACCAATATTTATCGAGTAACTACTCAGTGCGTTGAGCTAGGCATTGTTCTATGTGGTGAGGAGTCACGGTGTGTGTCCATAAAACTACCTGCTGGACTGCTCACGTGGGGGTTCCACAGATACTCCCAACTCAAGCAAAGCCATAACTGAACCAATGACCTGATCTCCTAAACCAAGCCTCATCCAGTTCCCCAAACAGAGACCTTGGGCTTTCCCAACTCCCATCAATCCTTCACCTCCCAAACGCAGTTGGTTGTGCTTCATCCAGTGATCTTCAGGAAATATTTACTCTGTGCCCATTCTTGTTAGGCACTTGATATTCTCCAGCACAGAAGAGGTACAGTCCTTGCCATCAAGGGACTTCTGGTCTCGTTTCACCTCAGGAAATGACTAGACTATTTAGAAATCTCTGCTCAATCACTTTGCTTCCCTGTTGCCTCTATGACGGGGTTGTCGATTTAGGGTTGTGGTGCCCCTCCCTCCAATCTCCCACCTCACACCAAATTAGCCTTCTTAGCGTTACCCGAGGAATCTTTCCCAAGACAAATCTGACCATGTTCTCTACCACTAAAAACCTCCTCTGACTCTCTCATGCCACCAGGAAAAGCCCGGGCTCTGTCCCAGGACACACGAGGCTCTTCAGAGTTAGTTAGACCCGTGGAGCTTCTCCAGCCTTAGCTCATGTCACTTGACTCCCTACATACCTGCCATACTGAATTTCTTCATTCTTGGGCTCACACTGCTATTTCTTGCCGCTGGATAGTCACCTATCCCATTTCTTCTACCTGGAATGCTGTGCCCTGGCATGCCTGCCGTCCACCCAAGCATGCCTGCCGTCCACCCATGCATCCCCCCAACCTTTAAGAACTAGTGTAGGCGATCGCTGGCCTGGAGCCTTTCCTGATGATTGCAGGCCAGGTGATTTACTCAGTCCTCTGGTCTCATAATTCCTGCATCATTGATCTCATAACCCAACCGTGACCACACAAATGGTCCTGTTTATGTCCATGTGATAATATCTCTGAATCCTCTATAAACTCCTCACCCTCCCAGGAGTTCTGAGGATCTTCAAAAGGGGCTCACTGTGTGCCCACCAAGTAGGCTGTCAGCTGGAGTCACCACTCAGTGTCACCATGGTCTTCCTTTCCAGCCCTGGTTCCTCCTTGCAATGTCCAGAGCCCATCAAGCGATTGGTGGAGCCTCACTACTGCCATCAGTGAGGATGCCTATCATGGCAACATCAGTGTCCTTGGGTTCACATTGCATCAGGCAAGGTATGAAGAACTTTCTGTGCATAAACTCATTTTATACTCACAACATCCATGAGGCAGGCACTAATCCTCCTTTATAGCTGAGAGAGCTGAGACTCAGAGACGTTGAAGTCACACAGACCAAGGTCACCAGGCTGGGAAGGGTGCGAGCTGGGAACAGCCTCTGGCCTGACTCACCCAGAGCATGATTCTTATGTGGGCCCCATGCAGAACATCTGGGCTTTGGCTCAGCCCATCAACCTGCCTTTGTCCCTCTGTCTGTGTTAGTCTCTCCCCAGTAGACAGCAGGGTAGGAGTTGGTTCTTACTTATTCTAATCCTCTGTATCCAACTCAGTGCAAAGCACAATAAATGTGTTACCTCTCAGGTGAGATTTCAAGAAGTTGTGTAATTTTCCTTTTCCCCATTAGTGCTAAGAGTCTTCTCAATAGCTGCTCAACCTCATTTATGGCCACATCCATGAGGGGTCTAGGTGAGCTGAGAGATGCGTGGAGCAGGAGGGGGCAGAAAGGTGGGCTGCACCATCCTCTTTACTGTAGCAGAAACTTTAACCCCCAACCATTCCCAGATCCCTTCCAAATGCTATTTTGTGTTCACTTGGCTTCCAGATTGTGGAAATAAAGTAATGCTCTGGGCAGCACTGAGGAGACCATCCGGTCGTGGGCTGGCCTCACGCACAGGGGAGCAATTTAGCAGCCAGTCCAATACCCAAATCTTCCACTTTGGCCACAAATGTGCATCTTCCTCTTATCTGCAAATTGCACTGGGCTCCAGGAATAATTGTAAATTGGCCTGGCTCTGGCTTAAGTCATATATCAGACCTGAAGAGTGGAAAGATAATGAATCCTTCACCGTTGTCCTATGGGTCGCAGCCAACAACCTCGGTTTTTGGATTCTGCAACTGTTCTAATCTTGATGATCTCACTCTAGACCCAATGTCTTCACCATCTGTCAGCAATGCAGATGCCATGCAGGACCCAAGTATGGGTAAACTTGGACAAGGGCTTTGAGGTTGGGAAACCCAGCTAGGAAGAGTGGATAGAGCTTGAAAAAAGATAGTTTTGGCCATGGGAAGAAAAAGAGATTGACAGGAAGAGCCATGAAAATATCTTAGAAAGTGGACATATAAAAACTATGTATGACATGTAAACATAGTTGTCTATCTATTCACTGAGTCATTCATGAAATGAACCATTCTCAACTGCTACATGAGGAGAAGAGCTGATGTGTCAGTCGGGGTCCAGTTAGGACAACAGAAATCACTCTAAACATTTGAAACAGAGGGGATTTAGTGCAGAGACTTGGTTACATCAGGAATGGAAGAGTAAGGGACCAAAATGGCGACTGTGAGGAAACCTAGAGATTAGCAACAGTTGGAAGCTTCTAGGTTGGAGGGACAAAGCAGAGGTGGTGTCACCAGAGCCCAGAAGCTGGGGTCACCCAGAGGAGATTAGAACCACTGAAGGAGAGAAAGGGCCATGAGCACATATAGCTCCTGAGGCTTCTAGAGAAGGGACGAAATATTCAGGCGTCTCCCTTCCTCCCGTCCTTCAGTCTCCTGTCAGTGCCTCCCACTGGCCAAATTCAGGCACACCCAGCTGACACAGATGTCTGAGTCATGCAGCCTGCAGGGGTCAGACACCCTGCTATGCAGAAAAGAGCTGGGCTGGCGTGAACAATAGATCTGTGGGCAATCCGTCCTAGACCAAGCATACACGATAAATGAAAATAGTACAAGAGAAAAAGTGCTATAATAGACTTTTTTAAAAAGCTACAAGATCAGAAAAGAAAGAGCAACAAAGTCCTTTTTTTTTTTTTTATGGCAACAGGTTTAGGAAAAATTTTGGAGATGACAGATGAGCTGGGTCTTGAGTGAGGCATGAGAGTCTGACATGAAAGCAGGGAGGTCAGGGGATGCGATGGCATGAGTAGAACCACAATGTAAATCTCACATGCTCTCCTCAATACTCACTCTTCACTGCTTACTCAGAATATTTTTGCAATTCTCCAGTGACAATTATCTTCTGATCCCAAGCTATGTTATCTGAAAAGACAAATCTTGGCTTTGGAAGATAGCTTCATTTTGTTGAAGATCTTGTAAGGGATTGGGAATCGAATTGGATATGTAGTATGGGTCGATCAAGTCGCTGCACTTTTTTGGTTAAAATTGAAGTGTAATCAATACAATTTGAGCTACGGCTACATCACTGAAATATGAACAGCACATCTTTAGGTGACTGCTCAGAAGAGCAGCACACATTCAGATATCTATGTAGTCAGTTTAAAAATCTGTCTCATTATTTTATGATTATGTATCATATGATTTACTTTAGGCATGAAGAGCCGATGAAAAGAATAATTCCTCCCAATTGTATAGCATCTTATGCTTTCTAAAACCCTTGCACAAAATCAAAGGAAGGTACAAACAAACAAAGAGGGGTAAAGAAAGCAGAAGAATGAGAAAGTAAATTATTCTTAAGAGACTTTTTTTTTTTTTTTTTTTACACCGCACTGTCAAGAAAGACAGGAAGTCAATATCTGAGTATATTTCAAGAAGTCAATATGTAAGGATATTTTAGGGAACTCATTGTCAGAGGTTAGGAAGTTGAACACCATAATGTCCAGTTAACTTACAGATTTCTGAAAGGTTGGATCACTCAAAGTAATCACCAAATAACATTTACTATCTACCACTACAACTTGCTTTTTGCTTCAAGGGAAATAAACATAACCATTGTAGCACACAGGTTTGGTAGCTTACCTAGCATTCATTTCCCCCCTGTTCCTTCTTTCCTCTGCTTAAAAACATCCTTTTAAAAAATGTTGCTCTCATTCTTTCCCCAGCAGATTATGTGATTTAAGGAAAGCTGATCCCATCCCTGGCTCTAGGTATGGGTCCTGATAGGCAGGTCATCAGCACATTTTCCACCCAACAAAGTAATTGATTCCAGGGTGAGCATGCGATCCAAGCCAGTGCAATCAGAGGATTCTTCCTTAGAGTAGTGGGATGAGATATCTTCTTGCTCCCTAAGTAAGCTAGGAACGTGTAGTAGTAGTAGTAGGGGCTATTGACAACCACCTTTGACCCCTAGAAGAGTCAGGTTTAGATTGAAACTTACCAGGCAGAAGAACGAGTAGAGCCACAGAAAGGACCTGGGTCCTCAAGCTGCTGGCTGGATTCAACCAGCCCTATGGCTTAGCCTACACTTGAAGTTTCCAGCTCTGGTAGCCAGTGAAATCTCCATTTGGCTTGCCAGTTAGAGTTGGGTCTTCTTTTTCTTGCACCAGGAACCTTTGGGATACCAACAAAAATACACTTTCAGAATGAAAATGTTGCTTATGTGAGACACAACTGCTTTTAACCAGCGTGTATTGACCCCAAGTCTGCCAAGTGTTTTCACATACATTGTTTCACCGAATCTTCTACAGGTCCCATTTTCAGTTGAGGAAACTGTGGCTAAGACTTGCTTTAATAGTCAGGGTGATTAACGCTGGTTGCTATAACAAATGGCCTTCACATCCCCATGGCTTAGCAAATACAAGTTTATTTCTTGCTCACATCACAGTTTGAAGAGAAGCAGGTGACTCTCCTGGGCAAGTGTCCTTTAAGTGATGAGTCACGGATTTGGCTGGTTTCCCTGGTGTGACGCTGACATCTTGGATTACTTTGTTTCCAATGGTGTGGATACAGAGATGGGGAGTGTGTGAAAAATGACTAGGGATGCCTTAGGGGCAAGGCCCACCCCTTCCCACAGAACTCAGTTACACGGCTCCTAGCTGCAAGCGGGACTGGGAAATAGCCTTCCTTTGTGCCCAGGGGAAAAGTGAGCGGGGGGGTCTGTACCCTTGTGGAGGGCCATCTTAGGATGCTGCCTACCACAGCTTGTAAGTGGAGCCAGGATTCTAAGCTAAGCATGGCATTTCCATGGGCTTCTCTTTCTTCTGCTCCCCCTTCCCCCACCTCTACCCCCACTCTACAACATTCATGTTTCTTTAATACCCTTAGTAAGTAGCTACCCTGCTTATGTGAAGATCAATTTGTATTTTTTTTCTCAGTATCTTCTTTTTTTAAAAAAGATTTTATTTATTTATTTGACAGAGAGAGCGAGAGACCACAAGCAGGGAGAGAAGCAGGAGAGGGAGAAGCAGACTGCCCGCTGAGTAGGGAGCCCGATGTGGGACTCGATCCCAGGACCCTGGGATCATGACCTGAGCCGAAGGCAGACGCTTAACCATCTGAGCCACCCAGGCACCCTCTCAGTATCTTCTTAAGGAAAGAAGAAACCCCCAGCCTGCCTGACATTTGGTAGAACCACAGAAGCTGTTACTAACTCATAGAAATGTTCACTGCATGATAATGTATATGAGGGATTGATCATTTACTTATCCTCAAAGCAGATGGACTTTATAAGGAGAAGTGCTCTGTAATGCAGACATGACTGTGAAGAATAAATCAAATTTCTCTGTGTACTTAGGGGAGAAAGAATTATTCAAATGCCAGGTCTGCAGCTTCAGGTCCTTTTACTGAGCCCGCAATCCTGCACAATGGCCACCAGGGGGAGCGCTAGGCCCATGACGGCACAAGCAGCTATTTTTAGAGGTTGCTTCTAGCCCCAAGGAAGAAGCCAAAGAAATAAAAGACCATGATATATATATTTTTTTCAAACCGGACCAACTTATAAATTATTTGTGAGTCCAATAAAAGGCAATTATCAACATTTCCTACTATTTCAAGAGTAATATATTCTGTTAGAAAAAGATTCAATTTATTCCATGGCTATGATTCAGACAATGGAAATTGGAAGAAACCACAACCAAAAAAAAAAAAAAAAAAAAAAGATTGTAATCCTGTGTAAATCTCTGTCTTTAAAACTCAAATCAGAGGATGTGAATTCTGGCCCTGGTGGGCATGAGATATTTGCCCTGAGGCAGTGGAATTTGATGGGCTTGGGGGAGGTGGCTGGAGAAGGGTGCGCATGTGCGCGTGCCTGTGTGTGTGCGCGCGCCACCACAGTAAATGTGAATCCTTATTCTTTCCCCAGCACAAGGGAGGTAAGTCAGAATCATCTTGTCCAAACAACTGAATAATGAACATTATACAATTATTTTAGGAAGCATAGTTTTATTATTTTCAGCTCCACAGACGTACAATATAATGGAGCAGAAGATCCTGGCTTTCATAAACCAGGCTGCTGTGTGAGAAAGAGCCTTCGGGCCCTCCCCAACCAGTCCAGCGAGCAGCCCTTTTTTTTTTTTTGCCAAGCAGCAGCATGGTATAATGGAACGAGTGCGGGCTTGGCTCCAGAGAGTCAGAGCGTGAATCTTGCCTCTGTGAGGCATTAAATGTGAAAGTTTGGGCAAATTAACCTCTCTGCTATTCAGTTTCTACAATACTCGTCTCACAGAATGAACGTAAAGATGAAACGAAATGGTATACATGAGCACCTAGCCCATCATGGGCGGTCAATAAATACTAGCTTTATTCTTTGATCCGTTCTCCTTTTCCTAAAGATGGCAACAAATAAATTCGAACTGAGTCTGGGTCTACATTTCCAGAAATTCTGAATCTGTGGGCCTGGATTCCTGAGGATTTACTCTGTGGCAGCCATGGCAGGAATGAGGAGTGGGGGACAGAGGGGCCCACCTGCGTGGGGGAGTTGTTTCGCTGAACCCCCTTAACAAGGACCCCGGCAGGCTGTTTGAGGAGGTGTGGTTCTCCAGAGAACTGGGCACTTCACTGAGCTGAGAAGTCCTTTTCTCAAGGACAGGGAACGAAGCAGCAGAGAGCGGGAACGGGAACATGCAAACCCTAAGCTCACCATCAGCTGCAGTGACCACTTAGACGCCCTTCTCCTGATGGTGTGAAAAGCAGACCAGGAGCTGATCAAGTTGAGAGGCTCAGCTAGTATCTGGGGACATTGAAGTGCAAGGGCTTGGAACAAGGGTGAATTGCGGGCATCGTGGGGAGTGCCAGAACGGGGTCGGGGGTCAAGTCAGCGCTCCACAAGGGAGACAAAACCGACGGTTCTAGAAGGAAAGCCCCCTGTGCCACAAGGACTGCATTGAACCGCATGGCTCTCCGTCTATGAAGTCGGTCCTGAACACTCTGTTCACTGCCACTGCTGATCTGAGGCCTGTTTGTGGCCAGGCTTAAGCCCGGAACCTCATGCTCATCCCCCACCCCCACACACCCTGCCCAGCCTCTCTCAGTCTTTTTCCAAGCCTGGGGAAGCTAGCCCACCCAGACCTCACCACCTGGAAGGCAGCTACGCTAACCATTATGCAACCGTGTAGGCTACACCGCCTGGACTTCCTTGCTGCCTGGCTCAGGTTGCGAAGCACCAGCAGGAAGTCCTAAGATGAGATGAAAATGAAGCAGGGCATTTCTGCCCTGGCCCTGTCCCTGCTTGGGAGTGTCTCTGGCAGTACCCGTATGCTTCCATCGCTGGGCTCCCACCACCCTTGTGGCCCAGTACCCACAGGACTCTAGTCTTTATCTTTCCTCTCCCGTCCCTCCAGCCATCTGGATGATAATGGCAGCCTGCTCTTGCTAATCTCTGGGCACCTCACCATCCCTTGGCAGTGCCTTCCACCTCGTCTGTACCTCCATGAGAAGACCCGTGTTCAACTCTCGCCTTTTGAACCACCTGAAGGGATTTCTGTTTTCCACCAGGGCCCTGGCTTATCCCTTTGTGAAAATCTATTTATTTACATATTATCTTGTTTTAGAAAGGAGCTTATCAGGATATAGCAAATGCGAAAGCACCAAAGGTAAAAGTAGAATAAAAAAAAAAAAATGGGAACAAACGCATACATTGGAACCCAAGATAAAACTAAGAAAACTACACAACATCATCACCTCTCCACTTGATTATTGGCAGGCCACACCTGTAGCCCCTTTTTTTCCCAAATGCCTGTGGATATGTCTGTAAAATACAAATCAGCCCATTCCCCCACACAACTGCAAGTGTGTGGGGGTGGAAGCCTTAGTAATACTCTCTTAGTTGTAATGAAAAGAGACTTATGTAGACAGCACTGGAAAGAAGGAGGAGGGCCAGGTGTCACGGTAAGGATGCCCTCGGCAATGAGTGAGAAGGAGCTATCCCGGAAGTCCAAGAGCAGGAACCAGAGTGTGGCCAGGCCTCCCAGTTGAGGCACCTGGATCCAGGGCAGAAAGGCTCACTGGCTCTCCCTCCCAGTGTTGCCATCGGCACAGCTCAGCTCTATGCAAGTATTGCCTTCTCTCTGCTTCTCTTCCCACCAACAACTGGTTTCCTCACATGTCCTTGGTCTTCCTCAGACCCTCTGCTTACTTGGGTTTTCATATTGTCATAATTTTTACTGCACATCATATTAATTTATTCAGGGTCTCTATTCTACCTGATAACTGTTCTCTGGGCATCCAACCAACCTTGGTTTCTGCTACAAATAACTGGATTTTCCTTACATCTTTCAGTTCAGGTTCCCCGAATAGAAATCTGATTGGCCAGCTCACCCATCTCTGGACAGCTTTTCATGTTTGGCTACATTCTAGCTGGCCCTGGGTCAGGTGTCCACACCTAGCACAGTTAGGAGCTACCAAGGAGTCACATGTTGAACATGTCCACTCAGGAGCCATGGTGTGTGTGGGCAGGGCCACTGCCTTTAGAAGAGGACAGTGGACAAGGAAGACACTGGAAATCCTGTATGCTCTTCATAAAGACATTGTGAATGATTTGTGAATATCTGTAGATTCTGGTCCCTTGAGGCTCCTGGGAGTCTCCATCATGGGTCAGTCCTCTCTGTCAGGAATTCTTCTGATCTACTCTAGCCTTGAGAGCAGGACGAAGAAAGCAGAGGGAAGGTGGCCAGGGCTGAGATAGTAGGCATTTGAGCTTGGTGAGGTCATTGGTCCTCAAGCACACCAGAAAGTGAGCTGGAGGCTGCAAGACAAAAGATGGATACCATCTGCTGGTGAGGAGAGAGCCTGCTCTGAACTGACTCAGGACATGGAGAAAGTGAGCCATGGATGGAGATCTTTCAGCTGAGCATGGCTGGGGAAGGCTCAATCAGACTGGATAGCATGTTCTTCTAGAGTGTGGACAGCCATCAGAGAACTTTCCCCAGACAGTTTAGCAATGGTCAATGATGGTAGAACTGAAATTCTGACTCTGTCATTGCCAGAGAAGACAAACAGATGGCCAACAGATGCATGAAAAGACCCTCAAAACAATCACAAACCATCAGGGAAATGCAAATCAAAACCACAATGAGAAATCACCTCATACCTGTTCAAAACCACAAGAAATTACAAGTGTTGGAGAGGAAAAACTCCAACGAAAAAGGAACCCTCATACACTGGTGCAGCCACTGTGGAAAACAGTATGGCAGTTCCTCAAAAAATTAAAAAAAAAAAAGAATTACCATATGAGCCAGCAATTCTACTTCTAGGTATTTTTCCAAAGGACACGAAAACATGAACTCAAAAAGCCATATGCACCCCTCTGTTCATTGTAGCATTATTTACAATAGCTGAGATAGGGAAGCAGCCCAAGTGTTCACTGAAAGATGAATGGATAAAGAAGATGTAGTGTATATACACAATGGAATGTTACTCAACCATAAAAAGGAACAAAATCTTGCCATTTGTAACAATATAGATGGACCTAGAGGGTATTCTCCAAAGTGAAATAAATCAGAGAGAGAAAGATGAAAATCATATGATTTCACTTATATAACTAAAAAACAAAACAAACAAAAAACCAGAAACAGACTCATAGATACAGAGAACAGATTGGTGGTTACCAGAGGGGAGGAGGATGGGAAGGATGGGTGAAAAAGGTGAATGAGATTAAGAGGTACAAAGTTCCAGTTATGAAATAAATAAGTCATGGGATATACTGTACAGCATCAAAGATATAGTCAATAATATTATAAAAACTGTTCATGGTAACTGATGGTAACTAGACTCATTGTGGTGATCATCTCATAACGTATATAAATATCGAATCACTATGCTGTACACCTAAAACTAATACAATATTGTATGTCAGTTATCCTTAATAAAAACATTCTAACTCTGCCACATATTAGCTGTGTGGCCTTAGACTAATTACTTGGTTATTGAACCTCTTTCTGCATATATGAAATACAGACAGTAAGATCTACCTTTTGGAGTCGAAGCAACAAATGCATGACATAGTGGTTATTAAGTCCTTGGAGACTAAGCTCTCAAAAACAGATAGTAATTTTTATGATGATGATTATGATTACTGGTAGAGCTGTTGACCTGTTTTCTAATATTTGCAATGGGACTTGGGCCACTGGGAGGACAGTCGTCTTGCAAACCAGCCTGGGGAACTGTGCTGTCCATGACCACACAGCCATGGCATCTTGGGATCGACAGGGCTGGGTGTGTACTACGTGCAGCTCAGTTGGCTGTGGGTTGAATGATCTTTTGCAAGGCCTAGATTTGAAAATAAAAATTTTTTAAAAAGGCAGTGGTACAAGAAAAGATAATAGTTCTCCCCAGAGGTACAGCAGGCTAGAAAGCATTTTCCTGCATGGAGACATCAGGATAGCTCCATCACAGCATTACCCTGCCTCTGAAATCCAGGAGGTGGTGAGGGAAAGCACAGGCAACCTTGACCTCACATTGCAGATGCCATCTCTCAAGATGGCCCTCCCCGCCATCTTGTGAGTGAGTGATGAGTCTCTGAATTCTACCTGTGCTGTCTGGCAAGGGCTTCGGGGGGGTGGGAGCATGGGAGGCTTAAGATCTCTCTCCTCTGCCTCCCTCAGGAAGACACTGTTACTCTCCAGTCCAGGGGAGAAGGGAGGGAGCCCCTGCGTGGTCTTGCTGCCAGGCGTAGGCTGAATTATCTTGCAAGAGCAATTGGAGTCTACCTTGGCAGAAGTCAGTGAGGTTGTAAAATCACTTCCCCGAGGCACTCCAGCACCCAATTTGGAGATGAGTGGGGATTTACATGATTCAACAGAACGTTTCTTTCCAGTATCAGGGCTCAGTCAGTCGTGAAGGAGGAATTTTTGAGCAAAGCTTACTGGCCATGGCTTGAGCTTTATTCTTGTCCGGAGGGGCTGCAGGAGTGGAGGCACAAGGGCTAAGTCTTTGAGGAGGTTAAAATAAATGAGGCTCAGGGGTGGGATGCATCTGTCTCATCACGACCCTAGGGAGCTCTCTCTTTAGGGTCAGGAGGAATGAGTGAAGAAAACTCTTCTCACTGAGTCCTCAATATTAGGAATATGGAATGTGCTGAGTATTTATTTGGGGCCAGGTACTGTGTTAAGTCATTTACCGATATGTCCTCCTTTGATCCTTACAACAACCCCATGAGGCTGATGGCATTTTTGTCCTTATCTTATGGACGAGGGAACTGAGGATCAGGGAAGTCAAGTGATGAGCCCAGCCAGAAAGTTGCTTAGCTGATCCCCTACCCCAGGGGGCGCTCCTTGGAATTGTGCCTGGTATTCAAACTTGGATGCATTTATTATTCCCAAATAAGCATCATGCAGCCTAAAAACAGAATGGGTTGGTACACTTGTTTTATACTTACAATCCTTGCAGGATCTTCATAGAAAAAGGTTAACAGGTGGTCAGGAGCTGGAGAATGGTTGTCTCTACCTCACCGCCCCCTGGTTTAGGGGATTGCAGAATTTATCCAGATTGAATTCTAATCCATGCTGATCCACTTACTAGACACAGGATCTCAGGTGAGTCACATATCTCTTCTGAGTCTTGGTTTCTTCATCTGTTTAAGTGGATTGCTGTAAGAATTCAAAGTGATTGTCAATGAAATAACCTTGGCATATAGTAGAGGCTCCACGGACAATCAGATTCATCTCTCTTCCAATTACCCACTGCTGTGTATCTAAGCACCCCAAAACACAGCGGCATAAAACCGTAACAATCATTTATTTTGTTTATGAATCTGCAGTTTGGTCAGGGCTTAGCTGAGACGTCTCACCCCCGTTCCATGCTGTGCTGCCTGGGCTGGCTCATCTGGGGACCTCTTCACAGACAGCTCACTCCCATGCCTAGCAAAGCTGCCTGTCAGCTCCCGTCCATGTGGGTCTCCCCACAGTGTGGCTTGGGTTTCCTCACAGTGTGGTGGCTAGGTTGGAAGGGTAAGTGACCCAAGACACAGGAAGTGAAAACTGTCCATTCATTAAATCCTGGCCCTGAAACTAACACAACGCCCCTTCTGTCATATTCTATTGGTCAAGCAGTCCCAGAGTCCAGATTTGGGGGGAGGGGACAGAGACTCCTTCCACTCCTAAGGGAAGAATATCAACAAGTTGGGATCAGGTTTAAAAATAGCCATGCCCCAGTTCTGCCCACTGGCAACAAATTATTTACATTTATTACGTAATTATTTTCTAATTTCACCCCCACCTCCCAATATCCCCCCAAGGTCTCACCCCATGATGGTGTTAGGTTTGGGCTCAATGTTCAGGGCCTTGTCATCTAATCTGGCTGAGGTGTCATGAGGCTCCTTGGATACAGTTTCTCAGAGACAGCTCCCTCTTGATCAGAAGTCCTGTCAACTACAGAGACAAGTCACCGACTTCCACATACGACAGTGAGACAGACTCAAGCCATCAGCCCAGCAGTGCTCAGCAGAGGCTGAGCTGCTGGGTCAGAGCCTGCAGATGATGTCCTCATGCTGTGGACTGAGCACAGGTTTGATGAAGGATGATCTGGGCTCCAACAAACGGATTGTATGGGCAGTGGTGAATGTGTCACACCACCACCCAAATCCTTAATTTCCTTTTCTTCAAGATGGGAATAATAATCTCTATTTCATAGGTACTTTGTGAGATTTAAATGAGGTCTTGCACTAGAAACTGCCCAGAAAGTTCCCTGGCGTATTCTAGGTCTCTTATAAAAAAGAGAGCTGAATTTGAAATCTGAGATAAGCAAATACTTTGGGCATAATGATATTTATTTCATAGAGTGGATGCAAGAATCAAAATATATGAAAGGTACCTGTAAACTCTAAAGTTTTGTGAATGAAAGAGTAATATGTGTGTGTGTTTCTTTGGTTAAGACCCATTGGCTGCTCCCCAAAGGCCCACAATCAGCAGCGTGGGGTCCCCTCTGCCTTGAGGCTGCTGGCGGTCTGATCTCTGAGGCAGAAGCTAGGTGAGGGAGTTGCTAGTTGGACATTGACTAGAAGTCACTGGACTTTTCCTTTCCCTTTGTGCTTGCCTTTGTCTTGGGGTCACCTACACGGAATACCACTCAAATCTTGCATTCCAAATGTTTGGTGCTAGAAAAGATTTCTGGAGTAGATGAGCAAACCAGTCTCAACTGGGGACAAAAGGTGAGAGTAGCCGGGATAGCAACATGGTTTCTGTTTCTGGGTGATAATCATGAAGCAGAATAGGGGTTTAGAATCAGGCAGACCAGTTCAAATCCTGACACTATTTCTTCTTGACTGTGTGATGTGAGAAAATCCCTTCACCCACTGGATCAACGTTCTCTTCTAACAAATGGGAAAATAACCATTCCAGCTGACGGCACTGTGGGGAGGCATTGAGGCAAGGCCTGCAAAGAGCTTCATTCAATGCCCGATGCAGAGGCAGTGCCAAACAGATGTTGCTTTATTACTACTGGAAGAACATGGGATAATCATACCCACCTAATCAGCTGGTATGAAGACTGGATAAATCGCATACAGAACACCTCTACAGAGCTAGGCGTGTAGAAAGTGCTCAGGAAATGGTAGCTGTTATTGCTGCCACCAGTAATTTTAATTTTAGCAGTAACAGTGTTGATCATGCTTGAATAAATTCCTAATATTCCTTGGAAGTTCCTCTAAGACAAGGATTAAATTATATATATATTCAAACATCATTTGAAAGATTTCTCTTGCAAAAACCAGGTGTACGAGCTACAGATTGATACAAAACAAGGAAATAAAACAGAAACAAAAAGGGAGCCATATTGAGACCAGTGTCCACAATTTTATATATGGTTTAGATGAAAGAGCATAGAATGACATTGCTCATTGAAGGTGACACTGATATTTTAAGGGAGAGAATTACTAAGTGGAACAGAATTATTGAACAATTGGAATGAAGGGTATAAACCAGACACAGTTTTACCTATTTTCCTGTCACTGCCTTTAGCTAAGCGGTTTAGATAGAGTTTCTTACATCTTCTGGGTAAATCCATAGCTTTTTGGTCAGTTTCAGCAATTAGGATAGACTCAATCCAGTATTTTAACTTCCTGGTCCCAACCACACTACTCCATGGCCCTTACTCAACCTTGCTTGTGTGGGTTACTCTGGTTCCCACATACTGATGGTATCTCTCTTGAAATTTTTCTTATGTTCTCTTCCATATTAGGGTGGTCCTGGGTGGATACCTTAGATTCTGCAGCTCAGTTGACAGCAGACTGGGGAATCTGAGGTGTATTGGTTAGCTGTTGCCACATAATGCCGCATAACAGCAATCCCAAAACTCAGCACTTTTCTGAGGTCAGCTAAGGAGCTCTGCTTCAAGCTGTGACAGCTAGAGTGAGTCTGGATCTGACTGAACAACTCTGTTTCAAATTGAAAGTCTCTAGGCTGCCTGAGTTTTTCAGTCCATGGGTTTCTTTTGTTCTGGGACCAGAGGGTTATCCAGAGCATATTCTTGTCATGACATGACAACAGGTGTAAAAGGCATCTCCAAGTATCATGCCCTCATACAACTATGTCCAAAAGTAGGAAGGGAAACAAGGATTCCTCTGGCATACCTTTTTCTTTTGATCAAGGGAGGCAGTCTTCCTCAGAAGTTACCTAACAGATTTGCAGCTCATCTACATCTCATCTGTCAGAACTGGGTCCATGTCCACCGCCAAATGTATCCCTGGAAAAGGGAAGGAGGTTACTGCGATGGGCTTAGGAAAATGCTTATTGAGTGAATGGATTCTTACAGAGATGAGTAATCCTCCTTTAAGTTCCAACATCACTTTTAGGAACAAGCAAAAAGTATACCCAGGTTTAGGGAAGCCACGTTAAAAAGAAAGGCATAGTGGAAGAGGAGAAAGAGGGATTCATCTTCATGTTTTGTTGCTGACTCAGCTATTCAAACACAATTGTGTAGCTTCAGAAATATAGAGGGTTAATATGCTTAGAGTTTGAAGGATACTCCAAAGCGTCCCTAGCATGGGGTTCTCATTTCATATTCCAAAAAATAAAGGCAGTCACAGTAAGGAACTTAATAATAATTATGGTAATATGCTATAATTAGGTATTAATAATGTTTAGCTATCATTAATACATAAGAAGTACAAACTAAGTGCCAGGAATATTTCTAACTGCTTTACATATATAAGTTCATTATTAAGTGTTGCTCATAAAGATCCATGTGACCAACTGATCTCTATGAACCTTATTTCCTGATACGTACACCCTTGGGCGGTCCCCTCCCACACTGATCTGGGTTTGGCCATGCAGCTTGCTTTGCCAATGGGACGTTAGCAAGTGTGATAGAAGCAGAAGTGTTTTCTCTGGGAAGTCAGCAGATAGGCTGGGAAGAAGCCTAGGCTAGATGATGAGGGTATCATGCGTGTTCCAGCCCCAGCTGAGAAGAAGCCTAGGCTAGATGATGAGGGTATCCTGCGTGTTCCAGCCCCAGCTGAGCTCTCAGCTGAATGCAGCCCCATCCATGAGTGACCTCCTGCAGAATCCTGAGAAATAATAAATCAATGTTGTTTCTAGCCACTGAGTTTTGTGGTGGTTTGTTACACAGCAACTGAAATGGAAACAATCGGTAGAACAAATGTGTGCAAATTCCTCGGACAACTCACATAAAGGACTTGCTTTTCCTTTCTTACTGCTTGTGATCAGCCAGAAAAGCCAAGGGGACAGCGGTAAGTCTCATAGGGGTGGTGCATACATTTGACAAGTATTTACAGAGTGCCTGCTCTGTTCCAGGCAGTGTTCCTGGTGCTGGGATATTGCAGTGAGCACAGCCTCTGCCTTCATGATGCTTATGGTTCATGACATGGACTCATCCTCCTTGATGCCCTATGAAAATATTAGTAGTGCCCCCCCAAATATTTCATTTGTGTTCTTAATAGCCTACAACGTATCTGTTGTCCCCCATTTAAAGCTGATTCTAATCTGCTTATAATTTGAGAAACAGGGAGCCTAGGCAGACTAAATGTCAGAGCAACTTGGCCTCAAATCCTCTCTCCCTCCCATCTCCTTCTTCTGGTCTCAGCCTCCTCATCTTTGGAGTGGGTATAAGAATTCTCAGCTAAAGCTACCGTCAAGATTACGAGAAGAGCACAAATGCTCATAAACATTAGCACTCTTTCTTCTACTCCCATAGAGGGAAAACCTGCTTCTGATTTCAGGACAATTTTCATCAGAGGGCAGTTCAAGGGGGCATCGGATCTGTCCCCCCACCCCCGTCCTCTAGGACTCGGATGCTGATGAGAATTTGGAACCTGGCCCTCCCGCGTGCTCTGTATCTACCCCGACTCCTTGCCCCTTTGCGCTGGAAAGCTGAGCCTGTCATCCTTGACACTGGCCCCTTGCCTGCAGAGCTTTACCAAAAGCTCTCATGTACATTATCTCAATTACTCTTTCCAGCAGGCCTGCGAGGCAGGTGTTCTCAGCCTCATTTTACAGTTGAGATACCTGAGGCTCAGAGAGCTGAAGTGACTTTTGCAAGGTTACAAAGAAAATTAGTGGCTGAGCTTCCCTTGAAACCGAGGTGCCCATCTCCTGCCTCAGGCTTTTTTAGGTTCTTTGCACTGCCGCCTACCCCCAGTGCCCCATGCCACGTCACAGGGATGCTGGAGAAGCATTCACGAGAAAGGGAGGCACGCGTGATTCTTTTCTTGCAACCGTGTACGTAGGAGGCATTAACATTCACCCAGGAGCTGCAGAAATCCACTCAACTGGAACCGAGACTGGCGAGAAGGAGACTGACCACATTTGTTTACAGTGGGTTAATCCGGCTCCGTCTCTCGCTCCACACAGCCTGGCTTTATGAGCAGGAGAAAGTCTAATTACAGACTGACAGCCCGGAGTGTCTCATGGGAAGACAAGTCCTGAATAAAAGTATTAAGAGAGACTTGACTGGTTTGGAAATAGATATCTATTTGTTGCCTAGTCCTGCAGTTCGAGGGGGAGCGTCTTAGATCGGGGCTCTCCGTGCATACGATTTCAGCCTGGAGGAGGCAGTAGAGATGAGCTAGCCCTCAGGCATGGACACTGAGGGTCCAGAGAAGTCAAGTGACTGTCCCAAGGTCATGCAGGTGTGATCCTGTAGAGGCCAGCACACGGATCCGAGGCCTGACTCGGGAGCTTCTGGATTCCCACTGTTCCCTTTTGTCCCCCAGCGTTTCCCCTCGCGTGCCCGGTGTGTGGAGTTCCAGTGCCTGGGAGTCTATTTCCAAGCTGGTTTCTCTGCTTCCTCTCCATCCTCCGTGTGTCCCCCAGAGTGCAAAGTACAGGCTGATCATGGGGCTCTGCTGCCTCAGTTTGTTCAGTAGCTCCTCCACATCCTTAGCAATGGAATGAATCGAAATCTTAGTCTTGGCAAAAAAAAAAAAGAAGAAGAAGAAGAAGCCCTTTGATATGGCCTTTGTCTATCCTTTTGCCCACTAGGTAGCTAGCTGGTCCCCAAACTGGCCGTGTCCCTTTGGCATCTTCATGGTTTTGCTCATGCTGTTTCCTCTGTCTAGAATGCCCTTCCTTCCTCTGTCTACAGACACTTCTATCTGCCTGCCTGCCTCCTTCAAAGCCCAAACCACAGGAAGCAGCTGTTCTGGATGTTCCCAGTTTGGTCCCTGCAGATCTCCATGGCACTTGCTCTGGGGCGTGCACTGTGATGGCGGGGACTGTGTTCTCTTCATCTCTGGGTGTTTAGTGCTGGGCACTGTACCTAACCCCAGCCCCCAATGGAGCCAATGCAATCCGTGATCGCTTATAATGTGCAGCTATACTTTGTTATGTAATGGTGAACAAGATGGGCGTGGTCAGCCTCCCAGCGCTTCTGTTCCGACTGACCAATCCACTGGGTCACTGTTGATTTGAGGCTGAGAGACCACAATGTCTTTAAGAAGCATCACTTAAGCAGTAAATACCTGTGGCTGGATAGCATAAAGATGCCTAAGATATATAGGAAAATGGCACACACATGTCTACTGCATCAGTCTCTCAGTGATCCTCTCTCCATTACCATTTCCTCAGATGGCGCCATGAGCACCAGCTGAGAGCAAGCTCCTGAATGGCCCCGGGACAGTGATTATAGGGCACAGGCCATGACAGAGAGGGCAGGAAGCGAGGGGATTACAAAGAGAAACAGCATCCATAATGAGTATTTGTTAGGTAGGATGTATGTGCAACATATGTATTTGTTATATTTGTATATATGAATCCATCAAACCCATTATACAGGAGGGGTAATTATGTCAGAGTGTTCAAAGTTGCACAGTTGATTAATGGTGGTACTTGGACTTCAATCCAGGTATGTTGTACTTGAAAGCTGCAGTTTTCCTACTGGGCTTCATAAAACCCAAGTATGGAGTACCTACTAAGTGCCAGCCCCGGGGTACAAGTCATTTAAAACCAGCCCCTGTCCCCCTGAATCTCCCAGTGTAGTGGGAGATAGAAAGTATCAGGATCTCTCAGTGTGCTGCTTTCTTTTTTAATAATATCTGTGCACACACTGCAGTCCCTTATTGCCTGCTCATGGGGCACGTGGAGTCGGCCTGGCTGTGGAAAGCTAGCTCCATTCACAGACTCTTACATCTGGTGCACACAGACTCTGGGCCAACACAGCCCTGTCTTCAAGCCTTCCCAGAGATCACAAGTGGGATAAACCCCAAAGCACCAAGTTGGTGGTCTTTCAGAGAGGGAGCTGCGGCCAGGGTGCTGTGGGAACCGGGGTGAGGTGCAGATTTCACCATGCTGTGGGGGGAGGCAAGGCAGAAAAGACAGTGGATCCATGGATGAAGCCTGGAGAACTTGCTCAGGTGTAAAATGGACTCTGGTCTTTATTGCAGCCAAATTCCAATAGGAATTTCCCAAAGGACCACCCAGATTTGGCCTGAGCTGCTTCCAATGCTCAATGCCTTCTTTGAGAAAAGATCTTGCATTTCTATGCTAATGAGCCAGAAGCTGGCTCCTTCTCATCCCACCCCTTAAATGCAAATGCAGAGCTTCAACATGAAGTGGGAAGCAGTAGGCATGCATTAGCCCATCCCTTATGAAGCCTCTGATTGAGATCAATTACTTAAACCAGCCCTACTTCATTTCCAGCTGAAAACCCACCATCACCATCTGCTGGCTGCAGCCCTGGCCTGGCCTGATGAAAGGAACAGGAGGGGAAACAAATATCACAGACATTCAGTCTCACAAAGTGTTGAGAGAGGAGGTGGGGGAAGGCTAACCAGTGGACTGGGGGTGCTCACTGACTGTCTGCAGACGTTGTGCCTGGTGTTGTGTTGAATATTTTGTAGGTTTCTCCAGCGAGGGAGCAGATCATCATCATCATCACCACACACACACACACACACACACACACACACACTTGCTTCTGGAGACACACCTCAAACAAACTCACAAAACTGTCTGCTCTGCCATCCACGTGGATTGTCAACCAGTAAACTGCTTAGAGAAGCTTCGTTTGCTTCTGGCCATCTCAAGATTGGGCATTTCCAAGCTAAAGTTGCTATTCTGAGGTGCTCCCCAAGTTTTCAACCTTTGAGCTGCTGGCATGGTACATGAGCCTGGGCAGAGATGCGGAAGCGGGTCCTTCTACCACAGTGTCACCTGGCCCTCCCTGCAGAAGGCCTCAGAATCAGCCCTGGGCACTTGAATGGGAACGTCCCACCTTCTATCCTTCTCCATTCTTCTCCTTGTCAGGACCCTCCTTTCTTCCACTTTCCCCCTTTACTGGTACTTAGGTGAAGGAGCCCATGTCTATGAGAGGAGACAGATACTCGGGAGGAGAAGCAGAGAGAAGCAGCAGCACTGCTAACATACATGAGCCGCAGCTATTCAGAATTCCCAGTTGAGGCTAGATTTCCTTCTTCAGTCTTCTATTCTGCAATACAAGCCTGATAGGTATCATTTTATCCATTTTACAGATGAAGAAATTGAGGCTGGGTGACAATAACTGATCAGTGGCACTTTCTGACCTACAACTGTGTTCTTTCCATTCCAGCAAATTGTCTCCAATTGCATTAGGTGTGCAGAGTTTTGATCTGTGTGCACTGGGCAAGCTGCGGGCCTAGCACGGGGGAACGAGGTGCAGAGCTTCAAAGGTTTTTCAAAGAGCACTGACCTGGATGTCAGTCTGGGCCAATGCAGGACAGGTGCCACTCTGAGGCTGTAACTCACAGGCTGATCAAGATAGTGGAAAGTGTTTCCCCAAGACAAGCAATGCATCTTCAAAATAAATTGCCATCTTGCTGTCTCTTCTGCATGGTATTTTACAACTATCTATCTTTGATAACAGAACACTGCAATTAAGGTGAAATCCACATATGCAAACCTAACAATTTTTTGGTGTTTCCCATTCATCTTAGAACATTTTGGCTGAAAACAGATGAGTGTCCTGCCCAACACATACACACACACACACACACACACAGAGTCATAGAGGCATGACATGATCCCATTTGACTTAGCTTCTCTCTTGCTTCTATTCTGTGATTACCCCTCCATTCACTCTAGCTTCTTTCTTTGTCTTGGGAAATGATAGTCATTCTCAGAGCTAAGGCATAATGGACAGAGAACAAGACCCACAGGTAGGAGACCCAGGCCCTGTCCTGATATGCCACTTGGTAGTCATGTGACCAGACCACAAAAGGTCTCAGGTTTTGAAGTTGAACAGATTATCAATCCATGACTTTGAGACTCACCAGCTGTGTGATTGCAGGCTGAACTCAATATCCTCATTTTCGAAATAGCACCATGTCTACTGGCCTTGTGAGATCACTGTGAAGATTAAATAGATTGAAAAAGATTATAAAAAAAAACATGTAAAGTGGCAGGTACAGGGCTTGGTACTCTATCTACCTTGTTTCCATTTTCCCTCTTAATCACTGTCTCTCTGTCAAGATTCTCTTGAGGATAATATTTATCTCACAAGATTATTTTGAAGATTAAATGAGAAAATACACTTGAAAGTATTATGAATAGTAAACTATCTTTAGTTGACTCGCTTACAGATTCACTCAATCAAATACTATTTCTTATTAAAGATTCAGTGTTAAGTGATATGGGTGATTACAGAGAAAATCAGACACAGGATTTACCCTAGAGAAATTTTTTTACTGAGATGTATCCCATGCCCCTAGAAAAACATAGTATGAGTCAAAACTGAAAAGTTCTGGTATGTATTTGCAAGGTTCAAAGATAACATGGAGATACCTTCCAGATGGGACCGTCAACCAAGGATCCATGATGGACATGCTATTTGAGAAGACACTTGCCGGAAGGGTAGAAGAGGATGGATAAAGGTAGTCCAGGTAAGGGTCCAGCATGGGCAAAGTCACGGCAATGAGAAAGTATGAGGAAGGTCAGGAGAACCTAGCCTAGAATGTCAGGGATAATTTGAGGTTGGTGGTTGATGAAGGTTGCAAATACGGCTTTGGACCCATGTGCGGAGGAATTTGGACTTCCAATTTTATAGACAATGAGGGAGCCACTGAAGGTTTCTGAGCAGGAGACTTAGGTTGACAGGAGCTGTTTTCTTGACGATGAATCCAGTGGTAATGCACAGGCAGGTCTGGTCTGAGGAGAAAAACAGACGCCCACTAGGAGTCTATCGTGATCGGCCTCTGAAATGGATCCAAAGGTAATAATGAAGGAGAGAAACTTTGAAGGGAAAGCATTACAGAGGAAAGATGACAGAATTTAGGGGACCATGTTGGGGGTTGGAGAGTGAGAGAGGTGAGCAGAGGTTAAGGAGGATTCCTGAAGGCCACTAACGTCTTGGGTGAGGAGAAAAGGCATCAGGGAAATCTCAAGAAGGAGCTGGTCTGGGAAGGAAGATGATATTATCTATATGTAAAAAGAAGAAAATCAATTCACCAGAATCCTAGGCATCAGGGGAGAGCAGTAGCTTTTTGTGGGGTAGTGTTTCCCAACTTTGACACTATTGACATTTGGAGCCAGATAATTCCTTGTTGGGGACAGGGGGTGCTGTCCCATGCTTTGTAGGATGTTTAACACCCACTGGATGCCAGGAGCACAACCTCCAAAGCTGTGACAACCATAAATGTCTCTGGACGTTAACAAATGTCCTCTCAAGGGCAAAATCACTCCTAGTTGAGACCACTGTTAGACTCCTAGTAGGCCTCTGTTTTTCTCCTCAGACCAGATCTGCCTGTGCATTACCACTGGACTCATCATTAAGAAAACAGCTCCTGACAATCTAAGTCTCCTGCTCAGAAACCTTCAGTGGCTCCCCCATTGTCTATAAAATTAGAAGTCTAAATTCCTCCACACATGGGAGAGAGACACAGAAATCAGGGACTTCAGGGTTTTTTTAGGACCCAGAATCAGTCTCCACTTCTGTCAAATGTTTGCTTAAATGTCTGAAAAACAGAGGCAGTAACAACTGGGTGTCTTATTAAAATCTCCACATTTAAATCAGACACACATTTCTTAAGCATACAAGTTGGTCATCAAAATTTTTCATAACTTTATTTGAGATGAATAATGATATTACTGGCTAATCTTGCTAATGAGAGAAACTAAATATTCCCAAAGAGATCAAGACGGCTGTACATCCTTTGGGCAAGTTACTTAACTTCTCTGAACCTCCATTTCTTCAACTGCAAAATGAAATTAATCATTTCTATCTCATTGACTTGTGAGGATTCAGGAAAATAAGACATATGACATGCCTGCCCCATGTTCAGTTATTCCTGTCTCTCTGTCTCTACTTACTTAATTAATTTATGAATATATCTGGAAGAGTAAGAGAATGTATGTAGGTATGATATCATCGGTGCAGATGTGTAGCTGTCACTATAATTCTAGAGAATGCTTCTGGAGATGTCTACGGAAGACATCTGGTCCCCTCAAAACACAAATATGCTGGGTCTTAATGATATCTAATGTCTGGATGAAAAGCGGAAAGTCCATTCATTTACCACAGCTCTCAGGCTCCAGATGTTTGGCAATACATTGTCGAACCTTTATGTAACTATTAACATTTTCTACATTTGGGCGGCTGTTTATGACGAAGCTGATACACCAGTATTAGCCCTGTTTCAGTCTTACAAAGCAAATCGATCTGACTTCAGAAGTTCTGAGAGCCACTCAGAAAGATTGAATGAATTCTGCAACTGTCTCTTGATTTGGCTTTGCCTCATTCTGAAAATAAGTTCTCTTTCCCAGACTGGTATTGGCTTCAAATCCTCCTTTCCTCAACCATATGGATATTACTTTTCAAAAGGTCTGAAGGACAGTGGCCTTTGGTGTCTGAAATTTTAGGGTGTTTGGCTAATCAATAACCCTTGTCACTAATTAACCACATCTCAATGAGAGCTGAGTGAGTTCTGTTAGTTCCAAACATTAAATTGATCTTACAGGTCCCAGCCTGAAGACATCTTTAACTCCAACTCTCTGAATAATTTTATTCGTTCTAAGTAATATAGGGTGGATGAGATGTTTGCTGCTGCTTTCTTCATCTTGTCTTTGATGACTTGTCAGCCTGGGGTAACCATTCAGGAGAAGGTGAACTGGTGAGTTGGCCATAAATCTGCAAAATTTGCACATAGGGATCACCTAATGGGGAGCTAAGGCACTTTCCTGTTTGCAACAGGTTATTTTAGGATGGAATGTGACCCCTTTTGTGTTATTACCAATCCAGTGAAGGACTGCAGGACAGTGAAAAGAGCATGCCCTTGGAGTCAGATGGACCTGTATACAAATCACAGATCTAATACTCAAGAGTTGGGTAATCTGGAGTGGACCACTTAATCTCTTTGAGCTTCAGGTTCCCTAGTTGGAAATGAGAATAATAATGCCTCATCTATAAGAGCTAATAAATATGAAATAAGTCCTAGATATAAAGTATACTCAGTTTAATAAATAATAATTCTCTTGAGTAATGTTGGACAGCTAACCTCCACTTATCTGTTTGTAAATCTTGCAAATTCCCATCTCATAGTGTTTGAGGGAGGATACAATTAGGTAATGTTAATAACATCATCTTGGGAAAGGCAAGAGACTGTAGAGATGCTGGGTCATTTCATTCTTTTTTTTTAAAGACTTTATTTATTTGAGAGAGAGAGAATGAGAGAGAGCACATGAGAGGGGGGAGGGTCGGAGGGAGAAGCAGACTCCCTGCAGAGCAGGGAGCCCGATGCGGGACTCGATCCAGGGACTCCAGGATCATGACCTGAGCCGAAGGCAGTCGCTTAACCAACTGAGCCACCCAGGCGCCCTGGGTCATTTCATTCTTAAAATGAGTTTACCTTTTGCTGTAGGGTAAAGACTGAAAGTGATATTTTCATATGTACATTGCAATTTTACCCATTTCATTTCCTTGAACGGTCCAACCTGGCTTCAGGTTTTTATATCTTAACATCAAGTAT
Organism: Leptonychotes weddellii; assembly: GCF_054177405.1. Classification (NCBI taxonomy): domain Eukaryota; kingdom Metazoa; phylum Chordata; class Mammalia; order Carnivora; family Phocidae; genus Leptonychotes; species Leptonychotes weddellii. The sequence continues at coordinate 41,923,209 of NC_138372.1, forward strand.
GTCATGGTGCTTAAACAGCCCCTTATTTTAGCTTTGGGGTAATGTGAAAGCAGTCCTTGTTTCCCAAACACTGAAGATATTAAGTTGAGCTATTTTATTCAAGTTCTTGTTGAGTGATTTAATTTTGAATCATTATTGCTAGAGCAAGAGAGATTTCCTTTACATAACAGTTCAGAAGGGGGAAAGGCATTTTTACAAGCAGTTAATTTGCAACTTGTATTTAAAGCAAATTCACTTTTGAAAAATCAGAAAATTCACCTCTAATAATTAGAAGATAAAGGCACGAGAACGGTGGTAAAAGAAATCTCTACTGAGATACTCTTAATTATAAAAGCTTATCATTGTAATCCTTTTTGAAAATGAACAAAGAGTCTTGATGTTTGATGAACTTATCAAATAAGACAGACCAGTGAAGAGGCAAATTTGAAGTCAAGGCAAAAGAGAGCCAATTAAATACTTAACAAAGTGCTGAAGTAGGAAATCATGAGGTCTTTGTATCTAATGCCAGTTTATCTGACCCTGGCCTTGAAAATGGAAGACCACATGGTGAAATAATTTTACTGGGTTCAAATTATGGCCCTGGCATTTACTATTGGTGTGATCTCAGGCAAGTTACGTAAGTGTTCTGAGTTGTAAAATGGGAGGAAATTCAGAGAAACAAACGGATGAAAGTACTTAGGACAATGCCTGGTACTTAGTAAGCATTCAGTGGAAGCTACTGCCAGTGGTTTTGTGGGATTGTTATTGTCATATTTTGGTCTTTCCATTCTCTCTGATGGTTGACAAAAATTAGATAGAACAAATGTATAGTGTGTCAATTGGCATGGATCGTCAAGTTTGGTCAGTGATTTCAAACATATACAGAATTTAACAGTGGCACTCTTTTTGCCCCAAATAAAATCTTACATGAAACCTAACAGTGAGAAAGACAGATGATATACATTTTTATTGGTACACTTTAATTTTTTTTTTTAATTTTTTTTAAAAGATTTTATTTATTTATTTGAGACAGAGAGAATGAGAGACAATGAGCATGAGAGGGAGGAGGGTCAGAGGGAGAAGCAGACTCCCCGCCGAGCAGGGAGCCCGATGTGGGACTCGATCCCAGGACTCCAGGATCATGACCTGAGCCGAAGGCAGTCGCTTAACCAACTGAGCCACCCAGGTGCCCGGTACACTTTAATTTTTAAATTTGTTTTAATTTTTAAAATTTTTGGTACATTTTTATTTTTATAAGCTCTTTTTTACCATTTGCTTATTATATATAAACTCTTAATAGAAACATGGGATTGAGAAAAACATTTAAAAATAATGGTGATGAGGGATGCCTGGGTGGCTCAGTCAGTTAAGCATCTGCCTTCAGCTCAGGTCATGATCCCAGGGTGTGGGATCAAGCCCCGCATCGGGCTCCTTGCTCAACGGGGAGTCTGCTTCTCCCTCTGCCTGCCGCACCCCCTGCTTGCGCACTCTCTCTCTCTGACAAAAAAATATATAAATAAATCTTTAAAAAAATAAAATAATGATGATGAAAATCAGTTGTAATATCCAGCCTCAAATATCAATGGCTCTCCATCACGTATTTTATATAAATAATACATTTTAGCATGTGTGCTGCTTTAAAAAGTTTAAACAATTTTCAGTTCTTCTAATTTATTGAGATTGTTTTATGATAAAGAATATGATCTCTTAGTGAATATATCATGTGCACTCAAAAGTGTGTATTTCTGTGTTGTTGGGTGTAGTGCTAAGTCATTAAATCAAGCTGGTTGTTAATATTGCTCAAGTTTTCATCTCCTTGTTCTATTTATTACTGAGGGAGGGATGTTGCCATCTCCAGCTGTATTTGTGGATTTGTCTATTTCTCCTTTCAGTTCCTTCAGTTTTTGCTTCATGTGTTTTCAAACTCTGTTATCTATCATCTATCTATGTATCATCTATCTATATTTAGAATTATTATGTCTTCTTGATGACTTGCCTCCTTATCATTATGAAAGGCTTTCATTATCCATAGGAATTGTTTTTGTTCTGCAGTCTATTATTAACATAACCATTCTTGCTTTCTTTTGATTATTGTTTGCATGGTGAGTTTTTTCCAATACTTTATTTTGACTTATCTGATTCTTCATACTTTAAAGTATGCTTCATGAAGATAGCACATAGATGAATTTTGCTTTAGTGTCTAGTCTAACAATCTCCGTCTTTTAATCACAGTATTTATACCATTTATATAAAATGTAATTACTGATAACTTTGCATTTGTTTATCACCTTTTTGTTTTTTACTTGTCCCATTTGCTCTTTATTTCTGGTTTTTATCTTTTAGATTTAATATTTTTTCTAATTCCAAATGATTTATTAGCTATTCTTCTTTCTTGTTGCTGTTGTTATTGTTCTTAGATTTACAATATATGCCATTAATTTATCACAGCCTACTTTCCAATAATGATATCATTTTTGATATCATTTTTATTCTCACTGAGTAACTTCCTTTGACATTTCTTGCAATGCAGAATGACTTCTGGTGATGAATTCTCCATTTTCTAGTGGTCTGAAAAAGTCTTTATTTTGCCTTTATTTTGAAGGATACCTTTGTTAAATATAAAGTTCTAAGTGAGTTATTTCTTTTCCTGCCACATCACTTTAAAGATTCATTCCATTATCTTTGGCTTGCATAGTCTCTGAGGAAAAATCTGCTTTCCTCTTTGTGTAATATGTCATTTTAAAAAAATTGACTACTTTTACGATTTTCTCTTTATTACTGATTTTCAGCAATTTGATTATGATGCACTTTGGTATGGTTCTGTAGGTTTATAGTTCTCACCAAATTTGGAAAAAAAATTTCACCATTATTAATTTAAATGTTTCTCTGCCCCATAATCTCTTTTCCTTCTGATAGTATAATTGTAGATAGGTCAGACTGCTTGATATCCCACAGTCCACTGAGGCTCTGCTCTTTTTTTTTGTTGTTGTTGTTGGCAGTCTTTTTATCTTTTTGTTCCATTTTGGATAGCTTCTGTCACTGTACCTTCAGGTTTGCTAATCTTTTCTTCTGCAGTATTTAATCTGTTGTTAACCTGTTCAATGAATTTTTCATTTCTGTTGTAATGATTTTCAGCTTTAAAAGTTTCATTTGGTATTCTTTTACATCTTCCACTTATCATCATGTTAATGATTCTCCTTACATACTTGGATATATGTGCAATAACTCTTCCAAAGTTCTTGTCTGCTGCTTCCATCCTTTCTGTATCACAGATCTTTGGAATTAGGACTGACACAGACAGCATATGGTTTAATCCATCCACTCATGTGGCAGGCAAAGAACCTGAGCCCCAGAAAGAGAGAGAGAGAGAAAGGGGCATATTATATAACAACCAGGCCTCTCTGCCAGGCATTTTAAGAATACTGGCCAATTAATCCTCATTGTGTCCCTCTAAGATTGTTGTAATTATTATCCCCTGATTGAGGGCCAGAGAGGAGACAAAGCAGTCTGACAGGTTCTAAATCACTCGGCCATCTAGTGGAACAGTCAGGTCTTCTAATTGCTGTATCACTGTTATCTCCACCATTCCTGCTACCCTCACCCACCAGAAAAAAAAAAATGTTTTTTTTTCCCCAAAAACTAAGCACACATTTTGATAAGTAGTGCAAATACAACATTTTCAACCAAAAATTTCCATTGATGGAAAATGAACAAAATTCCTTTAGAGGGACTGATGGAAACATGAGTGAGAACCTCAAACATGGAGGATGACCATAAAGGTTTGTTTCTCTGTATTATTAAATAGGACACAGAGGTAGCAGACCCTGAGAAGCTTAAATCATGATCCTTCTCTATTTTATTTATTTCAGAGGCATCAGAGTGTGTTTTACAAAGTATCCAGGGCTAGAGCCATGTGACTATTTTCAAAAGTTGTCCAGATAACTGGAAATCAGTATGTATTCAAGCTACGTGAATTTTTAACTAATATGAACAGTCAGTAGTGGACTCATATCCAGAGTAGTGGATATGACTCAGAAGTGAATCCTGTGAATGTGGACATTTTTGTTCAGGGTAACTAATCATTAGCTATACTTCAAGTGGCATTGGGTATTGGCTTTGGAGTGAGATCAACCTGTGTTTAAATCCTGGCTTCACCACTTAGTGGCTCCAGAATTTGGGGAAGTTAAACTAAGACTCAACTTTATCATCTATAAAACAGAGACACATATTTCACTGAGTGTTTCTCAGGAGTTAGGCGAGTTCATACAAAGTACTTAGCACAAAAATGGCACATGGTAAGCCTTTAGAATATTAATCTTATTACTCTCTTTCCCTTTTGTCAGAAATCCTGCATAGTGTATCTTGGAATGCTAAAACAATGCATACGTTTTAGTGTCAAACAGCCTTCATTTAAATCCTTGCTTTGCCATTTTACTATCTATCTAACTTTAAGCAAGTTTATTTCATCTCCCCATGAATCTGTTTTACTTACCTATAAAATGGGTGTAATAATTCCCACCCCACAGCATTCTTATAAAATTTAAATGAAATAATATAAAAGTGAACGAGATAATATATTTATACCCAACATTTGTACTGAGTTCCTACCATAGGCAAAGTACCACACTTAGCACTAGGCTGCAATGGTGAACAATATAGTCGTGACCTCTGCCTGGTAGAATGTGCAGTGTAGGGATGGAGATAAAGTATGAGCAGTTCTATGTATATGGCATGGTGTTAACATAGGGCAGGCAGGTCAAAGAAAGCTATCTAGAGGAAGAGAGGCTTAACTGAACTGGGACGTTTCAGCCAGATGAACGAGGTGTGATTACTTGATGTGAAGGAAACAGCATTATGCAAACATACTGCAGGAAAGCCTGGCACATGCTTAGAACTAGAAGTTCTGTGTGGAATTCTCTGTGTACCCAGCACACGGTAGATACTTTTCATTTGTTCATTTCATCCATCCATTCGTTCATTTGTTCATTTATTCATTCAGTATATACTCTAAGTATGCTAGGTGTTGGTGGTGAACTAAACAGATAATGTTCCTACCCTTAAGGAATTTACAGTGTAGTGATAGAGTCCATAAACATGTAAACAAAACATTACAGTAAAAAAACTGTGATAAGTACTATGGAGGAAACAAATAGGGCCTTTTGACGGAGGATATTAGAGCAATCTAAAGACAGGCTGGCTGGTGGGTTTTCTCTAGAGGTGGCATTTAAGCTGAGAGATGTAGGATGGTAAGGAGAAGCCAGGTGAAGAACAAGGGAGAATGGAGAGATCAACCTGTGCGAAGATCCAGTGGGAAATGGCCCATCATGCTCCTGGCCCTGAAGGATGGGAACAGCATGAGAGTAGGGTATTGTGCCCTAAGAGGATGTCAAAAAGGTGGGCAGAGACCAGATCACAGGGGACCTTGGCATCATGATGAGGAATTTGGACTTCAGTCTATGTGTACTACCAACCAACCAACCAACCAGCCAAAAAACACTGGAGGGTCTTATAAAGGGCGGGGTGGGGGGGGGCGGGTAGGGATTATCTGATTTCTAATAAAAAAAATTCATTCTGGTGGCTGTGCAGAGAAGCAATGGGTGAAAGCTGCAGTGGGAGCTCCCACAGGAGGCCACAGCAACGCTCTGGGTGAGAGATAATAGCGCCTTAAATGAGAGTTGTAGCAGTAGAGGTAGGTGGAAGGGAAGATATTTGACATATATCTTGAAAGTAAAATGACAGAAATTTCCAAAGGACTAGATATGGGGGTGAGGGGAAAGAAGGAATTAAAGACCGCAGCCAGGTATCTGTCTTGAGCAACCGCATTTTGGGGCCATTAAAAGTTTGCCGTGCCTCAGAGGCACTGACCTGGGGGAGATCTAAAATGGCGCAGTTGGATAAAGAAAACAGGATTTAAGAGGAGTGGTCTAGGTTGAAGACCTAAAGTGAGGAGGCATCAGCATAGAGTCATGGGAAGCCCAGGAAATGGATCTCACCTTCCTAAGAGTGAGAGAAGCAGAAAGAGAAAAGAAAGGCAGTACTGCACCCTGAGGCATTCTAGTTTGTAGAGAATTCAAAAAGAACTGGCCACAGAGGTCGGGAGGGAGCCAGGAAGTGTAGTGCTGAAGCTGTCCAAGACAGACCGATTTCAAGAAGGGAACAATGGCTAACAGAAGGAAGTGAGACCAAGTCAGAAAACTTCCCACTGGATTTAACATCATGGAGGTCACCGGAGACTCAGTCAACTTTCAAAGTCAATTTAAAATACCTCAGTTTCATGACATAATTTCCACGTAATAACTGAATGGATCTGCCTCAAGGTGATATAATTAGTGACAGTCAGTCTTAAATATAAGCTGAGCCAACTTATTAGGATGATCCTTTGGCAATAATCAGGGTTAGGCCTTCTAACCTTCTAGCCAATTTATTATTTTGTGATCTCAATTGCTGAGGTAGCCACATGCGGGGGTCAAGCATTTGACTCACAGGTTGCATGTTCAACTCCAAGTTGTAGGCCCTTTGCCCTCTGGGCCACCCTATTTAAAAAGTCAAATGGGTAGCATCTCACTAATCCACCCCTATACAGCATAGGCATTCAATACCTTTTTGATGAAGGTGGAGAGTTTTGATGAGTGTGCATGGGGTTGAGAAGGTTAGAGAGAAGGAACTGACATGTACGTCAGGCTTGTGCTTGGGGCTTTACATACATGATCTTAGCCCATATTCAAAACAGTCTCACAAGTTATTATTATCCTGTTTTTCACTTATAAGGAAATCAAAGTTCAGTAGGTAGCAGAAACTGCATTTCAATGCATGTTTGGTGGACTCCAAACCACTTTGTGTTATATGAGCATGCCCTCAACTGTGTTACATGATCTTACAGATGTTGCATGAAACAAGAAATGATGTGTTCAAAAATTTGGGAAAATGCTGGGTTGTGTAAATTAGAATGCAGGACTTCTCAGGGCCTTTAATATGTTGCATTTTAAATTTCCAAGAGTAGCATGTTGTATGCAATTTATCCAAATTTGACCATGTAAGTTTTCTTCTCTTCCTTCACAACCCCAGGTTGAGTACTCCACAGAGCACACTTTGAGAAATCCTGCCATAGTACTATATTGACTTGTGGCGATTCTGTAGACAAAAAAACCCTAAAAGCCAATTAGGTAAAGAAACTTGCTCACTGTAGCATAACAAAGTAGATGTAAACTAAAAATTGTAATCAAAGACTCCCGACTCTCAGTGCTCTGTATTAAATGTGTTATTGCTTGAGTAGAGTCTCAGCAGCTAGGAGATGCTTTTCTTATTTTTTATTCTTTGGAGATGCTTTAAAACTATTTTCCATGATTTACTAGATCACAAATTTATCCATGGTTTCCTAAATAAATGAAAAAAGAAATGATACAATTTTTCTGGAAAGCCATTTGGCCATAGGTGTCATAAGCCTTAAAATCACCCGTATCCTTCAGCCCAGCCATCCCATTCTACAGGCTGTATCTTCAGGAAAGAACTTAGAATATGGAAAGACTGGGTGCTCAATAATCTAATTTTTTGATGTTAGACGAGTGGAACCATGTGTAGCCATCATAAATAGTTTACATTTCTGCTATGGTATTAAGTGGAAAATCAGGACATAAAATATAATACTCAGTATGACCTCAATTATATTATGAAAATGGAGCGAAAGGAAATAAAACAAAATATTAATGGTGGGAAGGTTGGAGGCATTTTTTTTCTTTTATGTTCTCTTTAAAGAGGATGTATTGCTTTTATAATAAGCAAAAAATAAACTACATTTAAAGATTCATTGGAATGATACGAGAAAATGCTGGACATATTGATATTGGCTAAAAGGTTGGAGCCCTGTAATGACTTAATGAATGGTCCTTGTGTACTTTCTGTACTCTTTCTTCAATGATAGGATTACTATGTGTGCTTCTGTCTAGACATCATGTCACAAAGCTTTTAAAGCTACAGCAACACAGCACTGCTCTGTCTAGGTTTTCACTTCCATCCATTAATACTGTTTCCTTTCACTTTGACATCATAATGCAGTCTCTGTGGGCTTACATTGACACTATCTTGTCAATTCCATAGTGAGATGCAAAAATAATCCTGGAGTCATTTTCTGTTCCCAAACCTTCATCATGTACCTTCTACCCACCTTTTGATGATTAGAACCCTGTCTTTCTCCATGTTCCTATACTTCAAACTTTTATTATTAGGACAATCTATCAGAAAAATGACATATAGACAGAATCTTGAGCTATTTCAATATCTAGTTACCAGAATTAATTAATTAGCTTCTAACCAGAAATTAGGTTCAAGTAAGTCTCTAAACGATGCCATTCTTTTTTCTGTAAATTGGTTTCATTCTTTCCCTTCTTTTCTTTCCTTCCTTCCTCTCCCTCTCTCCCCCCTTTCCTCCCCTCTTCTCTTTTTGTCCATCACCCTCCCTGCTTTCCTCCCTTCATTCTTTTTTTTTTCCTTTCCTAAATATTGCTGAACACTTTCCTTGGGTCTGACAGCATGATAGGTATAGTAAACAAACATACAGACAGATCTGCCTTCACAGAGCTTACAATCTGGTGAAGACAGAAATTAGACAAATATTACAAGTGTGATAATTAAGTGTTGAGAAGATGTGCAGAGATTGACCAAACCAGATGAGGGGAGGAAAAATATTTCCTGGAGAAATGGTGTTTAGGATGACATTGAAAGATACCTAGGAGTTAACCAGGTAAAGTGGTAGATAGTTGGATTCGTTCAGGATTGGATTTTATAGGTAGGCATGATTAAGGGAAGAGTGGAGTCTAGAAATTTAGGACATGATTATGATTTTAAAATGATAGATCATGGAATCAAAACTAGTTATAAAGGGAAATGAAAATAGAGGGAATATTATTGATAGAAAACTTAGGTGTCAAGAGAGTAAAAGCCCCAAAGAAGTCCAAATAAAAGTGCATTGGGAATCCTTGAGCATATAACAACAGAAGTAGAAGAGCCCCCAAATAACTATTCACAGATGACTCACGAATTAATGATTTGGAGGAGAAGCTGTTTCAGAGAGTGAGAAGGACCAGGATGTGACCATAGAGGATGGTAGAGTGATGAAAAAGTCCCTGGAGGTGAGGAAAAGGAGTAATTGAGGGGCAAGAGTTGGATAGCTCATTTATGGGGCTGGTGGGGCTTCCCGGGGTGATGGAAGGAATTGGAATAGAGAGGAAGTTTGTGAGCCGAGGGCTGAAGTTTTCTTTGCTACCGTCCCTACAGTAGCACGGGTATTACACATTAACATCATTTTATAGATCAGAGTTTCTCAAAGTGTGGTCTGCAGACCCCAGGGAGTCCCCAAGATCTTTGCAGAGGAGCTCTATGGGTTCAAAACAATAACACTAAGACATTTGCCCTTTCCGCTGGGTTAATACTTTCACTGATGGTGCAAAAGTTATGGTGGATAAAAATACTGTGGTCTTGGTACAAATCAAGGCAGTGACATCAAACTCAGAGGAAAGAAGTTTGACTTAAGAAAGTCCCTCTTGCAACAGTAAAAATCACTAATGTTATTAAACTTCAATCTTTGAAAAAAACACCTCAATCTTTGAACACAAGTTACTTAAATATTCTATGTGACAAAATGAGGAGAATGCATTATGAACTTCTGCTGTACTGAAGTATGATGGTTGTCTTAAGAAAAAGCAATTAGCCACTTTTTCCCCTGGAACATTGTTTTTACTCGACAAGATAGCTAACAAGCTATGGTTATTCAGGCTTACTTATTTGGCAGACATTGTTTCAAAAATGAACAGGGAGCCCATCACTTCAAGGAAATCAAATAATATAATTTGTTATCAATGATAAAATTTTTGAGCTTTCAAACAAAAATTAAAATTTTGGAAAACATAACCACTGAGCTTGATGAGATCACTGGTGATAAAATAATAAATTTGACTTTTTATATTGGAGAGTGAAATGTGTTAATATTGTTAAGATATGCATAGTGAACCATTGTTTTCCAAATTTCCAATGCCTGGTGTTACAAAAATCATGTAGGAGTGCCAGATCCATTTAAAATACTTTAATGTAACAGGGTGCAAAAAATTCATTGACATGCTTTCAGATTCCACATTGCAAGTAACATTTAAAAAATTATGGCTTGTCAAGTTGTGGTGTAGTATCAAAGAAGAATACCCATAGTTATCTGAAAGACTATTAAAATTCCCCTCAACTATGTAACATTTTCAACTATATACATCCATGAGGCTTATTTTCCTCAAAGACCTCAACAAAAGCAACGAAAAGCAACAGATTGAATGAAGAAGCAGAAATGAGAAGGGAACTGCATTCTACTAACCCAAACATTAAAGACAGTTGCAAATATGTAAAACAATGACATACTTTTCACTAATTATTTTTCATGGAAATCTGTTTTCAAATAAAATTATGGCATATATTGTAACATGTAGTGAGTTTGATGTTAAACTTTTATTATTTATTTATTTATTCTTTAATTTTATTATATTATGTTAGTCACCATACAATACATCATTAGTTTTTGATGTAGTGTTCCACGATCCATTGTTTTCATATAACACCCTGTGCTCCATGCAGTACGTGCCCTCCTTAATACCCATCACCGGGCTAACCAATCCCCCCTCCCCCTCCCCTCTAAAACCCTGTTTGTTTCTCAGAGTCCATAGTCTCTAATGGTTCATCTCTCCCTCCGATTCCCCCCCTTGATATTAAACTTTTAAATAGATAAATACATATTGCTAAAATTTATCTTTTGATTTTTAATGTTGTGAGTATCAGTAGCTGCAGCCTACTTAAACAAAGGTTCTTTGGAGTCCTCAGTAATATGTTCGAGTATACAAGAGTCCTGGGACCCAAGTTTGGAAACCAGTGTTAAAGATGAACATTGCTTTCCCCATGGCTCCTTGGCGTGGGTTTCAGCCTGGGTGACTAGTAGCTCATGGAATAATTAGCATGAGATTTGAAGCACCCTTTTTCCTACACTTGGGTGATAGTTGTGCCATTCGTCACAGCAGAGGGTACCTGGCTCTCAGAAGTTATGGTAATACTGGTGGTAATAGCCAGATTAACAGGTGAATCCCACCAAACAATTAAAGAAGAGTTAATACCTATTCTCCTCAAACTATTTCAAAAAATGGAAGAGGAAGGAAAGCTTCCAAATACATTCTACAAGAAATGGATAAATTCCTAGAAATCGACAATCTTCCAAAATTGAATCAGGAACAAACAGAAAATCTGAACAGACCTGTTATTACTAACAAAATTGAACCAGTAATCAGAAAAGTCCTACAAACAAAAGTCCTGGACCAGACAGATTCACAGATGAATCCCACCAAACAATTAAGGAAGAGTTAATACCTATTCTCCTCAAACTATTTCAAAAAATAGAAGAGGAAGGAAAGCTTCCAAATACATTCTACAAGGCCAGCATTACTCTGATGCCAAAACTGGACAAAGGCCTCACGTAAGAAAAGTACAAGCTATCTCCAATGAACACAAATGCAAAAATCCTCAACAAAATATTAGCAAACCACATTCAACAACACATTAAAAGGATCATTCACCATGATCTAATGGGATTTATTCCAGGGATGCAAGAATGGTCCAATATTCACAAATCAATCAACATGATACACCACATTAACAAAATGAAAGATAAAAATCATACAATCATCTCAATAGATGCAGAAAAAGCATTTGACAAAATTCAACATCCATTAAAGATAAAAAGCTCTCAACAAAGTGGGTTTAGAGGGAACATACCTCAACATAATAATTAATAACATAATTGCCATATATGACAAGCCCACAGCTAACATCATACTCACTGGTGAAAATGGAGAACTTTTTCTCTAAGATCAGGAATAAGACAAGGATGTCCACTCACCACTTTTATTCAACATAGTCCTAGAAGTCCTAGTCCCAAGCAATCTGACAAGAGGAAGAAATAAAACATATCCAAATTGGTAAGAAAGAAGTAGAACTGTCACTATTTGCACATGACATGATACTATACGTAGAAAACCAAAGACTCTACTAGAAAACTATTAAAAGTAATAAATTCAGTGAAGTTATAAGATACAAAATTAATGTACAAAAAATGTTAGCTCTCCTCTGTACTTGTGGGTCTCTAAAATTAGGATAACTTGATCCACAATAGGATTGATATAGAATTTAAAAAGATAATTTATATAAATGCTCCAGCAGCACACCTGCATAGAGTAGGAGTGGTATTGTTAAAATGTCCATACTACCCAGAGCAACCTATAGATTTAATGCAATCCCTATCAAAACAGAAACAGAGGGCGCCTGGGTGGCTCAGTCGGTTAGGCGACTGCCTTCGGCTCAGGTCATGATCCCGGAATCCCGGGATCGAGTCCCGCATCGGGCTCCCTGCTCGGCAGGGAGTCTGCTTCCCCCTCTGACCCTCCCC
>NC_138372.1:41936150-42028801 GCF_054177405.1 Leptonychotes weddellii
AGAACCCTCAGTTTGTTTCTCAGAGTCCATAGTCTCTCATGGTTCATCTCTCCCTCTGATTTCCGCCCTTTATTTTTCCCTTCCTACTATCTTCTCTCTTTTTTTTTTTTTTAACATATAATGTATTATTGTTTCAGGGGTACACGTCTGTGATTCATCAGTCTTACACAATTCACAGTGCTCACCATAGCACATACCCTCCCCAATGTCTATCACCCAGCCACCCCATCCCTCCCACCCCCCACCATTCCAGCAACCCTCAGTTTGTTTCCTGAGATTAAGAATTCCTCCTATCAGTGAGATCATATGATACATGTCTTTCTCTGATTGATTTATTTCGCTTAGCGTAATACCCTCTAGTTCCATCCATGTGGTTGCAAATGGCAAGATTTCGAGAAAACAGACTCTTAAATACAGAGAACAATCTGGTGGTTGCCAGAAGGGAAGTAGTGGGGGAGGGGTGAAACAGACAAAGGGGATTAAAAGTACACTTATTTTGATGAGCACTGAGTAATGTATAGAATTACTGAATCATTATATTGTATACCTAAAACTAATATAACACTGTATGCTAATTATACTTGAATTTTAAAAATGGTAAAAAAAAAAAAAAGATTAAAAAATTCAACATCTGATTGGCCCTAAAGAAGAAGGAACTCCTGTCACTTATAACAACATGGATGAACCTGGAGGACATTATGCTAAGTGAAATAAGGTGGACAGAGAAAGCCAAGATTGCATGATCTCTCTTACATGTGGAATCCAAAAGAGTGTAACTCATAGAACTAGTGAGTAGGATGGTGGCTACAAAGAGGGACATGGGAAGGGGTGGTCAAAGTATAAAAATTTTCAGTTATGGGGCGCCTGGGTGGCTCAGTTGGTTAAGCGACTGCCTTCGGCTCAGATCATGATCCTGGAGTCCCGGGATCGAGTCCCGCATCGGGCTCTCTGCTCGGCAGGGAGTCTGCTTCTCCCTCTGACCCTCCCCCCTCTCATGTGCTCTCTCATTCTCTCTCTCTCAAATAAATAAATAAAATCTTAAAAAAAATTTTTCAGTTATAAGATGAATAAGTTCAGGGGATCTAATGTATAATATGGTGACTACAGTTAATAGTACTGTACTGTGTACTTGACATTAGCTAAGAGAGTAGATCTCTAGATCTCACCACACACACACACACACACACACACACACACAACTGTGTGAGGGAATCACTGTATTAGCTTGATTGTGGTAATCATTTCACAATGTATATTATACCATAACATCATACATCTAAAACATATACAATTTTTGTCATTTAGACCTCAACAACGCTGGGGAAAAATGAATCTGTTTTCGATACCTTCATACTAAAAGATCTTTTTGAATTTATAACAAAACTAAAAACTATCATAATAAGAATTTTAAAAATTGAAGCAGATGTCTCTCCCCTCTCTCTAGGAGAGTAAGTCGGGCTGTTCAGAGCTCGAGCTCCACAGCAGTTAGCTGCCAGCTCAGCAACTGGTCAGAATGGACAGACTGCTTTCCATGCCAGGACAAAAAGGTAAGACATTCGTGACCAGTTTGGGGGCATTTGATATTTGAAAGGTGTACTAGGCATTTAAATGGAGATAAACAGGTCTATATATTGAGAGGTCTGGGGAGAAATCAGCTGTAGAAATAGGTATTTGGAAGCCATGGGCACAGGGACGGTGCAACTTTTTCTGATTTGGTTTATAAGCCATTATTGGGTGAGTCTGCAAAAGATATGTATGCTGTGGCTTGTGTGCAGAGAGGTGGCCATTCAGACATGGGCCCACTGATCCCTGTGGCCTCTCTGGGTCCTGGTCAGTCTGCTGTCCTCCAGTGATGGTCATCGAGAGGGGCTAATGACCTGTGGGGACCTGAGATAAACCAGACGATGTTCCTGAGGATTCTACTTTCATGGTGAAAAGACGGACACACCCAATGAACAGGCATGAGTCTATTTTGTCCACCTACCTGGTTTTGAATAGTCCAAAATGGTCCCTAAAGCCAGTGGCAGGTCAAGGAAAGAGGGACTTTGGGAGAACTCTGCTCTGCTAGAGAGGAGTATTAAAATCCTGATCTTGGTCAGGATCACTGGCTCATGGTGATGATAAAAGGCAGAATAACTTCTATTCTGTGTTATTACTATTTTAAAATCTCTACAGAAAACACATGCCTTTACTGCATGCACCCAGGGTGGGATGGCTCCAGGCTCCCACCTCTCCCAGTTGGTAGACCACTGCCTAGACCATGTCTATTGGCACATTACTGTCAAGTCTAAGTGTTTAAGCTCTGATTCTTCAGTTTAGATTCTGGCTTTGCACCCTATATGCTGTGTCACTCTGGGTATATAGTTTATCCTCTCTATGCCTCTGATTCCTTATCTATAAATGGAAGGAATAGTACTTATAGCATAGAGTTATTATGAGCATTAAATGAGTAAGGTATGCAAAGTGTTTTCATGGCACCTGGCATACAATAAACGTTCAATAAATCTTAGCTGTTTTTATAATTACTATCTGTGTCCTTCTCTCCAACCAACTCCCACTGCCTGAAGCAAGACCTGATCTTCCCTCACCTGGGCTTCTGCAGAGCCGAACATGCTGGTGGTTCTCCTGCCTCCAGACCCACTCCTCAGTTAGATGCCGGGCTACTCTGTGAATGTTTGATGAGTTGTTCAAAATCAAATGGAATTCAAAATCATTACAGATGGAAACACAATTTGGACCTAGTTCATTCAGCTTCTAAGCCTGAAATTATTTATTCTGCCTCTCCTGTTTCTGAGATATGCCAAAGAATCCTAGACTGTACTGTGCAAAAATATCTAGCTCCCAAAATCTCTTCTTGCTTTGATATCCTATGTTAGTTTTCTGAATCTGCTCTTACAAATTGTCACAAACTGGGTTGCTTAAAACAACAGAAATGTATTCTCTCACAGTTCTAGAGGGCAGAAGTTTGGCAGGGCCACGCTCCCTCTGGAGGCTCTAGGGGGGAATCTGTTCTTGGCTTCTTCTGGCTTCTGGTGACCAACGGCAATCCTTGACTTATGGCCAATCTCTGGGCTCCAATCTCTGCCTCTGCAGCCACATTACCCCCTCCTCTTCTGTGTGTCTCCTTTGCGTGTCTGTGTTAAATCTCCCTCTGCCTTCCCCTTATAGGGACACTGTGATGACATTTAGGGCCTACCCAGATAATCCAGTATAATCTCTTCATTTCAAAAACCTTAATAATATCTGCCAAGACCCTTTTCCCAAATAAGGTAACATTTACAACTTTCAAGGACTAGGACTTGATTTCTTTGCATGGCCATCATTTAACTTATTATACATCCAAAACTATGTATTTTTTTTCTCATGTGTTACAGTTTAGATAGCAGATAGCACACGTGAATGGCTTACTATTTAAATGGGAATTGAATTACTCCCTTCATGACTCTAAACACACGTGATCCTTAAAATCATTAAATTCTGTTAATTACTTAAGTGAAAGACCACCCCTAATTGCTTCTTATGAATATGTTTTTTTCCCCCTCTCAAAATCACCCAAACAAAGATGTGCAGTTCTGGAAAGAAACATTATCGACTAGCTAGAAAAGAAAATTATGTCTTAATGATACCAACACAGGGCACCACCACGGAGAAGTCCCTACGGGAGTATGTGCACCAACCTCTCTGCAGTGCAGTGTCTTCATTATTCGATAACAACCCAGAAAATGGGGAGTTGGTGGGAATGAACCTCGTGTCTGTACCAGCATTCCAATACAGAAACCACAAGAAGGATGATAATGGCATTTATAGTTACCACTTATTCAATAATTTCTATATACCAGGCACTGTGCTAATGCTTTAATAAATTGTCCTAGTTGACTTTCATAGCCAACTGTAAGTGATAGATAGATACCATTGTCCCTTTGGTTAGGTCACCCACAAAGAAAGAGGCAAGCCTAGACTTAACACTTGGTCAGTCTGATTCCAAAATGCCCATGTGCCTGACCACTTCACTCCCTACTACCTCCCCCCGAATTCTGTGGAGAGTCATAAGTGAGATTAGTGGCCATCGAATCCAATCCCCACTCAGTCACAAGTCCTTCTGGAGTGCCCAATATCTGGCTGCAAAAATGATGCTGATGTTGGTAACTATTATTAATGAGTGCACTCCAGGAACCAGGCCAAGTGCTGGCTTCTTTACATGTCTTATCACTAATCTTCACAAGACTCTCAGATCTCTCCTCCTACAGATGAGAAAACTGAGGGTTAGAGACATTAAGTAATTTTTTTTAAAGATTTTATTTATTTGAGAGAGAGAGAATGAGAGACAGAGAGCAGGAGAGGGAGGAGGGTCAGAAGGAGAAGCAGACCCCCCGCTGAGCAGGGAGCCCAATGTGGGACTCGATCCCGGGACTCCAGGATCATGACCTGAGCTGAAGACAGTCGCTTAACCAACTGAGCCACCCAGGTGCCTGAGACATTAAGTAATTTACTCAGTGACACACAGACAGTAAGTAGCAGAACTGGCATTCCAACCCAGCTTAAAGTGGGATTCAGAATAGTACTTAACCTCCTCAATTTGTGAGGATTGAATGAGATAAAGAATGTGAAGTGTCCAGCCATTAGTAAGCGCTCAATAAACGGTAGCTACCATCACCATCGTATTGGTAACTGCAGGTCTTAAAACTCTGGTGAACATTATGAAGGGTGAGAAGACTTGGCTCTATGCTGGTGTGCTGAGCACTCCTTTATGTACTGCATCTTGACAAGATGTGGAAAGAGAATGAAAATATCTTAATATTCCTGTATTGATCATTAATTATAATCTCTTCCCATTGAGTTTACAATCTTATTAACTGGGAGGCAGGAAAGGCAAATGGACAGGTTTGCTCTTCACCTTTTTTTGCAGACCTCTCTGTTTCTTTACTAATGAGCAGTTGCGGAGGCAGAAGTAGGCCAGAAGAGAGAGAGGGCGAAGCTGCATTGCTGTACACGCACCCACTGGAATCAGCTGGAAAAGACTCCACTGATAATGATGTGGACACCCACTTCTGTTCACTGAGCACCAATAATATGCCAGACACAGGGCTGGGTGCTTTCCCCACACATTCTCTCACTCAGTTCTCACAAAACCCTTTCAAAGTGAGGGGTCATCACATCCACTTTATATATTAGAAAACAGGAACTCAGAAAACGTAAGTGGCTCGCTCATGGTGAGTTGGTAAGTGACTCTGGGATCTGAACCCAGTCGGTCTAAATTCTCATGCTCATGCTCTTGCACCTACAGGACACAGGTGAAAGAATCATTAGTAACTGTAATTAGTGAGGTCATCTCGGTTGACCACCTCATTTTAACAGATTTGAAAACTAAGGCACAAAGTACCAGGCACTGATACTTTATACAGCAAGTAAGAAATAGACTCAGGAATAAACAAACAAAAAAACAAAAAGCAGAACCAGACCTATAAGTACAAAGAACAAATTGATGGTTGCCAGAGGGGTGGGGGTGGGGGAGATGGGCAAAATGGGTAAGGGAATGGGATATACAGGCTTCCAGTTATGGAATAAGTAGGCCACAAGGATGAAAAGTACAGCATAGGGATGTAGTCATTGGTATTGTAACAGCATTGTATGGTGATAGATGGTAGCTATGCTCGTGAACATATTATAAATAGAGAAGTTGAATCACTCTGTTGTACAACTGAAATTAATGTACTATTGTGCACCAACTATACAAAGAAAGAAAAAGAAAGAAAAGAAAAGAAATGAGAATTAGGCTAAGAACTCATTTTCCTTATTGCTCAAACCATTGCTTGCCTACTTCATTATGAACAATCTTAAAGGAGGAGATTGTGGGCTGATCCAAGGCAAAAGGCACCAGAAAATATGGCGCTGCAAATTCCCTTCTTGGACACTCTGCGTGGAGCTCTCCATACATTTCCTATTATTATCTATTTTATCTCCTCAAGTAGACTCTAAGCTAACTGAAGGTGGGACTAGAACCTCATATTTCTTCGAATAGCCTAGTGTTCAGCTTCTTCCTTCTACACTAGTGCCCGAAGCTGTATACCATATAGAAAGCAGTATCATGAAACCATAGAGCTCCCAGACTGGTATGCATTTTTATTCCTTCTGTCCTTCTTTGAACAAGTATTTGTTCATGTGCAGTCAAAACTGGACCGAGGGACTCAGACGATGTCTCTATCTCTTGGATGGACTCTTCCTACATAGTAGGCTAGATGACCACTTGATGCCCACAGTTCCCAGCAACTTCAGCAGAAAAAATTGTCTTTTCCAATAGTTCTGAAAGAAAATCTTCAGAGAGAATAATGATTGCCCTAAGGTTGAGTCATGAACCAATCCCTAAACCAATCATTGCAACTTGGCAGATAGGGTGCCCTGGTTGGCCCGGCCTAGCTCATATCCACAAATTCCCACGACTTAGGGGGTGAGATCATCCCCACCTAAACCATATGAGATATGTCTCAAGGAAAGAAAGGATGCCATGACCAGAAGAAATGGTACAGAGGGAAAGCAACAAACATCTTATAAAAGGGCATCCTGCATAGACCATAGATCAAGTGTCACATGTATGAAGCCAAATAAGACATGTCATCCTTTCGCCACTCCTCCCCCTATATGCAAACTGTCCTTAGACTAGTGAGAAAGGTAAATAAATAAGTAGACCAGGGATCACAACCTTATATGACAAGTGAGAGGAGAGAAGGAGGCACAGGGAACTCTAGAATATGTAGAGGAGGTGCGTTATGAATCATGAAAGATGAACAGGTACTAACTGGTTGAAGGTGGGGGGGAGAAGGTCCTTCAAGCAAGGTCTTTCATTTGATCTTTGGAGGCCCTATTCAATATTCCTGCTGGTGATTGTGCCACCTCTGGCTGAACACCACCATTTAGGAACACTTACCCCTCAAAAGACAGCTTTTTAGGCAGCTCTCAATCATTAGACAGTTAGTCCTTACGTTGAGCTGAGACCTGCCTGCGTAAAACTTGTTTGATTGATAGACAATGAATGTGTCTGGTTCAAAATCCGATTTAGTACCGATACCGGAGCCTCCTACAGCCAAACAAGTTTGGGGGAACCATGTGCAGTGGCGATGTCTGGGATCAAGCCAGCTGTCACAGTCCCACAGCTTGTCTAAGGCAAGCACAGTGTGGACAGGATTTCCAGTGTAAGGAGACAGGTGAGTAGCATTCCAGAGGGATAACAGCTGCACCCTGGCAGACTGAATGTGCAAAACAGTCACCCAGGAGCTGGTTAAAGCGCTGTCTCCTCAGCCCTTCCCCAGAAGTTGTCCTTCTGTATGTTTGGGATGGGGCTCGGGAGCCTGCATTTTAAGCCAACCCAGTAGCCCAAGTAATTTTGATGTGAGTTTGTAGGAATATCTGTTAATTCGTTTAGAAAAGGTCCAGTTCACTCATTCATCCATTCACTGAATAAACACCGGCTGGGCATGTATGTGCTACCTGCTGAGCAGTGTGATACCTGCTGGGGACCCCGAGATGAAAAGATGAAGTGCCTGACCTCAAGGTACTCCTTGTCTCTTTGGCAGAGAGACCTACGAGGAGTCGGTGGCAATACCGTGGGACAGCCAGCGTAATGGGCATAGTTAGGCCCATGGTCCAATGGCCCTCTCTAGCAGGGGATGCCCAAATCTGTGCTGGGGAGTCAGAACAGGTTTGAAGATGGCACTTGAGCGGAGACTTAGGAAGTAGCAATGAATTTGCTAGGAGAAAGGATGTGCAAACACACACAGGGATTTAAGGGCTGGCAATAGGTGTTGGGAAGAGAGGCAGGGGATGGGTCCAGTAGAGTACTGGAGACCAGACTGTGGCATTTGGAAGAATGGGAATGGGAGCCACAGAACAATGTAGGGCAAGGGGATGATGTGGCCAAGCTGACATTTAGAAAGATCACAGGAGCTGCCATGTGGAGGAATTTTAGAGGGGAGCCTACTGCAGGGCCTGAGCTGGGGGTGGGGCTCCAGGTGGGAGACAGAAAGGCTGGAAGGAGGGCAGAGGCAGTGAGGATGGAGAGATGATCATGGAGAGGGGTAAGGGGCTGTTTCAGAAGTGGGATGGATTGGGCGACTCTGGATGCAGGTCACGGGGAGAGGGTGGAATCTGGGAGGCTCTGGAAGCATCCACAGCCCCTCCTCTCTCAGATCGCTGCCTGAAACGCCACCTTGTGTGTAACGGAGACAAGGATTGTCTTGATGGCTCTGACGAGGATGACTGTGAAGATGTCAGGGTCCCTGAAGATGACTGCAGCCAATATGACCCCATTCCAGGGTCAGAGAATGCAGCCTTGGGGTGAGTCCTGCCCTTGGGCTGTTTGGGAGCAGGGAATGGTTGCTCTTCAATCACGAGTATTATTTTGAGGACAGAAGAGGGTCTTTGTGCAGTGCGTCCAGTGAGGCAGCTCTCACTGTCCCCCTGAGGTGGCATATTGGTCCACTCAGGCTACTATGACAAAATGCCACACACTGGGTGGCTTATAAGCAACAGAAATTTATTTCTCATAGTTCTAGAGGCTGGAAGTCTGAGGTCAAGGTGTTGGTGGGGTTGGCTTCTTCGGAGGCCATTCTGCTTGGCTTGTCAATGGCCTTCCTTCTCTGTATGTCTGGGTCCTAATCGCTTTTCGTTTTTTAAAGATTTTATTTATTTGAGAGGGAGAGAGCAAGAGAGAGCAGGGGGAGGAGCAGAGGGAGAGAGAGAGAGAGAGAATCTCAAGCATATTCCTCTCTGAGCACGGAGCCCCGTGTGGGGCTCCTTCTCATGACCCTGAAATCATGACCTGAGCTGAAATCAAGAGTCAGATGCTTAACTGACTGAGCCACCCAAGCGCCCTTCTCCTTCTCCTCCTCCTCCTTCAAGATTTATTTATTTTAGAGAGAGAGAGCGTGGGGGGACGCTTAACCAAATAAACCACCCAAGTGCCCCTGCTCCTCCTCCTCTTCTTCTTCTTAAGATTTATTTATTTTAGAGAGAGAGAGAGAGTGTGCGAGCACGGATAGGGCAGAAGAAGATGGAGAATCCTTAAGCAGACTCCCTGTTGAGGGTGGAGCCCAACATGGGGGCTCAATCCCAGGACCCCGAGATCATGACCTCAACCAAAATCCAGAGTCAGCTGCTTAACTCACTGAGCCACCCAGGCACCCCTAATCTCTTCTTATGAGGACACCAGTCATATTGGGTTAGGGCCCACTCTAATGGCCCCATTTTAACTCAATTACCTACATAAAGATCCTCTCACCAAAAAACAGTCAAATTCTGAGGTTTTGGGGTCCAGGACTTCAACATCTAAATGTTTATTTAGGGGGACATAATTCAGCCCCTAATACTAATAAAAGGGGATTTTTTTGACTTTGAAAGTGACTGTGGGATAAACAGAGTAGAAGCATGAAATAGTGAGGTGTTAACTTGAGAAAAAGAATTCCCTCCTTACTGGCAAAAAGACCGCAGACCATGACCTTGCTCTCACGTGATTCAAAGGAGCATTTAAATATACTTCCTGAGTGTGCTTTGCCCAAACTGGACAGCAGGTTGGCCAGACCTCCACTCCCAATAGCTGACACTTTGACGGTTTTTCATTCTGCTTAAGATCTCAGAAGTCTTTTTCCTGGTGTCTTTTTTTTTTTTTTAATTTAAGCATGTTCCAGTTTTTAAATTTTTATTTATTGCTATAGAAGTAATACCTGTTTGAGGCAAAAACCAAAAGTCTTCCTTCGCCCTCTCCAACCTGCACTCTACCCAGTCACCCCCTCTCACTTCCCTCCCTGGAACTGACCCCTGTCAACAGTTTGGTGTTTTCAGATCATGTAAACAATGCACTGACAATATACATCATATGGAAGATATGCCTATATGTATTGTGCAGGATAGACATAAGTATATTTTACATAAATGTGATTGTATCTAACTTGCTTTTTTTTTTCTTAATAATATATTTTGAAGATTTCCCCCCACATTTTCTATTATTTTTCTAAGCAACATGGTATTCTATAACAGGGGTCAGCAAACTATGGCCTAAAGGTCAAATTCAGTCTGTTGCCTGTTTTTGTCATTAAAGTTTTATTGAGATGCAGCTTTCACCCTGCAGTGATGGGAGTTGAGTATTTGCAACAAAGACCTATGGCCTGTAAAGCCTAACATATTTAATATCTGGCCCTTTATAAAAAAAAAAGTTGCTGATTCTTCTCCCATAGTATAACTACATGAAAATTTATTTGACTACTTCCTATTGAAAGATAGATGTTCCCATTTTTTTCCTCTTATAAACAATGCTACCATGAACATCCTTGCGCATTATCTTTGTACATGTGAGTATTTCTGCATAGATTTCCAAAAAGTGGAATTTCTCTATATCTTTTCATTTTCACTGGGCCTTCTGCAATCAGCTTTTCTAAAGATACACAGGCTTAGTAACCTTTTATGCTTAGAGGTTATAGTATAATCTTAGGACTAATTATTCCTTTGAGTTTTTGTCTGGCCCACCAGAGAGCCTATATTTATAAGCCAAAGGCAGAAACATGTTCAACGGGCAAAAAGACAGAAAGGTAAGGGGCAAAATAAAGGGAAGGAACCCAGATTTTAGTGTCAAAAAATTTAGCTGTGACTATAGGCAAATTACCTAATTTTTCTGAGCTTCAATTTCTGCATTTGCAAGATTGTCAAGAGGTTGAAAGTTAATGTATGCTAAATGTCTGGTAGAGTGTGTATTCGATTCACCATAGCTATTACTACATCACTTCCATTAATATGAAGAAAGAGACGGAGAGAAGAGGTGAAGAAGGAAGGTAACATACCTTGAATTTCTACTATGTGCCAGGTACTCTATAATTATCCATTTATTCCTTCAAGGCAGGTTTTAGTCATAGTTAACCCCATGCTCATCTTCTGCCTTTGTGCCTTTTCATGGAGGGAATGAGCAAATATGACAAATGCTATGCCAAAGGTAATCACTGAATGCCATGTGAATACAGAGGAAGGAACAACTATCTGTCCAGGATAATCAAAGAAGGTTACATAGAGGGGGCAATGTTTGAGTTGGGTTTTAAAGGCTGAATAGGAGTTTGAGAGGCAGAGACAAGCAATCATTTTATTATCTATACCATAAGTCCCTTTGATTGTTAGTCCTTGGATCTCTTAGCCAAGTCAAAATGCTTTTGTTTAGTTAACCTTCTCTTTTTTAGAAAATTAAAGCTGTATTTCACCTGTGTAACACTGTTTGTGCCTAAATATGGTTCAACCATCTATAACCTAAAATGCAGTTCCTGGGCAGATGGATGAGAAATGCCCCAGAGCAGGAAGCAAGGGAAAGTATTTCTGGAAGGGTACTGGGCTAGGGGAGAGGAAGTATCATTTTTGGAGTGCCCAATATGTGCTACAACTTTACTTCCATTTTACTTTAATACTCTCATTTAGATGTCACAAAAACCATGAGAAGTAGTTTTATTATGTCCATTCTTCAAATGAGGAAAACAAGCTTCAGAACGCATCTAGAATATGTCCAGATTCACACAGCTAGTACATGACAGAGCTAGAAATTAAACAGGAGTCTCCATGATTTCCAAATTGCACCCTCTGACATTCCATGCCTCCTTGGAGATAATGGCCTTTCTGAGGATTAGAGTCTCAACTTAGCACTGAGAGTCAATATGTCAAATCTATTTTTTACCCGCAGAGCCTTTTTCTGAAACAGTACAAACAAAAACAACAACAGTAATGTTTATTCAGTACTTAATATATGCTAAGTACTTTCTGGTTCCTTTCCATGTTGTAAGGCATTTAGCTCTCTGAGGGCAGTAGTATTAACTGCTTTTTACAAATGACTAAACTGAGGCACAGAGAGGTGAAATGATTTGCCTAGCTGTGTGGCAGAGCTGGGAAATGGGCTCTGTGCTTGAAGTTTTGATAATTGTGCATATTCCTTTGTAATTCACACAACAAATTTTTAGGAGTGCCTTCTCTATGGAAGCACTGTTCTAGGTGCTGATGGAGCTATCAAAGGGAACCTGGGGGCCTGGCTGAGCCCACTCAGGTTTCCAATGTTACCCAAAGCGGAGTTTAAGGTACTTTGAGGAACCCTAGGGGTTCACAGAACACAGTTCTAGAAGCTGCTGCTCGGCCCAGCAATAACATCTTCCAGAGGATGCTACTTTTGCCTTTCCAGTGCTCTCTCCCAGAAGGTGCCTGCCTTTTTGATTTAGGTACAATATCCTGACCCAGGAAGAAACTCAGAGTGTGTACGATGCCAGGTATTATGGGGGCCAATGTGAGACAGTATACAATGGGGAATGGAGGGAGCTTCGCTATGACCCCACCTGTGAGCATCTCTACTACGGAGAGGATGAGAAGTACTTCCGGAAACCCTACAACTTCCTCAAGTACCACTTTGAGGTAAGTCTGCACAGGGCGCTCATAGGCCACTGTAGGGTGGGGACGGGGAGAGAGAGAGTTCTGTTCCTGGAGATGGACTCCTAGCTTTGGAAGATTCTATTTCCTGTAGGGCTTGCTGGTGGCTGAAGATCCCTTTACATCTGCCCCTACACATGCTTGGTGCTGAAGGGCACTGACAGGCAAGGGCAGGGCCAACGAGAGGCAGAACAGAGGTGTGACCATCCACCTGCCACATCTTGGCTCCATTCCATAATCAATGAAAACAGATTCAAGGTCCAGTTCTCTGGGCTGCTAGTCAGAAGACCTAGTTCAAGTCGTGCTCTGTTAGACTGTAAGTATTTGAGACCTTGAGCAGCTCCCTGCCCCTCCCTGGGCCCAGCTTCCCAGCATGTAAATTGGGGGTTAGGAGAGGAGGTAGCTGGGCAGTTTTCTGAGCCCAAGGCCCCTGTTTCACCAAGAGCAGCTGCCTACTGATCATCTCCTTTCTTGCTTTGTTTCAAAGTTCCAGTATAGTTAGCGCACAGTGTTATATTAGTTTCAGGTGTACAAAAACACCTCCACACATCACCCTGTGCTCATCGTAAGTGTACTCTTAATTCTCTTCACCTGTTTCACCCATCCTCCCCCCGCCCCCACCTCCCCTCTGGCAACCACCTGCTTGTTCTCTGTATTTAAGAATCTTTTTTGGTTTGTCTCTTTCTTCCTCTGTGCATTTGTTCTGTTTCTTAAGTTCCACATTATGAGCGAAATCACATGGTGTTTGTCTTTTTTCTGATAACTTTCCTTATTTGTCTTTTCTCTGATAACTTTCCTATCTTGGTTTTCCATATGGGATTTTGTTTACAGAAAGGGTTCTGCTGTTGAGAAGCGCTTGCAAAATGCTGTGGATCCCTAAATTCTCTCCATCTCTAAAATTCTGTGCTCTCCTGGGCACTCAGAGCCCCCCCATGGCTCATGGCCAGTTCTAGAGCCTACTCCCGACCACTCCTTTCTGTAACCCTCCCCCACTCTGGGTGAGATGTCCACACTGACAGCTTCACCGGATGCTCACCGTGCACCAGATCACATACTTCCACACAAATCTTCTCATTTAATCCTCACAACAACACAATGAGGTAGATATTATCACTGCCCCATTTTAGATAGGAAAAAGACCGAGAGACTCAGAGGGATAAAGTGTCAGGCCCAAAGGTCTACTGCAGTAGGTGGCAGAGACAAGATTCAAACCCAGATCTAGCTCAACGGAGCCCCGGCTCTATGTCATTTAGAAGGGAAGACAAATTATACACATTATATCCATATAGTCATATGCATTCTATCTTTACAGAGAGATGGTAGGATCCAAGGATTCTGAACAATTATTAGTCACATCCCCCCTCCCTCAACTTTCTCAAGAGAAAAATACTGACAGTAGGACAAGGCCAGGCTTATGGTTTCCGCCCTCTCCCCCGCCCTGCTTCCACCGCTGCTATCAGCCTCTGGTAAGCCGAGCTGGAAGACAAAGACGACGCCGTTTCCCTAACCCTGAGGATGGTCTGGCGCTTACGTGTCCAGCAAGACAGACTAGGCTATGCTGTGACAACAAAGGATTCTGAAATCTCAGTGCTTTAAAGCAACAATGCTCTATGCTATGCATCCATCCCAAGGTGGAAGGAGCACTCATCATCACACACTCGGGACCCAAACGAATGGAGGCTCCATCTCAACACATGCTCTCGTGATTGCCGAGCGAACTACTCATGTGCTCTTAAGCCTTGTTCTCTCAGCTCAGACCAGGCACAAGATCATGCCTCCATTCAAGCTGGCAGAGACACGCAACCCTACCATGTGCCTGGAATGAAATAACCTTGCATTTGTGGGCAGCATGAGAGCATACCTCTGCCTAGAGCTCCCACCACTCGTTCGGCTTCCTTGCCCCTTTCCTCCCAGATCCACACCCAGACGTGGCTTTCTGGATGTCTCCATTGCAGAGACAGGTGACCTTCTCTACAGGAAAGCTAAGTCAGCTGGAAAAAAAATCCGTACTCGGAACAATACAGCATTTTATCAGAATCATGAGTGTGTGTATTTAAATAAATATTTTAACACTGCCACTAAGCAACAAATAAACTAACTGCTATATTTTCGGTATTTTAGTGAGTGAGCATTAGTCTGATGCCTGGAGTAGCCTTTTAAAATAATTATTGATAAGAATCTGCTTTGTGATATTTTACAGAGCAAAGATTTAAATATTAAGCACAAATTGGAATATAACTCTGTGTGCACAAAGCTAACATCTGTTTGCTTCTTTTAAGGCCCTGGCAGATACTAGACTCTCCTCAGAGTTGTACGATGATGTACGTGACCTTCTTTCTAAAGTAAAAAATGACAAGTCTGTGTCGGCCGGAGTAACTGTTGGTGTGGGCCCTATAAGAAGCCCTGTAACACTGGATGTGGGTGTATCCGGGTCACGAGACTCTTCGTTCTTGAATGAGTTAAACAAGTATAATAAGAAGGTATTAAACATAATGCCTGTGTCAAACAGTATTCCATAATCTTAAACTGAACATGCATTACCTTAATTGCATTAAAAAGTACAGTAGTAATTGAACCTGCATTTGCTTGTGTAATTGGAAATGTCTGATCAGTGGTAATCATGTTTGTTTTTCTTACTACGCTTTTGCACACAGAATCATCACAAAGGGAATAAAATTGAATGATAAGAATAGAACTCTTATCGCCTCACCCCATTCTTTTTCATGGTTACCTGGAGCAAACAGGGAAATACTTAGAATAGTAATGTCTTAAAGATAAAGCCAGGCCCTGTAAACTAGGTTGGGAAGAATTCGAAAGCGAGCCTTGCTTTTCGGAATAGATTGGAGGACTGGTGTGCTCTGTCAATCATTCATTGATTCATCAAACATTCACCACTAACTTCCTATTAACCTGAGCAACCAGGTAATGCTCCTTTGAGGAAGGGACATCCACCTAAACTGGGGTCTAAAGACTAGTACAGGTTGTTCCGATGAAGGGAGGTGGGAGTCAGCCAAGGGTATTCTGGGCCTGGGAAACAGCAGTATGTAAAGTCCTGGGGATGACAGATGGCCTCACACTAATGTGGGATTGCAAGGACTTCAACCAGCTGACGCACAGGGTGGGAAGGGCACATAGGGAGTGATGAGGATGGAGAAATCGTCAGGGGCCAGAAATATTTACTGAATTGATTCAAAGTTTACCAAAATGCCTCAACAATATTGATGCCAGCACTGTGGGTTTAGCTGGGGCCCAAAAAATTATTCTGGATGATGAAAATACAGTTATGAAAATTAACTTATTCAACAAATACAAATTTCCATTCTGGAGCTTTGCCACCAAGTTAGCTATTGCTCTAAAGGGAAAGAATTGTTCTGAGATCTGGCTATTACATGGTCATGTGGACTTTTCTCAAAGCAGATGGTCTTTTCAAAATTTCACTATCACTTTGGATCAAGGTTTACTTGGAAGTAATGCCCATACACAATCCTCTTCCTCTTAATTTTTTTTTTTTTTTTTTGAGAGGGAGAGCACAAGAGAGCCTGAGCAAGGAAGGGGCAGAGGGAGAGAGAGAGAATCCTAAGTGGGCTCCATGTCCAGCACGGAGCCCAATGTGGGGCTCGATCTCACAACCTTGAGACCATGACCTGAGCCAAAACCAAGAGTCGAATGCTTAACAGACTAAGCCACCCAGGCACCCCAATCCCATTCCTCTTGAGCCAATCCAAAATTATCCCAGTTTTGTCTCTTTTTTATTATCTCAGGAGCTTGCTTTTCTTTATTCCTTAATAGTACAAGATTACCACTAGAACGTAAGCTCCATGATGGCAGGGGCCTATCTCATTCAAGATTACGTCCTCTGCTCCTGGCATAATGCAAGTGACTACAGGCTCTTACAGATACAGTTCAGTAAGTTACATCAATAGGTAAGGCCGGCACTTCATGTCATCAAAGATATTCTTAAGCATAATTGTGAGTGGGTATGGAATACTTGTGCAGGAGGTTGCATCATGCAGTGTTGTAATTAGAGCAGAGTAATTAGTGGAAGTGACAATGGACTGGGGGCAGAACAGAGTGAGCAACATCATGAAGCACATTGCAGGAACCAACCCAGATGAGAGTGGAGGAGAAGAGGACCTGAACAGGGGCAGTGGGAACAGAGAGGCAGGCATGAGAGAAGCAGCCAGGCACACACTGGTGTTTCATATATGCCTGTAAAATAGAATAATACTAACGTATTTATGCTCATGTGTTTACATGTAAATATATATTTCCCACAGCTACTAAATGCTACCTTTCGCATTATGTCATGTAGTAACATGTGCACTCTGTTTCTTCTCGTCCCTTATTCCATGGTGGTGGTTGCTGGCAGAAATATAATTTCCTGAGAATTTTCACAAAGGTGCAGACTGCTCATTTTAAGATGAGGAGGGACAATATTGTGCTGGATGAAGGCATGCTGCAAACATTAATGGAGCTCCCAGAGCAGTACAATTACGGCATGTATGCCAAGTTCATCAATAACTATGGCACTCATTACATAACGTCTGGATCAATGGGTGGCGTTTATGAATATATCCTGGTGCTTGACAGAGAAAAAATGGAATCACTTGGTAAGTAGGACAGAAGCTTTGCATACATAGTGGCCAATGCATATGCCAGGATGTGGTTTGCAGTTTTCTGAGCACTGACTATGAGCCATGTGTGATCTCATGGGGGACAACCGTGTAAGGTAACATACCTAATACTTGTGTAGGAGGTTGCATAGGGCAGTGCTGTAATTAGAGCAGGGAGACATGTGGAGGTGATAATGGACTGGGGGTGGAACAGGGGGAGGAGCACCAAGAAGTATGTTGTAGAAAGCACTGCAGTTCAGAGTATTATTATTTACAGGGAACTGAGGTCCAGAAGGGTGAAATGACGTGCTAGGAAGCATCACAAACAGGATTTAAACTCAGGCTTGTCTGGCTGCCCCAAACTATGTTTTCTATTACACTATAGTTACCTCTTTGATAATAAACAGTATTTGGGATTTTGTTATTTAAACTGTTAAAACTTATAAGTATAGATTCTTAGTTAATGGAACTGCCATATAATCAGTCCGTGATGCTAGAAACCTGCAGTCATCCAAGATTCCTCCTCCTTTACTCTGTAGATCTCAAAGAACCATCAGTTCTGGCTCTGGAACAGCCCTCACTCCACCCCTCTCCTCCACCTTCACTCCCACAGTGGTAGGCTGTGCAGGAGTGGGTTCCCACCTGTCACTTATCACTGCATTGGCTCCAAAATCTAGGGGAAGGCTCACCTCTGCAATCCATTCTCAACAACTGCTCCCAGAATGATCTTTCTGCTTTACTGATACAGTGATATCACTTCTTTGTCTAAAATCCTGAATGGTTAAACTCCTTAGCAGGGCATCAAGAGCCTCATGGTTTCACTCAGAATGGTTAGAACAGTGATTCTCGAAGTGTGGATTTTAACTGCAGCATCAGCATCACCTGGGAACCTGTTAGAAATGTAAATTCTCAGGATCCCATCCCAAACCTACTAAATCAGAAACTGGTAAGATGACCCAGTGGTCTGTGTTTTGATCAGTCCTCCAGGTGATTCTGATGCTCACTATAGTTTGAGAATGACTGACCTAGTCAATGAGTGAGTAGAAGGCTGAGAAATCTATCCCTACTTCAAAGCTAAATTAAAATTCCCAGTTTCAAGAAGTTTCCCTGACTGCACCAGCCCATGCTGTCTGTTTCTTTCCTTCAGCACATTCATGTAAATTCCACACTCTTTAATCTTCAAAAGATAATTTTCCAAATTGTAATATTTTTCTCATCTAGATAGCAAGATCTTTGAAAGCAAGAATTATGTCCGACACTTCTTTATCTCTTTAGCACTCAGCACAGCATTAAGGAAGTAGTGAATGTATAAAACAAGACATGGAGTTTGAAAGGGGGCATTAATTTAGATTCCTGATTAGGGTCATTCATTAATTCATCCATCTATCCATGTATTCATTCTTTTATAATTCAAATATCTCTTGACTCTCTATTATGTATTTGTGCTAGAGATACAATGGTGAGCAAATCTAAATATGGTCTCCACCCTCCTGCAGCAGAGTACTTCCTTCCTAATAGCAGGTCTTAAAATCAATGTACGGATCACAAACAACATCTTAACAACAACAACAAAGGAGAGACTAGAGAATATCATAGAGGAGTACAGGTAGTGAATATAAGTTATTGCTTCAAGAAATTTTTTCCAGTTATACACGTATGGAGTCATGATACAAAACAAACAGTTTATGATAGGTCAATATAAAAAAGGAGTTTGAAAAACTTAATTCAAGTGGCTTTTAAAAGAATCATTCAAAAATGTAAGGAAGGAAACATGGTTATTAACATTTGTTGAGGACCTACTAGGTTCCAGGTGCTGTTGCATACATTCTCATTTTGTTTTCTTGACAACACTTGGAGGTTGGTATTATCCCAGTTTTAGCCCATAAATGCTGAGGCTCCTCAGGGAGGTTAATTACTTTGCCCAGAGCTGCAGGAAGCTGGCGTCAGAGCCCTGGACCTATGGTCTTTCCACCATGTGGTCCTGGGTAGAGCCTTTCATTTGGGCTCTGTCTTTGATGTTGGATTACTAATTAATTGTCTGGGGTGTCTCATGGCCCCTCCTCTTTAAAATCTGTGAGGCAGAAATGGGCTTCCAATGTGGTTAATATTCAAAAGGAGCCTACCAACAAATTGTCCCAGGGATAATTACCTCAGCTCTGTTTATAGAAAACCATATGTCGATAATAGCACAATTTGCTATTTGTGAAGAGCTGATTTTCTATAAATCCGGAAAGTTAGTGTTGCTTTTCTATAAATATGGAAATGTGCTAATCATCACCTCATCTGCTGGAGACCGCTAATAAATCAGAATTCCATTTACATATTAACCTACAAAGAACAAAAATATCTACCTTCTTTCCCTTTGACAAATAGAATCATGCACACCCTTCTCTCCATATTTGATATTTGTCTAGTTTCTTCTTTGTCTCTGTCATCCTCCATCTCTCTCTTTCTCTTTGGGTGCCTTTCTTTCTCTCTCTCTCTCTCTTTCCTCTTTGTTATGGTCTTTTTCTGTGTATCTTTGATCCATATCAAATAATAATATTTATATTCTATAAAATGCTTGTTCCTAAGAAACACCCCGTGTGGTGTACGTTCATGTCCTCAAAGAGACGAGCTTGGTATAGAACGATTTAAGTGAACACACTGGCTGGTTTGCTCTGGAGGAATCTTTTGTCCTTGGGTTTGCCTCAGATCCTCTCTGGGTTCACCCCAGAGGATGCACAAGACTGTTTTCTTCTCATGTATCCTTTAGATAAAATGCTTCTCCCTCAAAGGCAGCATGAAACCATGCAACAAAAATAAAAGGATGTCTTACAGTTTTCAGTGTAAGGTCTTATAAAAGTCTCTGAAATGGTAGGACACTGATGAAAGAAATTGAAGAAGATACAAATAAATGGAAAGATATTCTGTGCTCACGGATTGGAAGAATACTGTTAAAATGTCCATACTACCTACAGATACAATGCAATCCCTATCAAAATTCCAATGACATATTTTTCAGAGAACTAGAACAAATGATTCTAAAAATTGTGCAGAACCACAGAAGACCTCGAATAGTCAAAACATTCTTGAGAAAGAAAAACAAAGCTGGAGACATCACACTCCCTGGTTTCAAACTATATTACAAAGCTATAGTAATCAAAACAGTATGGTATTGGCATAAAAACAGATACACTGATCAATGGAACAGAATAGAAAGCCCAGAAATAAACCCACACATGTATGGACAATTAATTTACAGCAGAAGAGGCAAGAATAACCAATGGAGAAAGAAAATTCTCTTTAATAAACGCTGTTGGGAAAACCAGACCACTGTTTTATACTATATACAAAAATCAACTCAAATGGTTTAAAGACTTGAATGTAAGACCTGAACCATAAGACTCCTAGAAGAAAACATAGGCAGGAAGCAATTGGTCTTGGCAATTTTTTTGGATCTGCCTCCAAAGGCAAGGGAAACAAATACAAAAATAAACAAATGGGACTCGGCCCAACTATAAAGCTTCAGCTCAGTGAAGAAATCATCGACAAAATGAAAAGGTAACCTACTAAATGGGAGAAAATATTTGCAAATGATATGTCTGATAAGGGGTTCATACCCAAAGTATATAAAAAACTGATACCACTTAAGAACAAGAAAATAAAAAATCCAATTAAAAAGTGGGCAGAAAATCTGAAGACATTTTTCTAGAGAAGATGTAGAGATGACCAACAGGCACATGAAAAGATGCTTGACATCACTAATTATTAGGGAAATGCAATCAAACCCACAATGAGATATCACCTTACAGCTGTCAGAATGGCTATTATCAAAAAGACATAATGGTGCCTCTATCTTTTTTAGTTAGTATTTTCATTTTCTTTGTATAGATACTGAGTTGTGGAATTGCTGGATCATGTGGTATAACTCTATTTTTTGAGGAACCTCCATACTGTTTTTGCCTATTTGCCTTTTTTTGGTGAGAACATTTAAGTTTTATTCTTTTAGCAAGTTTCAATTATATGATACAGTGTTATCAACTACAATCCCCATGTTATACATCAGAACTTATTCATCTTGTAACTAAAATCTGTACCCTTTCAAAAACTTCTCCCTATTTCTCCCACCCTCAGCTCTGGTAATCACTTTTCTGCTCTCAGTTTCTATGATATTGATTTTTTTTTTTTTTTTGGCTCCACCATGCAGTATTTGTCTATGTCTGCCTTCTTTCTTTCTTTTTTTAAAAGATTTTATTTATTTATTTGATAGAGATAGTGAGAGCAGGAACACAAGCAAGGGGAGTGGGAGAGGGAGAAGCAGGCTTCCTGCCGAGCAGGGAGCCCGATGCCGGGCTCGATCCCAGGACTCTGGGATCATGACCTGAGCTGAAGGCAGACGGTTAACAACTGAACCACCCAGGTGCCCCTGTCTGCCTTATTTCACTTATCATAATGTCTTCCAGGTTCATCTATGTTGTCACAAATGACAGGATCTCCTTCTTTTTAAAGGCTGGGTAATATTCCATTGGATATCTGTACCACATTTTCTTTATCCATTCATCTGTTGACTTACATTGTTTCCATATTTTGGCTAATCTGAATAATGCTGCTGTGAACATGGGAGTATAGATGTATTTTCTAAATAATGATTTCATTTCCTTTGCATGTATTCACAAAAGTCGGATTGCTGGATATATAGGTAGTTCTATTTTTAATTTCTTGCGGCGCCTCCATTCTGTTTTCCATGGTGGCTGTACGAGTTTACATTCCCACCAACAGCACACAGGGTTCCCTTTATTCCACACCCTCACCTGCATTTGTGATCACTTATCTTTTGATAATAGATATCCTAACAGGTGTGAAGTGATATCTCACTGTGGTTTTGATTTGCATTTCCCTGATGATGAGTGATGTTGAGCATCTTTTCATGCCTTTGGCTGTTTTATGTATCTTCTTACTTAATCTTCCAAAGATCTCTGCAAGAGGAGAGGTTTCCTTACTTCTACAGATGAAGGAAATGAGGCTGTAAACCTCTATCATTAGTAAATGAAAAAATACATGAGTTATTTTGAGTTATAGTCCAGGCTTCTTTCCCTCTTATCCCAGCTGCCTTTGTCCAGACTCACAATCTGGGAATAATTCTGACTTCCTCCCTCTCTCCTCATATGTCTCATTACGTCCTCAGTACCTACCCTCCGGGCCTTCCGCTTCAGTCCCTTGACTGTTGCTCACCAGGTTATGCTGTGTTTTCTCTGCCAGTTCCCTCCACCCATGTTGACATGTAAAATGAGAAAAGTATCAGAAGTTAGTGGATATTCCATAAATATCTTTGGGACAAAGATGGTAGTGGTCTGCTCTGGACTCCTGTTTTGTGGTTAATGGAGGTAGGTTCTAACACATCTGTTTCAGCTTCTGTGCCCTTTGTCTTTCAAAACATAACAGGAAATAGAGTGTCCCATCAGCATCTAAGAATCTAGGTAAATCTGATTGATACCTTTATCAGGGATGCTATAATGGAAACCGTGCATGGAATAGAAAGTAAACGAATGGTCCTCAAGACTCTAAAGGTTCATGATTATATGGATTTTGGCCATTTGAAAGAACTCTGCAAAGACCTTGTGGAAAGTGACATCTATTGATGCTTTGCCTGTGAAGGAGACCAGCAGCACTGTCTGGCCCCATGAAAGCCAGCAGGCAGTGTGGTAGTAAAAATATTTTTTCCAACAGAGATATCTTTGCTTTTCATGTAGGCACTGCCATCTGAAAGCTAATACTTTATGTCTCTGAATCTCAGTTTTCCCATCACTAATATATGGGCAATAAACTACTTTTTAAAAAATTTTATTTTATTATGTTAATCACCATACATTACATCATTAGTTTTTGATGTAGTGTTCCATGATACATTGTTTGCGTGTAACAGTAAAACACCGTCCAAACAGTAGTTACTATTATAGATTCCAGTTGTAGGTGGGGTCAGTAGGCCATAAAGTCATGTGATCAAGGACTATAGAAGGAAAACATATACTAGTGTCATGGTAACAAGGAACCTAAACTTGGGAGTCAGACACATGTGGGTGTGCATCTTGGTTCCACCAGTTAGTAGCTGCATGACCTTGATCAGGGTACTTAATTTCTCTAAACCTCAGCTTTTCAAGACCAAACAAAAAGGTTTGTTTGAGAATAATTCTAACCACATCTTCCATAGTAAGTGTTTAGATATTTTTCCCCCTTGAATGCAGGATAATAGTAGCGTAGCCCAGTGGTTGAACACATGGGTTCTGTCACTTACTAGCTGTGTGATCATGGGCAGGTTATTTAGTCATTTTAAGTCTCAATTTCTTCACCTGTTAAGCTGGAAGTATTTTTTTTTCTTTTTAAAGATTTTATTTATTTATTTGAGACAGAGAGAATGAGAGAGAGAGAGCACATGAGAGGGGGGGAGGGAGCTGAGCAGGGAGCCCGATGCGGGACTCGATCCAGGGACTCCAGGATCATGACCCGAGCCGAAGGCAGTCGCCCAACCAAGTGAGCCACCCAGGCGCCCAAGCTGGAAGTATTAATGGCTTTTATCTCACAGAGTAAATGAGTGAGGAATGAGTGAACATATGCACAGAAAATATTTAGTACAGTGCTCAGCCTCTAACAAGCACCCAATAAATATCAATTGCTGGAAAAGGTTCTGAATCAGAACCTTTGCCTGGATTCAAATCTCATCTCCACCATTTATTAGCCAAGTGACCTTCAGGCAAATTAGTTATCCTCTTCATGCCTCAGTTTTCTGTTCTTCTAAATGAGACAATGATAGTAGCTACTTCATAGGATTCTTGTGAATATGAAATGAAACTATTTATGTGAGTAAGTGGCCCAGCGCCTGGCATATAGTAAGAGTTAGAAATTGTTACCTGTAGTTGCTGTACTATGGTGGTTCTTTTATTACCACATGCTTTATTTTATTCCCAGGTTTTCAGTTATTAACTCTGTAATGTTAACTGCCCTCTCATCTGTAAAGTGAGGATAACAAGATAACCTGTCTCATAGGGCACTGCAATTGGTCAGCTCTGAAACAGTCTTCAAATAGAAAGGAAATCATTATCATTGTGTCCAGCCTGCAGTGGCCAATGCTTTTGCTGTAGACTTGGAGCCTCAGCAATCATGCCTTCTCCTCCACCTGCCCATTTTTTTTTTTTTTTGATCAAGGTCATTCATTTCTGTCCCTGGAACTTCATCCAGTTTTGGAGGGACTGCTTCTCCCATTCATCAAGGTCACTTTGAATTCTCATCACTATCTTTCAAAGTGTTAACAACTCTGCCCAAATCAGTGCCTGTGTTCCATCATTCCTCCCCGTGATGGATGCCAGATAACAGTGACCCTGGGAAAGACCCTTCCAGCGAGAGCACAGTACATTCTGCCTGTCATTGATCATCACCTTCCAGCTAGGGGCCCTGGACCAGCTGGTCTACCACCTAACTCAGAGAGTAGAAAAAGCCACAGAAACACAATTAAAACTCACTAAAGTTGATGTCAATTATAATTCCACATGCTCTTCCTCCCTGCCCCTTCCCTTCCTTTACTTACTCATTCCTTCAGCTTTTCATTCAACAAACATTTATTAAGCACACGAACACAGTAAGCACTGCCTAGATACCAACATGGTTCCTCTCATCGAGGGTGCACAGAAGGTAACAGGGTTTCTCTTTGTCATAATCATCTAATTATAGTCAGGAATGATTTATTGTGTGGACAACCAAATTGGTAACCACCTAAAATGAATTAATTTTTAAACTTCACTGTACTTAGAGCTAACTGAAATATTTGGTTTTAATAAAATATATTTTATATTTATTACCCTGCTGAGCAGGTAGCCCCATGCGGGACTCGATCCCGGTACTCCAGGATCACGACCTGAGCCGAAGGCAGTGGCTTAACCAACTGAACCACCCAGGCGCCCAGTATTTTCCCCAATTTTATAGAGAGAAAGCTGAGGTCCAAAGAGCTTAAGTAAATCACTCAACAGGATTCAGTCAGTATTGAATCAACATCTTCTGGTGTAGAGTTTGTATACTGTCCAAGTATTTATCCCCCCAACATTTTCTCACACATTCTATCACTCATTCTGATACCATATATCAGAGGCTTAGGCTCTAGCAGAGGTGGCAAGACAGTCAACATTTAGTGAGCATTTTGTATGTGGTAGAGTTAAACACTTTAAACGTACTATCTCATTTAATCCTCAAGAAAGACCTGGGAAGAAGATACTATAATCCCCAATTTACAAATTAAGAACTGAAGCTCAGTGATGTTAAATAACTTGCCCAAGGTCATGGTGCTATTAACTAGTAGAGCCAGGGGTCAAACCCTGGAAACTGATATTAACTGACATGCTATAATGTCTCAGGGATGGTTTTCCTAGGATTTTTCAAACTGCAGGTCATAGCCCACTAGTAGATTGTAAAAGAAAGTTAGTGGGTCATGATCAGCATTTAACAAAACAAAATAGAATAAAATAAGATGGAAAATATCAGAGTGCATCAAAGTATGATGAAGTATTGAAACTTATTTTATCTGGATGTGTGTGGGCTGGATCATGGAGTAAAGTGTATTGCTTAGTTTTCAGGGTAGTAAAAAAAGCATTAAAAATACCATCGGGGTGGGAGGATGGGTAAGCCTGGTGGTGGGTATTGAGGAGGGCACATTCTGCATGGAGCACTGGGTGTTATGCACAAACAATGAATCATGGAACACTTCATCTAAAACTAATGATGTAATGTATGGGGATTAACATAAGAATAAAAAATTAAAAAAAAAATTCCACATTAAAAAAAAATACCATCTAGTGTGTTCCACTGACTATAGATACATATCTCATTACTTTAAATAAAGGAAAAATCATCAGTAGCCATAAGGAAGGCATTAGGAGGTATATTAGTTGGAGTTCTAACTAACTGGTTTCAGAGAACCAATAGGATATAGAGATTTATTTTAAGGAATTGGCTCACATAATTAGGGAGTCTGACAAGTCCCCAGATCTGCAATTGGCAAGCTGGAGACCCAGGAGAGCCGATGGTTTAGTTCCAGTGCAAAGGTTGGCAGGCTTGAGACCCAGGAGGAGCTGATGTTTCAGTATGAGTCAAAGGCAGGAAAAAAGCTGAAGTCCCAGCTTGAAGGCAGTCAGACAGCAAGAGTCCTTTCTTACTCAGGAGAGGGTCAGGCTTTTTGTTCTATTTGGGATGTCTACTGATTGGGTTAGGCCCACCCACATTAGGGAGAACAATCTGCTTTACTCAGTATACTGATTTAAATGTTGATCTCATCCAAAAATACCTTCCCAGAAACACCCAGGATAATGTTCGACTCAATATCTGGACACAACCATGGCACAGTCAAATCAACCCATAAAATTAACCATCACGGGAAGGCAGACAAGGTAGAAAGCTAGAGGGAGATGTAAGTAATCACTGCCAAAGACAGGCTTGGAGAGTCTCACCTAATGAAAAGTTTATCCAAATTGCAATGAAAGATGGGAGTTCTAACTGAGCTCTGTGGCAGGCAGCTCTGAGTGCTTCCATGAATATCATCTCACTCAAGCCTCTCAGTAATGCTTTGAGCCATCTTATGACTGTTCCCATTTTACAAACCAGGAAAACCAGGCACTGAAAGGTAGAATGCCATGTTCAAGGTGAAACCACTGGCTAGGAGCAGAGTGAGGTTTAACATGAGGACTTCTAATTCCCAGCTCCACGCTTCTTGGGGTCCATCTGATATTTTATTTCATTTACCTTTTTATTTTTATTTTTTCACTTCTCTTTTTTTTTAAAAAAAAAAAACATTAAACAGCTTGCGATAGCTTTGAAAGTGGTTAAGTCAGGTTTTAAAAATGACTAAGGGAGGATTATACTCAATACTCCTTCCTAAATGCAATTTGGGATCAGTTTGACCTGCTGATCAGGAACCGTAACTGGCAGAATTGTGAAGGGTTACACTGCCCAGCTTGTGGTTGTCTGTTCTGAAGCTTAGGTACAGCCACAGGGCCGGGAACAAGCACGGTGTGCTGGCACTCAACAGCACTCAAAGAGGTGAGCCTTAGAGCCTTGATGGCCAGAAAAAGGGTCTAAGCCAGGAATGGCAGCTGACTTCAATAGCAAATGCTAGCAGGATTATGACACAGGACAGGTGCTTTGCCCGATGGTGCTGTGATCAATTAGTGATGTCTTTCAGAGGCAGTGGAATGGGGGAATGAGGGAATGTGAGCTGTGCATTTTTTATTCCTTTAAGAGAATGAGACAAAGGCAGCCCAGATGATTAAACTGTGTACGGGAAGTCATTGGGTTAGGATGAATGTGTAATTTAAGTCCCTCAAATTCTCATTTTCCCCATCACATTTATATATTATTGCTGTTGCTTGCTTATAATCCCCTTTCACGAAGGTGCTGAGTAGAAAACAACATTTTTCTTTGTTACCCAAAATAGGAAGTAGGAGACAATCTCTGAGGAGAACCCTTCTCCTAATCTAATCTCCAGCCAGCCATCCATCCATCCATCCACCATCCCTCCGTTCATCCTTTCAACCACTCATCCAGTCAATGAGAACCCATGATCTCCAGGGACAAAGAGATGAAACATAGAGCTCCATGCCCTGGAGAAATGTGCAGTTAGTTGGGGACTAAGAATAATATAATGTGAAAATGTTCAAATAGAAATAAATACAGTAGGGCGCCTGGGTGGCTCAGTTGGTTAAGCGACTGCCTTCGGCTCAGGTCATGATCCTGGAGTCCCAGGATCGAGTCCCGCATCGGGCTCCCTGCTCAGCGGGGAGCCTGCTTCTCCCTCTGACCCTCCCCCCTCTCATGTGCTCTCTCATTCTCTCTCTCTCAAATAAATAAATAAAATCTTAAATAAATAAATAAATAAATAAATAAAATAAAATAAAATAAAATAAATAAATACAGTAGAAGCACAAGGGAGGGAGCAACCCACACTTTCTGCCCCTCCCCTTTTCTAGACTCCAAAGATATTCAAACCTAAACTTCCAAAAATTAGGAGTAGGAGCTTGCCTAACAGAGAAGGGAGCTAGGGTTTTCTGGGTGGAAGGAGTCTCATGAGTATGGCTGAAGCAGCAAATGGGTGAGGGTGAGTGGTAGGAGACAAGTGTCCAGGTTCTCCCAAAGGCCACGCTCTGTTGTGGAGGGCTTGCCCCCAAGGCCAGTGCATTAATGAGGGCAATCTTGTGGCTGAGTTATGGCAGGAAGAGTGATAACATCAGTAACCTGGAAATGGAGTCAGTGTTGGCGTCCAGGGAGCCATAGGGAGGGTGACAATTTACAGCACGGCAGGTTGCTGGAGCCAAGCGAAGGTGACCATTGAGAACAGGAGGGTTCCTGCCCATGGATAAGATGGCCAGCATTCAAGGGAGCATGCTCTGGCCCTGCTCATCCCTCTAGCCCCATTACTCAGCATTGGGCTGTGCTGTGCTATGCTTTTGTGGTCCCTCGACTTAATCATACCCCCTTTCTCCCTGAGGCTTTATAAGAAGGAACGTGCTGTTTCTTCCACCCGGATTTCTGCTCCCCTCCCCATACCCTTTCTTCTTCACCTGGCTAGTGCTTATCACATCCTTGGTCTCTGCTTAGATAGGACCCTTCCAGGCAGCTTTTCTGTCTCTATAGTTTTGGGTTGGGAGCCTTCTTAGGTACTTCAGTGCACCCGGGATTTAGCTAGATATATTACACTTTGCAGCTACCTGTTTCCATCATGCATCTTGTTAATGATGTGTTCCCAGAGTCTTGTGCATAGGCTGAGGCTGGTCCACAGGAGAGGCTCAGTGTCTTCCTAGCAAGAGAGGCTCAGAATCCAAGCCCATCTATGCTGGGCCTTCTCTGGAGCTTTCCTACACTCTGCAGAGTCAGGGTAGATTCCTAAAGAGTCTGGGCTGGATTGAACAGTGCAGAGGGTAAGGTGGGCAGGAATCTGATTGTGAAGGGTCTTATATTTATGGCTAAGCAGTCTGGCTTGGCCCAAAGGGTCTTTTGCCTGCTAACCAACCAGTCACCCTGAACAGACAGGCACTAGATTCTAACAGGCTCCAGGCTTTATCCCCAGTTACCATGACAACCAGGCTTCACAGTGATGGATGGTATTGATTGACTGACAGACTCCTGGTGTCTTGGCTTTGTCCCCATCCCCCCTAAGTCATTTGCATACACATGGAACTGAGATACTCTCAGCACCATTCTCCCGATCTTGCCCTGATTTTGAATTTCCACCTCTGTCACTGAAACAGCCCCAGCCTTAAAGGAGAAAAAGTGTGATGATGTCAAAATTACCCCCAGAGCCACCCTTAGCCTCTCTCCCATAGGTGACATAATGTGGCATGGAGGAGATGGGCTTTGGACACAGACCTTGGTACAGTCCCAATTCTATATACTTATTGTATAACTTTGGACAAGTCACTTAAACTATTTAAGCCTCTGTTTACTCGTCTAAAAATGAGAATAATTGTACCTGTTGTGGAGAGATGTGTGAATATGAAATGAGATAACACATGGGAAAGCTATACCTAGCACATAGTAGGTACTTATCAAATGTGGATATTTTCTTGATCTTCACTTATTCGTGGCCCACTGCAGAAATGTGGATTAAGAAAGTCTATTTTATGGGGCACCTGGGTGGCTCAGTCAGTTAAGCGTCTGTCTTCGGCTCAGGTCATGATCTTGGGGTCCTGGGATCGAGCCCTGCATTGGGCTCTCGCCTCAGTGGGGATCCTGCTTCTCCCTCTCCCCCTGCCTCTCCCCCTGCTTGTGTGCTTTCTCTCTGTGTGTCAAATAAATAAATAAAACCTTTTTAAAAAATCTGTTTTGACAAACTTCTCAGCCTCCATCATTCCCTGATTTTCCAGGCTCAGCGTCAGGGACCACTAGCCCAGTCTATGTATGCTGTAGCATTCATGGTAGTAGTAATAACAGCAATACTTGACCATTATTGCTGGTTCTGAGCCAGGCACCATCCCAAGCATTGTACACACTACAGCTTAACTCATTTAACCCCCACAGACAACCCCATGAGTAGACACCATGAAAGCCGCCACCTTATAGATGAGAATACTGTAGCATACAGAGGTTAGATAATGTGCCCAGATAGGAAGTGTGTAGAGGCGAATTTTAGCTCAGGCAGTCTCCATTCCAGAAAGACTGAGAATCTCTGCTATACTGCCTCTTGTATATATGTGTATGACCAAAAGCATCTAGAAGGGCCAGAGTCCCTGAAGATAGCTGTTATCAGTCAGGAGGGAGACCTGAGACTGCAGTCCCAACATTGCCCGTTGGGAGCATGGATTCCTTTCTCTGAGCTGCTTTGTAGAATGAGGCGATCATGGAACCCGGGGCTTGGGAAGGCCACTGTTCCCTGTGCCGCACGAGGAGCATTTCTTTGCACAGTTAACACTGATGTGATGCAATGAAGCATGCACTGTCTTTGGATGTAACACACCGTACATCGAACACTGACTCTTGGGTCTGTTTGTTACGGAATTTGGGGCAAGCAACTTAACAATAATAGCTAAGATTTGTTGAACACTTAATTGTGTCAAACATTGTTTTTAGGGATCCATGCGTGGAAACTATCACTCGCATTTTACAAATGGGGAAAATAAGGCCCAAAGAGGTTCAGGTAACTTTACCCAACATTACTAGTGAATGTAAAATCCTGACTCCAGCGTTCACATTCTTAACCACCACAATTACTGCTTTTTCTTTTTCTTTTTTTTTTTAAAGATTCTATTTATTTATTTGAGACAGAGAGAATGAGAGACAGCATGAGAGGGAGGAGGGTCAGAGGGAGAAGCAGACCCCCTGCCGAGCAGGGAGCCCGATGTGGGACTCGATCCCGGGACTCCAGGATCATGACCCGAGCCGAAGGCAGTCGCTCAACCCAATTACTGCTTTTTCTAACCACTGAGCCTACACAATGGATAAATCCTCCTGGCTCCCTAAGATTGTTGTGAGCCTCCAATGAGATAATGCAGATGAAAGTGCTTTATAAAATATTATCTCCTAATCAAGTGTGAGATATTATGAAGATGTGATTTGTATCATCAGGCAAAAGGAGTTCTGTGACTACCAAAACATTTTAGAGCATTGTCTAGATTGGTTGGAATCAGCCCATCCCTGAGCACTCCTGGGGGCTCATCACATGCCAGGCTCTGTGCCTGTAAACTCAAGAGACAATTTTATAAGTTTGCAGGATAATTGGAGGAACAGATCAAGAAACTGACAATTGCTAGGGTATGCTAAATACTATGCTGGAGGGGAGCATAGGGATACCGTGGGGGACACACAAGGATTCTGTGGGGACACAGACTTGGGCCCTTGGGAGAGAAGAAAGGCTTTCTACAACTGAATGGGAGAGGAAACAGCATACGAAAGGCACAGAGGTACTTATACTGTTATTCGTAGGCGGTTGGGAGAAGCATGTTTCAATGGATAAACAGCAGCACAGAG
This sequence comes from Leptonychotes weddellii, assembly GCF_054177405.1. Classification (NCBI taxonomy): domain Eukaryota; kingdom Metazoa; phylum Chordata; class Mammalia; order Carnivora; family Phocidae; genus Leptonychotes; species Leptonychotes weddellii. The sequence goes on from NC_138372.1 coordinate 41,967,674, forward strand.
CGGGCGGCTAAAGGTAGCCTACACTTCCCAGCTGAACAATCATCCTTTCCAATGTTATGGCATGAAACAGGCTATATGAGTCTTTCCCTTTCCTTCCAAAGCTGTCTTTGGGGGCAACCAATGTAGCAAAGCAACACAGCAGATAGACCACAGCAACCTGAATGGCATTTGTTTGTTGCAAAGAGATAAGTAATGTATTACACCTGCTGTTTTCCACCTGATGCTTTTCATCTGAGGAGTGACAGACTGGCTGCGTTCTGGCACCTCGGAAGTCAAGCTGCCTGGTTCTGCCTCCGAGCCACACTGATGCAGCCTCTCGTAAGAGCTCTCACACCTGTACCACTGCCAAGACCAGGTGGGAAAGGAGCAGCCGACATGGTGGCCAGAGACATGTCCTCTGGGCTCCTGGCCGGCCAGGCAGGCACCCCAACAGCTCTTCTCGGGTTCAGACTAGAGTGGGAAGGATCCCAGGGCCTCCCAGTACTCCCTCCACTGATTGGAATCTCCCTCTTTTCTACTCTTGAGTTTAGGTCAGGTTGGCCTTTCTGAGCAGAATCTTGCTGCTAGGGACGCAAGGCCTCCACATGGTCTCCCTCTGCTCCCGATGTCCCCCCTTTGTCTGGCTAATCCCTACTCATCCTTTGAGACTTGCCTCTGATATCCTTCATCCGACCTCCAAGGAAGACTCCCCTGACTCTGCTGGCCTTTCACACCTCTCCTTGCACAGGGCAATATTCATTCCTTTCCGTTTCTTCACACTTGCCTGTGAGCTCATGGAGAGCAAATACTCTTCAGTCCTTATTTCCCAGATGCCTGGCTCACATCAGACATCATTAAGTACTTATCACACTTGTTTCAAGTGTTCTCCAGGTGTTCTGGTGTGTTCTTAAAGTTTCAGAATCGTGGCTTTAGAAGAAACCTTAAAAGACCACGAGTCAACTCTTCAAACCCTTCCACTGTGCCCTGTACAGGCAAATAGTCAGCCTTTGCTTGATACCCTCCCAGTATGGGGAGGTCACTGCCTTTATGAAACAACTCAGATCTCTTTGGCCTGTGACCATTATGATGATTTATCTTATGTTGAGCTTTAATCTGTCTTCCTGTAGCTTCTGCCCTTTGAGTCCTAGTTCTTGCCCTTGCAACCACACTAGTAGCCTAACTCCTCTTCCTCAAGACAACCCTCTGGAGAGCTGAATCTAGCTCAGCTGATCTCTCTTAGACAGAGATCTTTCCTCTCTTGTTCAGGTGAACGTCCCCCATCCCCTCAAAAATTCCCAAAGGATCTGGTTTTGAATTTCTTCACCCTCATGCTACTCTTCTCCAATCGTTGCCTACTTGCTTTTTTTTCACTCATGAGGGGTGCCTGGGTGGCACAGTTGGTTAAGCATCCAAGTCTTGGTTTCAACTCAGGTTATGATCTCAGGGTGCTAGGATCAAGCCCCCTTAGGCTCTGTGCTTGGTGGGGCATCTGCTTGAGATTCTCTCCCTCTGCCTCTGTCCCCTTCCCCTGCTTGCGGGCGCACTCTCTTGCTCTCAAATAAATCTTTAAAAAAAAAAAAAAGAACACTTAACATGACATCTACTCTTTTCACAAATTTTTAAGTGTACAATACAGTCTTCTTAACTATAGAGACAATGTTGGACAGATCTCTAGAACTTACATAATTGAGACATTATGCCCATTGATTAGCAACTCTTCATTTCTCCTCTTCCAACTCCTGCCAACCACCATTCTATACTCTGATAGTTGGACTATCTTATATACCTCATATAACTGGAATCATGCATGTTTGCCCTTCCGTGGTTATTTCTTTTAGCATATAATGTCCTCAACATTCACCTATGTTGTTGCATATGGCAGGATTTCCTTCTTTTTTAAGGCTACAAAATGTTTAAAGTCCTCTTTTCTTATTTCTTTTTAAAAAGGTGGACTCCAGAACTTTGTATGAGATCCTGGGTTTCTCTAAACTACACACACACACATACACACACACACACAGATTATCCCCTCCTTTGCTTTATTGATTATAATTTTCCCCTGGTTTTTCACCTGGCTTCATTGTCTTCCTGAGCTGGAAGTTATCCAAAACTCCACAGCCTTTTCTATTGCTTTCTAAGCTGTGCCCATTCCCTACTGTGCTCGTGCATGGTATTTTCTCACCAGGGAAGGAGGTTACAGCTTTCCCAACTGAGCCTGATTTTGCCATGCTTGGTCTGTCTATCCTTCCAAAACATCTGAGGGCTTTTTGAATCCTGATTCTTTATCTGAATGATCCTTGGCTTTTCCTAGTTACTTCTTATGGGTGGATATGATGAGCCTGGCTGCTAGGCCAAGGCATTGACAAAGGCATCGACCGAGACAGGGCAGAGGCCAGTGCTCTGGGACAGGCCACCAGAGTTCTCTGTAGAACCACTCTACTCAGTATCTGGTCCCAGATGCACTGACAAGGAATCATCTGGGTAATCTGTTTAAATACAGATTGCTGATGACTCCGAAATTCAGCATTAGAACTGATAGAGGTGGAACACAGGAACCTGTATTTTTAATAAGCACTCCAGATGATCTCATTGTGTAGCCAGGTTTGGAAAACATCAACTCCAGAGTTCACTGAGTTCAAGACCCCCAAACAAATGCCGGTAGGACATGGTCCAAAGCTGACATCTAAGGAGTCCAGCCTTGATGGGATGGGGTGGAGCCACAGCGGATCATTGTTTGGTTCTCTAAACACAGGTGACTGATGAACAATGGATTTGAACTGTGTGGGTCCACTTATAAGTGGGCTTTTTCAATAAATACAGTACAGTACTGTAAGTGCATTTTCTCTTACGATTTTCATAATAACAGTTTCTTTTCTCTAGCTTATTGTCAGAATATAGTGTAAGATACATATAATATACAAAATATGTGTTGATCCACTGTTTATGTTAACTGTAAGGCAAAAGTAGGCTATCAGTAGTTAAGTTTTGGGGGAGTCAAAAGTTATACTTGGATTTTCAGCTGTGTGGAGGGTCAGCACCCTGAACCCCCATGTTGTTCAAAGGTCAGCTGTGTAGTCCCTCTACCACCCATGCCACACACCCATCCGGGCAAGCGCCACAGGGTTGCCCCAGACCATTCTCTGCTCTCTCTCCCCTCTCCTTCCTCTGCTCTTTACTAGATGGAGGAAGCAAGACATGTTGGTTCTGTGTCTTGTCTTCCAATACCAGTTTCAAGTCTTGGATTTTGTCACTAGGTTTGACCTTCTCTGCCCACACCCCCCCTCCCCCACACGCCCACCCCCTGCCCAGCTTACTGGTCTTGGTTTCCCATGGGTGCTCTGCAGACAGCTCTGATCTGGCCTCCCCTACAGCTTCTGATGAGACTCCTCTCCTAACCCTCCTATATTGAAACATGCGACTCTCGGGATACACCTTAGTTTTTGTTTAGTATAGTCCCAAACCTGTTAGCTTCTCAAGGACAAGACCTTCCTTAATTCAGATTTCCATCATATTCCTATTTAATTCACAGTGTCTACACTGCCTAACACACAGGGTGATGGGGATGGTACACAGTCAGCGTTTACTAAATTTTTCTGACAGCAGAATTCTTTAGTCTGATGTGATAACTGGAATTAATGAAAATACCACAGGCTTCTAAGCAAGATAGACTTGAGTTTGAATCTCAGCGCCACCATTTCTCAGCCGTATGCCCTTAGGCAAGATAATTCACCTGTATGAACCGAGGGCATCTCAGCTATGAATGAGAAGTGTGGGCTGGGTGTCCAAGATACTTTCAGCTCTCACATCGTAGGATTCTGAAGTCGCAGACCTTCCCTTGCTGGTGGTACCCTACTCTGGTGTCCTTGGAAGGCAAATCTTTGCAGGCGAGCGGTGCTGCTCAAATCGAACTGGAATTCTCCTCCCCCTGCAGCCCGTGGCAGGGCGTGGCAGACCCCGCATGAGCATAAGGGCTCTGCAGGCATCCTCCAGCCCTTCCATCCCAGTAATCAGCCTGCCCTGCCACCATAAGCTGGCAGCCCTCCACCGCCGGTCCCCTTGTAATCATTCTGGCTTCTGCCTCTGCATGCCTTTTCCCCACTTTTGTTTATCACTGGTGAAGCATTTTTTAATCAAAACAATTAAATATGCTAAATCTTCCTCAATTAGTAATGCACTAACAATTAAAAGTACTTGAGTAGAAGTGGCAGGAGAAACCCTGGGCTTGGTGCTGAGTGCTGGTGCTTACAGCCCCACAGCATCCTGCCTCCCAGGCGCTCCCAGCTCGGAAATGATTCAGAAACCCATGTGCACACACACAGGGTGGGGAGGTTGAGGCTCAGAAGGGCCTGGAGATGGACAAATCCAGCCCCTCTCTCCCTAAACAGCAAACTGCAGCCCAGTGTGACCACAGGCCTTTTCTCAGCTCAGACAGGGTGCCTGTGACTGGGATTTGTTTAGTTTTACTTTTTAAAACCATAACATGGGTACACAGGGTGTACAACACGATGGTTTGATATACGTATACAAAGGGAAATAAGGACTACATTGAAGCTAGTTAACATATCTTCTCACATAGTTCCTTTTTCCTGTGTGTATGGGATGACAGCACCTGGAATCTACACTCTTTACAAATGTTCAGTATCCCATGCAATATGATGAACCGTCATTAGGCTGCACTTAGATGTCTCTACTTATTCATCCTAACTTCAACTCTGTCTGGTTTGACCAGCATCTCCCCACTCCCCTCACCTCTGCACCCCTGGCAACCACCTTTCTACTCTTTGCTTCCATATATTTACTTGGCTTTTTTAGAGGCAACATATAAGTGAGATCATGCCTTTTTTTTTTTCTTTTTTCTTTTTCTTTTTCTTTTTTTTCTTTTCTTTCTTTCTGGCTTACTTCATGTTAGCATGATGTCCTCCAGGTTCATCCACGCTATTGCAAATGGCAGGATCTCTTTCTTTTTTAAGGGTGAATAATCATATATATATATATATATATATACACATATATATATATATAATAGTCACACATACACACAATATATACGCACACACACCATAACCTCTTCATCCATTTATCCAAGTGACTGGAATTTGAATTCAGGATTCCCGACTTCTGAGATTTTTTTCTGTCAGAGATCTGTATCACAGGACTCCCGGTGTATATTTATTCACTCACTATTCTCATTCATCAATCACGTATTCTGAAAATAGTTACTGAGTGCCTCCTCCACAGCAGACACTGTCCTGCCATTCTGACAAGAGAGTAGTGAATAAGGCACAAATCTTTGACCTCACAGAGTTTGTAGTTTGACAGGGATGCAGGTAAGTAAACGTGGTTGCTGAATACTTCCTTGAAAATATTAGATCTAATCCTTAGCTTAATTGAATAACCGACTGAAATTATTTTTCCCTTGTGGTTGCCATAATAATACAAGGACTGGTAGTAATTATTGTATAGTTGCAGTTAAAAGTATCTTACACCAGTCAGAATGGCTAAAATGAACAAGTCAGGAAACAACAAATGTTGGTGAGGATGCGGAGAAAGGGGAACCCTCCTACACTGTTGGTGGGAATGCAAGCTGGTGCAGCCACTCTGGAAAACAGTATGGAGGTTCCTCAAGATGTTAAAAATAGAGCTACCCTACGACCCAGCAATTGCACTACTAGGTATTAATCCCAAAGATACAGATGTAGTGAAAAGAAGGGGGACATGCACCCCAATGTTCATAGCAGCAGTGTCCACAATAGCCAAACCATGGAAGAAGCTGAGATGTCCTTCAACAGATGAATGGATAAAGAAGATGTGTACATATATACATTGGAATATTACTCAGCCATCAGAAATGATGAATACTTACTGTTTACATTGACATGGATGGAACTGGAGGGCATTATGCTGAGCAAAATAAGTAAATTGGAGAAAGACAATTACCATATGGTTTCAATCACGAGTGGAATATAAGAAACAGTGCATAAGACCATAACGGAAGGGAGGGAAAACTGAATGGGAAGTCACCAGAGAGGGAGAAAAACCAAGAGAGACTCTTAACTATGGGAAACAAACTGAGGGTTGCTGGAAGGGAGGTGGGTGGGGGATGTGGTAACTGGGTGATGGGCATTAAGGAGGGCATGAGATGTGATGAGCACTGGGTGTTATATGCAACTGAGGAAATGCTGAACACTGCATCTGAAACTAATAATGTACTATGTGTTGGCTAATTGAATTTAAATTAAAAAAAAGGTAATGATATTTCAAAAATACAAACTCCAGTTCACAACCTTCGGAAAACTTGAGCCACAGAAAAAGCTGGACTCTGTAGCAATGGTCAGTATCTTGCTCTAGCCGCCTCTTCTCGCCTTACCTTGCCAGCCCAACGAAGGGCTGGAAACCCAGCTCTGTTCACTTACAGAGTGAGCGATTGGGACAAAATGACTTTACTACTTTGAGAATTATGCTCCTCATCTACAAGAGTCAGGTTCCTCCGTGGGTCCCCAGATGCAGACAAATATAGGGACTCAATTATCATGGGGCCAGAAGGCAGGCAGACTCCCGATGGAGATCTCTCCATCTTCTAACAGCCCTCTGGCCCCTCCGGGGTACAAAGAGGACCTGGGTAAAAAAAGAAATGTGCAAATATCATCATTCACGCCTGAACAAAACACATTGGTAGCTCTAAAGAAAGAGGGAAGTGTTCTGATCTAAATCTGCTTCATGGAGGACATGATATTTGAACTGGAGCTTGAGTAGACTTTGGAACAATGTCTATTCAAGTGAAAGTGGAGAGAGGAAGGGGTAATATGTGCAAAATGGCGGAGTGAAAGTGGTGCCGATCACAGGCCAGGTACTGTGCGAGGCACAGGGGTATATGGAGATGGATGAGGCAGAATCCCTGCCTCAAGGAGGCTCTGTGGAGAATGTGCAGAAGAAAGGGAACTAGTGCTTTTGAGCAACTAGTAGGTGCATTTCCTTCTCGTTTCAAGAATTATTTGAGTTTGAACTACACAGAAGAGAACACTGAATTTGGGTTAAAGGACTGGGATCTCAACCCAGATCTCTTAGACTCCAAAACTGAAGCTAGCTACAACTGCTGTGAGTGAGTTGTTCCATATTCACTGTCTTGAAGCATCTCAGCGTTTTGTGTGTCTGTTTCCCTGTCACAGGTATTACCAGCAGAGATATCAAGTCATGCTTTGGAGGTTTTGTGGGCATTGGATATGACTCTTCAGACAGGATACAAATTGGAGGGAAGTTATCAGGGGAACGTTGTAAAAGATTTGGAGGTGGCGACACTAGTAAGTATTGAGTAATGGGTCTCCCAAAGAGCAGCTGGACTTTTCCTTGGACACACACTCAGGGCATGAACATGACTTTCCCCCTCAGTTGATTCCATTTCAGTCAATGCTCACGCTGCGCAGGTGCTCAATACCCCAAAAAGCAATGACTAGTTGTGGCTCTATTTTGAATTCACCATGGGCTGAGATCACCTTAGAAAGACATGATTTGGGAACATGTCCCCTGCTAGATTTTGAGCCCTAGACGGAGATCTAAGAAAGGACTGGGATGAAAGGAATGTGTAGACAGAACCTGGGTAGTTGACTGTTGAGATGAAGGTGCCTTGGGTTACAGTCCAGAGGGAGGAGACAAGTCTTCTGAGAGAGAAGAATATAGTTGTTAAGGGCAAAGAACAATTATTAGAGAAAGACTGTACATAGATATCTTGTGGCATTTCCTGAACAAGTCAGTGTGAGTGCTCATGCATGCATTCATTCATCAAATGTATTGGGTATTTTTTTTTCAGGTGGGAGACACAGAGGATGCAGGGATGATGAAACAGTTTATAGTATAGTGGATGAGGTAGATATGAAACAGGTTTAAGTTACTCCCATTGTGTTAGGCTACTCATGCCTCAGGGCCTTAAGTCAAATGATTTCTTCTCTGTGATGCCCTTCCTTCCTCTCTCCATTTACCTCCAAAAATTCATTCACTTTTCTAGACAACTCACTTTTCACCCTGACCACCCTCCCTCCTGTACTGTAGATCTTTCTCCGTGCCCCTTCTGAGCCCCATAGAGACATCTGTCACAGCACCTCTGATATTTAATTAAGCCTAGTCGGCAGGTAGCAGGCACGGGGCATATGAATGAATAAATGCATCATGAATGAATCCTCATCCACTTTCCCATCCTCTCCCTCTGCCATGCTGGTGTGGGCTGGGCTGTCCTTACCGGGTCTCTCTAATTCGGAGGATGGATCTATTTCTAGGCCCTGGTCCTTCTCTTCTGCTTTGTCCTACGAGTTAACTGAGCAAGGTAGAAGCATGGGAGACAGCTCTAAGGGGAGCACATGAACTCTGTCCCAGATCGCACTGGTGGGGCTTGCCAACCAGTCCTTTGGCTTTTTGGAAAATGAACTAATGCAGTTATCTTCTTGATGGCAGAAAGCGACATGCAGGCCATGGCTGTGGAAGACCTCATTTCTCGGGTTCGAGGTGGCAGTTCGGGCTGGGGCGGCGGCTTGACTCAAAACGGGAGCACCATTACATATCGCTTCTGGGGGAGGTCATTAAAGTATAATCCTGTTGTTATTGATTTTGAGGTAAGTCTTTTCGCACTTGAAGGAACTCTACGTCCATGAGGAATGAAAGTGAAGCAGACCAGATCATTTCATATTTCTTATTATGAGCCCATCAAAGAACAAGATTAAATGTAACAGCACACTGATCTGGTGGCCTCCCCACGCCTGACTGTAGGGAGTGCGTGACTTTAAGCCCAGGCCACAGGACCACTGGGAGCACAAGCTTACTATCTGAGCAGAGCCTAGTTTTACACGAGTAGTCCCAGCATTTCTTCAGCATTAGGCCATATTAAAAAAACAGGAACTTGCATTTAGACAGAAAAGACTTAAAAATCACATTTGTTGAAGTGGGGGTTGGCAAACTTTTTCTGTAAAGGAGCGGATGGTAAATATTTTTGGCTTTGTGGGCCACATAAATCCTCTGTCATACAAATTCTCCTCCTTCTTTTTTACAAACTTTTACAGACATAATAATCATTCTTAGCTCAAAGGCCATCTGCCTCTGCTCTAAGGGATCCCATCCCCTCATCACAATGAACCTCTGGTCCAGACGTGAGTCTCGCCATGGAAAAGATTAGGGACCCGAGGCTCCAAGTCACCAGTGAGCCATTTACAGTCACAGAGCTCATATGTAGCTGCCTGGATTTCAGACCTTCAGACTTCATAACCAGTTCTCACTTCCCTCTACCCTGGCACCTTCCTTGAAGCCATGGTTCTCAGCCATGGGGGAAGGGGGGCAGGTACTTTGCTCCCCAGGGGAAATCTGGCAGCATCTGGAGACGTTCTGAGTTGTCACAGGTAGGAAGGTGCTATTGGCATCTACTGAGCAGAGACCAGGGATGCTGCTAAACATCTCCCAACACACAGGACAGCCCCCACAACAAAGAAATGTCTGACCCCAAACGTCAATAGTGCTGAAGTTGAGAAACTCTGCCCTAAATCCCTAACCTCACAAAGGCAGTAAGATTGTACTCAAAGTGCAAAGGAAATGGATTGCTCTACCAGTCGTCTAACTATTTCTATTCATAGGCAAGGGTAGTCCATTTAGGAAAGAACTGTATTTTGGGCTTTTAAATAAAATATTGTTTTCTTGCCCATTTTCTCTTGACTCTTATCCATTTTCTACATATATTTAAAATCCCAGGTATGGATACATTCCTCTTCTTAAAATATATACCAACCAGTTGAACCCAAAAGTCTATTATAATGCCCTGCTCTCTATGAAGAAAGAGGTCAGATGGATTAACCCTGATTTCATTTCTTCTCCAATAAGTAAGGGACCATTTTCATGCACCTGTAATTCACGTAGGGCCTGAAAATTGCTATCATCAAGCTATTAGTCATTTGGGCAAAAAGTGTAAAATTGATATCAGGGGCAATATATAAACTTTCATGGGCAAGAGGTGAACTTTGTGTTTGCCTTGAGCAAAGCTTCTAAGGGGAAGTCTGATATTAATGATTTGGAGAAGACCAAATACTATCTTTGTGGAAAGAGAGCCTACGTTTGGGGTGAGAAAGATATCATTTGGATCATGGCTCGCCACCTTTTCAGTGTATAACCTTGGATAAGTTACTTTATTTTCTGAGCCCTAGTTTCCCAGCCTATAACATGGGGATAATAAAATGTTACTTCATAAGGTTAGGGAGAGAGTAGTGGGTACTTAGTGAATGTCAGTTGAAGAAACAGACTGATGGAAGCTAAGTAAGCTGGCCAAATACCGTAGCTGGTAAGTGGCAGAGCCCAACTTGAGCTCTGTCTGATAGATTCTAATACCCATGATCTCTTCACATCACAGACTTCCCCCTGAGAGGTCTGGATTCGATGCATTAAGGTGCTGGCAGGTTACACAGCAGGAAGGTGACACAGCTAGAGCTGTGTTTTAAAAAGAGGATGCTTACAGATATATGAAGAATGAATTGAAGGGCTGGGGAGAGAGAGACAGACAGACAATGGGCAAGGAGTACAGCCAGGGGGTTATTTGGAACCCGACACTCAGAGTGGAGACAACGTCTTACTCACTTACATGTCCCCATAGCTTAGCAGTACTGATTTATGGCAGGTACTTAGACAGAGTTAATATAGGAATCATGTTATGTTCTGATGCTGTGCTATGTTATATATTATGTGTTAGGTTATATCATGTTGCTAATATCATACCACTTGCCTTCTCTGAATCTGTTTTCTTATCTATAAAATGGGAACAAAACCATGGCCAACATCTTTTCAAGCTCTAAGATTCTTTTTCTCCACCCCTCCCCCCTCCTTTAAGTCCCTATCTGCCCTTCCCAAGGAATGCTCCCTTTCCACTTGCTGTGGATTCTGGGAGTGAGGAGTGAGAGGCAGGGGAGTGAGTGCTGAGCCCCACCGGAAGGTCACAGGGAAGTTGCCCAATAGTCCCAACCTTCCCTGGAATTAAGAGTCATCTTTAACCAGGGTCACAGGGCAGCGCATCCTGCACTGACTTCCTAACAATGGGGCCAAATTTTCTGAACTTCCAGTAAGTGGTCATCTGCCCCTGTCTGGCAGCCCAGCCAGTCCTGAAATGACCAGGCTGGTGACCTCCGTTGCAACCTGTGACCACAAACCAAGGTCTGTCTGTCAAGGGGCCTTTCTGTACACATTTCCAGGAACCCACTCAAGGCTACTGTGAGTGCCCTCTATTGACTTATGATTCCGGAGAAGTGAGGCTCAGTCCTATCTCTGAATTGCCCTGTGACAATTGTGTGTTAAAATATATAGTGTTAAAAGCATGCCAACCACAACCATATGTACATGCAATTTGAAGAATTTCGGCTTTTTCCCCCTATCATCACATCTAACTAATAAAAATGGTGCTTTACTTTATATTGTTCTTCCCTTCTGCAATGGTAGCTCTCATTCATTACTTCTTTAGATCCTCATAAGAATTCTAGGAAGTAGGTTATTATTCCCATCTTATAGAAAATGAGGCTGAGGTTTAGAGACAGACAGGAAAGACCACAGAACTAGGACAGGAGCAGCATTTACTGAACTTTTACTCTGTGATAGGCCTCTCCCATCTATCAGCTTTCATTCTCACAGTAAGGTAAGAGGATTGTTCTCATTTTAGAGATGAAGAAGGCAGGCTCCCCGTCTAAACTGACAGATGACACAGCTGGAACTAGTAGGGCTGAGATCCGAAGCCAGATTTTCTGGTTCCAGATTCAGTGCTCTCTACCACGTCTATTTCCCAACCAAGGATCGATTTCGCCCCCTGGGGGACATGTGGCAATGTCAGGAGACAGTTTCGGTTTTCCCAACCAGAAGTTCTTATCAGCATCTAGTGGGTAGAGGCCAGAGATACTTCTAAACATCCTATAATGCACAGGACTGCCCTCCCCCACCAACAAAGAATTCTCCAGCTGGAAATGCAGTCATGCTGAGGTTGGGAAACCCTGGGTTATAGTCATTCCTGGAATGGGCGGTGGCCTCAAATGCAAATGACCCCCCCACACACCTGTCCACACTGATACCAATAGGAGTGTTCAACACCTGCTGACATGACCACCTATAAGGTCTTTAATAATTCCTGCATTGAAGCTTAGCAATCAAAAAAAACAACCCCCCCCAAACCACACATAAATACCCATAATACTTGACCCTCTTCCTGCCTCCTAAAAGGGCTGGAGGGGGGCAGATGAGTTGACATAGATTGCTACTGAGCTCTCTTCCTCTGGGATTGGGGGACCACAGCTTTCAGAGCTAAGCAGGCCCGCGTACAGAGTGGCTCTTTCACTTAATTATGTGATCCTGACTGAGTCACTCAAACACTCGCAGTCTCTGGAGTCGAGTGGCTGTGGGTAGCCACTCCGGAGTTGAATGGTGGTAAGGATCTGATGGAGTGGGGTAGAGTTGAGTGTCTAGTTCTGTGCCGGGCACGTAGCAGGCCTTCCAGAGGCTTGATGGCCAGTTCTTGGGCTCTGGGAAGCTGGAGGCCCAGGGAGGTGTTCTCTGTTCTTTCTGCACCCACAGATGCAGCCCATCCATGAGGTGTTGAGGCATACGACCCTGGGGCCCCTGGAGACCAAACGCCAGAACCTGCACCGGGCCTTGGACCAGTACCTGATGGAATTCAACGCCTGCCGCTGTGGGCCCTGCTTCAACAATGGGGAGCCCATCCTCGAGGGCACCAGCTGCAGGTGTCAGTGCCCCCTGGGTCGCAAGGGCCTTGCCTGTGAGCAAATGGAGCAAGATGGTAAGGCCCATGCATCCTTACTCAGTTGCAAGCCCGGCCCCCCTTAGAGGGGCCAGCACAGAAAGGACCTTTGGGTTCCCCGCCTCTTCCTCCTGTGACCTCTTGCTTTATGGCTGATGCCCTCTCTCCACTGTAATGGTTCTTCTGCTTTCTCCCTGCTATCAAGACCCTCTCTCGAATGAGATCTGTTGTTTGCCAAGGTGTGTATGGACAGTAGGATTCATTTCTGGAGGGATATGTTAGTTTCCTAGGGTTACCATAACAAATTACCACAAGTTGGGTGGCTTAAAGCAACAGAAATGTATTGTCTGACACTTCTGTAAGTTAGAAGTCCAAAATTCAGGTGTATTGGCCAGGTTGGTTTCTTCCAGAGGCTCTGAAGGTAGATCTGTTCTATGCCTCTCTCCTAGCTTCTGGTGGTTGTTGGTGATCCCTGGCATTCCTTGGCTTGTATGTAGATGTGTCATTCCAATCTCTATTTTCACATGGTGTTCCCCGCTATACATCTCTGTTTTCTCTTCTTATAAGAAAGCTAGTCGTTGGATTAGGACCCACCCTAATCCATCATGACCTCATTTTAATATGATATAAACTGCAAAGACCCTATTTCCAAACAAGGTCACATTTAGAGGTGATGGGAGTTTGGACTTGAACGTATCTTTGGGGGCACACAATTCAACTCATGACAAGAGTTAAATAGGTGGCATTATAGTGCAAGGAGCTATGGCCAAAACTCAAAAGGGCTGGGGCAAGTCAGGTTTCAGTGTATCGTGGTACAGCATGAACTAACTGGTCCCGGGGAAGAAAGCTCTCAAACAAGGATTAGAAATCCATATCCCTCACAGATGAGGACCTGGACGTGAGTCCCAACTACTTCACTAACTTCCTGTGAGACACTGGTGAACCATTTCTTTTTTCTGGGGCTCATCTCGCTCATTTAAGTTTCCTCTGAGCTTCGAGAATCTCTAGCCCAAGAATTTAGCCCAAATCCTTATGATTTCAGTTTTCTGCCCATACAAAGCTTATATTGTACATGGAATGATGGCAAAAACACATGGGCTGCCAAATCAATGTATAAATCGGTCTCAACAGGCCAGTGCAAAGAAGATAATGTAAAGGCAAAAAAAAAGAAAGTCTGGATAGGTACATCTAAGGTACTACTCTTAGGTCCATAAAACGAACTGCGGATGCCCATGGTAGATGGGGTGGGAGCCTGGTTTGAAAATGAGCTGATGGCAGGTTATAATTTCCTCACTGGGGGAGTAGTTCTCGACGGGAAGCAAGATGGCAGACCTCTGGTGGCAGATAGGCCTCTGAATACCAGTGTTGCCAATTTTCATCTGAGAATCCCCTGAAAAATAGGGATAGTATCAGTACCTTCCTCACAGGTTGTGTTGATGTGACCCTAGCTAACACACGTGGCAGGCTCTATTATAATATGTAAGAGGAAGAGATTGCTCTCCTGGTAGAGGGTCAATCTTGGTTTGGTGCCTCATCTAAATCCCTCCTTTGCTGGCTGAAGGGAGTGCAAATTAAATCCTGACAAGCTGCCTTGTATCCTGTAGGAGGAATTCTGAGAGGGCTGAGCCAAGATGGTGAGTGAATCCCAGGGTCCTTATGAATGAGGATGCAGAGAATAAAAAACAAGTAGACTCATTTCCAGGTCAAAGATTGGCACAGTTTCCTCATGGAAACTGAAAAAAGACACTGCCTGATGGGTGGGTAAACGGAGAGAAACAAAGAAACTTCTCGGGGCTGATACAGGCCAGCTCCTGGGCCCTGGGTTTTCTTGACTTTCAAGCAGAGTGTGGACTGGGTTTTAGCCCTCATGCACCTCATCGGCTAGGCAGCTTTTCCAAAGGGACCAAAGGTCATTGAACAGAAAGAATAACTAACCCTTATTCTGTGCCAGGCACTATCTCAACACCCCCTGGGCATGAACTCGTCTCTTCCCCCAAGAATGTTGTAAGTACTGTTATTAGCCCCAATTCACAGATGAGGAATTGGGATAGGAGGAAGGTGACACACCTTTGCTCAAAGTCATCCAGCTGCGGAGTGTCAGAGCCAGGATTGGACCCAGGGGGTTGGACCCATGGTAGGACCCAAGCTCTTAACTTACATTCTACTGATGTACATCCTAAGAGTCAGGAAATTTCAGAAATGAGGGCAGAGAGTCTGAGATGATTGCACTGACTATTATTTTGGGGAGTGGGAAGGGAAGGTATGTCCCAGTCCATGCTTATCAGCCAACCTGACTTAAAGAGCCCTGCCTTACTAATTATACTTATGGCATGGGCCCGCAGTACCAGTGACTTGCTTGGATCCCTTGGATCCCTGGACAAAACTACAGAGGTAGAAAGGAATAGGGAGTGTGGGTTACCTAGTTATGCCTCTTCAATGGTCCAATGCTAGGTTCAGTTGCAGCCATGCTGAGTCGGATGTACACAACAATGGGCCCTGGGGAAGGGGGACATGATGCCAAGGATCTGGGGGTGGTGGCAGGGCACAGAGAATGGGTCCTCCTCCTCACAGCCTGTTTCTCCTGCAAGATTACATCAGTCAATTGCAGGCAGCACACCGGTATTCCATTAACCTTGTTACAAGCACTGTGTGGACATCAGGTAGCCTTGGGGACATCAGACTGAAGCTCAGCCTGACAAAGATTAATTTGGTAAGGAAATCTAAGACTGGGCAGTCAGCTACCATGGAGACCCACTGACATTGATCCCTAAGGATTTTCCCTGCAAACCTTTGCCTATGGGGACCAAGTCATGGAAGTGAGAAAAATAGAGACAGGGAAGCCCGCTGTGGCTGTCCCACCAGGGAGTATAATTACAGAGCTCAAAGGGACCTGAAGATCATCTAATCCAGTGATATTCACACTGGGATCTGAAGAAACTTGTGGTCTTAGGAGCTGCCCCAGGGGAGCAGGGCAAACGTGACAGACACCCTAGCTTCAAATAAAACAGCCTGACTTTCATCTGGCTGCCATATTGAGGTTCGTATAAAATTTCATTTAAGGGGGAAAAAAACAATAATGAAAAAAAATGATGGAAAAACCCCACCAGATTAGTCCAGCCATTTCATTTACAGAGGTGAAAACTCGGGCTGAGAGAGGGTCGGGCCCAAGGCACAGAGCCAGTAGGACGCAGCAGCCCCAGGCCAGGGGGCTGCATGAGTTGGCTTTCCAGAAGCAACCCGTGATCAGTGCCTATGTTCTCATGCTCTGTGCAGAGACTCTGTCACTCACTGTGGCCCCACTGTCAGAGTCGGAGGGGTCTGATTTGCAAACCCTCACAAAAGCCCAGCAAGCCTCTTGACAGGGCTGTCAGGCTGGCCCTTGTCTGTGAATCCTGGGCTGGGTCATGCTCCCTGCTCTTCACACCCTCCAGTGGCTCTGTGTCATTCTTCCAGAGGAGCGTGCCTTCCCGCATTACTCTGCTATCTCTCTTCCGTGGAACTGCGCATTCCAATCTCATGAGATGGGCTCTCAGTGGCCTCTTCTCACTCCATCCAGAATTTCAAATTAAGAGCAAGGCGGCGAGCACAGAGGTCTTGGTTGGCTACACCAGGCATTTCCTCAAGGAGAGATTGTGGACCACTCCAGGGCAATGGGATGGGCCTCCCTCCTGCTAGTCTGAGCTGCTTCTTGTATGCTAACCTTCTCCTCCCTTGGGAAATTATCTGTGCAGGAGCCAAGGCAGATGGTCGCTGGAGCTGCTGGAGCTCCTGGTCTGCTTGCAGAGCAGGCACCCAGGAAAGGAGGAGAGAGTGCAATAACCCTGCACCCCAGAACGGAGGCGCCTCATGTCCAGGGTCTAAAGTGCAGACCCGGGCTTGCTGACAGCCTCTGGGCACCGATGCCGTGGATGTCACCCCCTGCACCGACCACTGGCTAAAGACTTCTCTCAGCTGAGGGAAAATGCAAATCGACATGGACTTCTTCTCTGTCCTGCCAACTCCTGGGCCCAGGACCGGCCTGCGCCATCTACAACGAACTAACTGTCCTATTATTCTAGACGTTCAACAACTGGGTGCAGGGTGTTAACTAGGGGCTTGGTCCTGCTTACAGCATCTCAGATCATCCAAAAAACCAAAAAACCAAGAGAGAAATCTCAATCCATGCCTTAGAGGGATTTATAGGATGTTAGAGGTATGAGGCAAGCAGATGCTGTTGAAACAGTCAATGGCCAATAAAACAAAGCATGATGAGAATTATTTCAGTTCTTTGAGTACAATATTTGTTCATTCATAGAACCATTACTAGATGGTAAAATAAGCAGGCACACTGAAATAATGAGAAAAAATGAAGACTGACTTGAATTCCTTCAATTTTCCTTCACCTGGATTCAACAGTATTTTCCTTTTTTCCTTCACTTAATCTCCCTTGGCTAAGTTCTTACCACAAATAACACATTTCCCCCAGTTACCATCTCACACTATCCTTTTCCTTTGTTGCATTTTTCACTGTTAATAATTCTATATTTGCTGCCATACGTCCTGTGACTATTTATGACCTGTCTCCCCTGAGATGGTAATCGTGAGAGATCAGCTTTGTTTGGTTCAGCACTGTATCTGAAGAGGCCAGTGCTGTGCCTGGAACTGGGAGGGACCTAACAAGCATCCTTGGATGAAGTGAGGGACCAAACTCAAGAGTCAGTTCAAACATGTGGTCCAGATTGGTCAGCTCTCCAGACTGGAGCATGGATCTGGAGGGGCCAACCAATGCTGATCAGTATACCTTCCCTGCCACCTGTGGGAGAGCCAATCACACCAGCCTGCCTCAGTATCCCCACAGCACTCCAGTCATGCCTCAGATAGAGAATGTGTTATGTTGCACTGACTTTTCTGTTTACCTCTAAGTTTCTCCTATAGGTTGGTGACTCCTTGGTGGTGGAATGTGCATTTCCAGTAGGGACAAAAAAAAAATCTGTTGATTGATATATATTGGTGTTCCCTATCTTTCCAGAATCCTCAATCTTTTTACGGTAATCATAAGACATATATACATGAAACAATTAGAAGGGGTTTTAGGGACACAGGGAATTAATTGCTGAGTTAATGCCGAAGTAAGTGCCAAAGGAGACCAGGTGGGAGAGAGATTTACCTTACCTTGTGTGTGTGTATTTTATATATGGAATGGGGCTTGACCCAGACCTCGAAGGATCATAAACTAGGCAAAGAGGGAGGAAGCCTTTAAGACAGAAATTCAGCATGTAACAGAATTTGAAGGTGAGAAAGAACCTTGGGGGCATGTGCAAGTGCACATGTTGGGAATGGAGAGTGGGGAAGAAGGTGAAAGTAAATATGTCATATAAAACAGCACAGTGCCTTGTTGCACATGGAATTATTAGCATCACCCTTATTATTACTATTGTTACTGTTATTAATTAAAACATAGTTTGGAAGTTTCATTTCTGAACTCATTAGATCTACCATCTGAAAGAAGAAGACTCCTTTATTGCTTTTATCCTGTCATTTATTTGCTTTTTCCTTTTGAAGTTAATTTACGTTAGTAATTAATTTCCATTCATTATTTACTAGAGAGCAACAGTTACATGCTAGTAACTGACGGAGGCCGAGTGCGCAATTTACAGAGGACATTCTAGCTTGGTCTTCATGAAAGTGGTAATTCTCAAACTCAGTTGCAGAGTAGAATCGGTTGGAGGGTTTTGAAAACCTTGACGTCCAGAGGCTGCACCCCAGACCCGTGAAATCCAAATGTCTGGAGGTACGAGCCAGACAGCAGGAGTTTTAAAGCTGTTACCAACTATACTTCAATAAAACAAGAAAGAAGAAGGCAGCCAAGGCTGAGAACCCTTGAGTGAGGAGAGTCATCACGGGTTCATGGGAACAGGTGTGTAATAAAAGGGCAGCCACAGTAGGGTTTACCTGTGCTATCTCATTCAGCCTTATCAAGGACCTCTTCAGGTTCCCTTTACGAGTCCCACGTCATGGCTAAGGACACTGAGCCTTGGCAAGGTGGAGCCTCACGGTCGGCCAGGGTTTGAATGCAGTCCATCAAGCCCAGGCTCCCCGCCTTCGCTCTATGCTGGCTACTAGTGCAGGGACCTGCAGGATGGCGTGTGGGCTGCAGGGGAGAGGCGAGGAAACTCCTTTAGGGGTGAATCTAGTCCTCTAGGCGGGAGGTGAGAACGTTGGGGTTAAGCAACTGCCCGGATCACCTGTGAGCCCAAACGACCAGCTGAGCCATGCCGTTGTCTTCCTGTCCCCGGAGCCAGGGAACCAAGGCCAGCGTCTGCCCCAGCTCCCCCAAGGACGCCGCCTCCCAGCTGCCTCCCCAGCAGTTTCAGAAATCACAGTACAGTGGCAGGGGCAGTTTCAGAAGCAGCAACCCTTCCCCAGATCAGCGCCTTTCCTTCTTCAAGAACGCCTGGCTCTTGCCAAGCAAAGGGCATAAAGCTCGTCAAATGTATTCTCCCTCAGGTCCTTTCACGAGACCTATAATCTAAGGCTTTATAGGTAGTGGATGTAAAAACACGGCTTAAAGATATAATCTTCAGCTTGACAAGGTGTCTTCGGAAAGTAAATGAACGACAGAATGGAAAGCAATAAGGAGAGGCTTTTTTTGCTTTTTCTCTTCCTTGAGATGGAGGAAGATCTAAAGAGTTCACTCAATGAATCTCTTCTGAACTATACATGCCTTTAGGGTGAAGAGAATGGACGGAGAGAAAGGGTAGGCTTCAAAAACCACACCGCAGAAATGAGAGATGGCAGAACGCAGTTATTGGGGGTCGTGACAGGCAGGGGATGTGATGCAGATTAGCAGAAGGACACCTCTCTTCCATGAAGGCAATCAGGGCTGCTACCCCTTCACTTGGGAAATGAGCGAAGCCCCCAGGGAGCTCCTGTGCCAGGCCCCGTGCCAGGTGCCAGAGATACAGAGATGAATCACACGTGGTTCTGGCCCTGCAAGAATGCGGGGGCCGGGGATGCAAGAGGTCCCATGCCAGCAGGAAGCCCAGAGGGCTGTGGGGGCTAGCCCAGCTGGGGGAGCATGAAGGACAGCCCAGAGGAGGAGAGGATGGAGTGGAGTCTAGGAAATGAGTGGGAGTTAGACAAGCAAGGAAAGGCAGAGAAGGGGCAGGATAACGCAGAGGAAGCAGTATGCAAAAAGTCACCAGGGTGGGACCCCGTGAGGTGGGGTGCTGAGGGTGACAATTCACTGCTCAGCTCCTTGGTTTGGGTGCTGGTCCTTGTGAGGCTGGAGACTGCTGAGTTCAGACTTTTGGTCTGGCTCCTGAGCCTTTCCTCAGGGCAGCTTGTGCTTGGTCCTGGGGAAGTTTCTGTAGCTGCCACTTCCCTGCTCACCTCAGGCGCTGCTGGTGGTTCAACACCCCACAGCCATTGTTAGAAAGTCCAAGCGTTTTTAACTGGATTCACAAGGTTCTCTAGGATCCAATGCCAATGTGCCACTCCATCTTCAGCTCCTTTTTTAGGTTCTATGAGCCACTTGTACTAAAAATCTGTTGCCCTTACAGGATGTACAAAGCCCTATATGTCTAGCCTTTGGCTCTGTGACTTCATTTCCTTCCATTCACTCCTTCCCTCAATCATGTTGCTCTAGCCACGAAAGGCTGTCTGTGGTTCCTCATACATGTCAAGCTCTCCCATGCCTCAGGACTTCGCATCTACTATCCCCTCTGCCTGAAATGCTCATCCACTAAATGAGCTCGTCCGAGCCTCACGCCCTTGTTTCATTCAAGTCTCTGCTCAAATATGATCCCTCCAAGGACCTTACTCCCAATTAGTTTTCTTGTATGGTACTTAGCACGACCTGAGATTAGATAGATTCATTTATTCTCCTATTTTTCTTGGTATATGCCTCCCCCCGTTAATATGCAAACTTTTTCACGGCTAGATCCCCAGTGCTAGAATAGTATTTGGCCTTAATATGGGGTCAACAAATATTTGTTGAATGAGTGATTTCCAATTGAGTTCCTCAAATAGGCCAGGCTTTTTGTCCCCTCCAGGCCTTTGCATATACTACCCAGAAGCACCCTGCCCCCCAGCTCCCTCTTCTCCTAGCTCTTTGCCAGTGATCTTCAGGCGAGAGGTTAGGTGTCAGCCCTGACCCCTCCCGTTAGCCCACACTTCGTCAGGTGCCACTCCTTCACAGGGCTCTGTATCCCAGCACTTTCCAGTCTATCACTGTAGCTTACTTGTCTGTCTCCCTCACCTAGTGACTTTTGCAGAGCAGGTAAAAACTCATCTTCACCTTTGGAGCCTTAGTACTTAGCATAGCACCCGCACATAGGAGCTTCCTGGTAAAAGTTTGTTGGATGCTGTTCTCTCTCTGGGTCCCTCCGTGCTAGAAGCAAAGGCTCTGAAATGGCCTTAGCATGTAGGGTCAGGAATTCGTGAGTGAGAACCCCACAGAAGATGTTTTCACAGGACTTCCAGATCCTGCAACCTTCCTGGAGCATCAGAGAGCCCACACGCTTCCAAGAGGCTGTGTAAACTTAAGAGGGAGAGACCACCTTTTCCACCTTCGTGAAGGAAAGCCCATCAAATTGAGTTAAAAAGTCTGCATTAGTGGCCTTGGGGTTTCCCCCCTCCTCCCCTGGGAGAGATAAAGAAAACAGTTTCCCTTCCATATTAGCAGCTTAAAATGTGAGATAAATCCTCCTGCCTAACCAGTTTGTAACAAATGGACTTCGCTGTCCAGTGGCATGATACATGTCTGATGGATCTATTTATCCATTCTATTTCTTTAGAGATAGCAGCTAAGAAGTTTTATCTATTATTTGTCTCCCTCCCCCATTCCCATTTTCCTAACCAAGCATGTAGAGCAAGTGGTTGATGGATGGATGGTGTTTGGGATAAAAGGGACCAGAATCAGATACTTTTCAGGATACGAACAAACTGGCTTATTAACAAGGAGGACCGTCAGGCAGGAGGCGGCGGCGGGGGTGGGGGGGGAGGAGGAGTGGAGACCGGACGAGGGCCAGTGATGGATGAAGGAACACCTGGGGTTGCAAGGTGGAGACGTGAGATAACTGGTGAGTGCCACCGCGGATAATGGCAGTGCCCAGGCTCTGGGGCGGTTCCTGCACAGAGGTGAAGGTCAGACCAGCCACTTGCCTCTCTTTGACAATCCTCCAAGAATTTCCCACTGCAAATGCGATCCCCGTCTCTTCTCCTTTTGCTTTCTGTAAAATGCAATCTACACGCCCCGAAAGAGACAGACGCTAGGCAGGGAGAGAAGAGGCAGACGGTAGACAGGGTTGGTTCATGTAGCACCCAAGAGTGGCAAGGCAGTCGAGAAGTGGCCATGTGTCAGGCACTCGGGGTGACAGCAGTCCCTCGGCATATGTCATGCCATTTGATCCTCACACTGTGCCACTAGAATGATTAGCCCCATATTCTGATGAGGACACCAAGGCACAGAGAGGACCAGTGACTTGATCAAGACCACTGAGCTAGGAGGTGGTGGCCTTGGGTCTTCTACCTCTATCCATCTGCCTGCAAGCCCTTGAAAGAGCTCTGCTTTCCCGCTGCAGAGATGCCAGACCAGGGGTGTCTCTCTGCCTCTTCTATGCAGGTGGGCAGGCGGGCAGGCACCTGCTGTGTGATGCTGCTGGATCTGCATCTGCTGTAGCAGGAAACTGGGGTGCAGCCCTGGGACTGAGGCGGTTCTGCCCCTTTCCAGCTGTGTGGTCCTGGGCAAAAGGCCCAGTGTCTCCGAGGTGCCTTCTCATCACCTGTCAAAGGCAGATAATAAATCTTTCCTCTTGTAGCCATTGAGAGGATTAAGCTGGATTAGGTATGTGGAAGTTCTTTGTAGCTGGTAATGCCCTCTGCAAATATTAGTTATTATGCTGTTACATTTTCCCTTAATAACCCAGAGCTTGGGATATAAAAGCCTTCCATGTCCTTTATGAAGACATCTCCTAGGAGCTAACCTATTTTATGTCTTTCTTGTTCTCGTGGTTATAGTGGGTTCAGCACTGAAATACTTTTAAAGTAGTCTTAAATGACTTTTAAAAAACAAACCAACAAATCACTCCTCTTGATGTTTTGAGAATCCCCAGAAACATCAGTGATACAACTATGGTGTGCTCCCCAAACCCCAGGAGGCTGCTACTGTAACCATCCCCATCTTACAGATGAAGAAATGAAGGCACAGCTGGGTATGGCGCTTGCGTAAAACCACAAAGCTAATAAGCCACAGAGCCAGACGAGGTCACAGACACAGGCCGTGTGGCCCCAGGGCACACACTTCTAAGAACTACACCACTCGGCTTCTCTTCATGCGTGTTTCCAGGTCAGCTTAGGGGGTGGTGAATTTCCCGGGGTGGCTCAGTAAAACCTACATTTCTGAATACCTCAGTATGGAGTCTGGTGTGTTCAAGAATGAGAACTCGAAGAGGAAAATGCTCTACGGAACAATCTGATTTCGTGATGGCAACACTGAATGAACAGGGAATCTCAAAGACTTTTGGTGTATTATTCCCGTGTGTTGCTGGTAGGTTCTTAGGTGGGCATTCCAGGTTTCAAATGAATCCACAGGTGAAAAAATGAGGTGGAGGCAGAATGCCAGAAGACAATATTGGGGCGGGGAGGGGGTTCCTCTTTGTTCCTTTCCTACCTCTGCCACAGACTGGGCTGGCCTTTAACCCTCTGGAGCCTCGGCTTGGGTGTCCACTCGTAAATGTGCTTCTCGGGTTCACCCCCACCCCATGTTGCAGAGTTTTCTGCTCTCTTCCTCTGCCAAGTTTCCCTGAAGATTTCTGGTGGTCCCAAGTGGGTGTCACCAATACCCCTCCCCGAGTACCGTCAGCCCCCATCTGACACTGGCTGTTTTCCTCTCTCTTTTCTTTCACTCTCGTTTGTAATGCTGCCCACAAAGCTGGCTGAAGGTGCCTACCCCAGCCACTGCTATGGGGGTTGCCCCCTACTCAGGGTTGCTGTACCCCAAATTTCATGACACTACCATCATGTGCCACTAATTCACTTGAGTTTCTCACCGGCCTGGGAAGGTTCTGCCCTTGGCCCACTCACTTCCCTTTCCGTTAGGTAATGAATTCACACAACAATGATTTATTGTTGCCTGCTGTGCCAGGCACTGCGCTGGGTCCTTGAGATACAAAAGTGCAGTAGACACTCTCCCTCCTTCGTGGACATGATGTGTGGGAAGGAAGAGGAGATGGTAAATGAGTAGATTATAACACAATGTCTTCAAAGCCTAGAGATGCTGGCAAGTAGACATAATGTCATTAAGGACATCTTCAATCCGTAAAACAAAGTATTTCTCCACCAAGACGCTAATCAGAAAGTCCCCAGGGAGACCTGGCTGGTGTCCCAAGGGCTTTCTGCTGCAGGCCCACTCTTTCCCAAGAGCTTTTCAAATAAATGCCTGGAAACAGGCCAAAGTTCTCTTCTTTAAAACAAAGATGGCATTTTCCTCTGGATTCTGCGCCAGCATATTCTCTTTTTCCCAGCCTCAGCATCCCACCTTGATTTCCACAGTGAGCCCATTTGCAGTAAGGATCCTGTTTCCCTAAGAAGCTCTCTCTGTATGTCACCAGATGACTGTATGAGTATCTCTACTCCATCACATTCAGATAAAGAGGAACTGAGATCATGTCAGTTAAAAGACTCCATAGGGGCACCTGGGTGGCTCAGTCGTTGGGCGTCTGCCTTCGGCTCAGGTCATGATCCCAGGGTCCTGGGATCCAGCCCCACATCCGGCTCCCTGCTCAGGGGGAAGCCTGCTTCTCCCTCCCCCACTCCCCCTGCTTGTGTTCCCTCTCTTGCTGTGTCTCTCTCTGTCAAATAAATAAATAAAATCTTTAAAAAAAAAAAAAAGACTCCATAAACTGAGCAGCACTCTAATTGGCAGCTGATATTATTATTACTATTGTTAAAATCACTATAATAATTATTATTCCCATAGAAGTTATGTGATGAGCCCAAGGTCACACGGGGAGGAAGCGGAGATGCAGAGACCCCCGCCCCCACATCAAGCACACGGCGGAGCTCCCAGCATTTCAGAGACCCATGCTCTTGGATGCAGAACTCTCCCACATCCGGTATCTAGTGGCATGCTCGAGCTTCCAGGACCACTGCCAAACGACACTGCCTGGACCGCGCCCCATGGACACCGCAGCTCCTTCCCAGGCACGCCAGCCTGAGCTACCGTCGCCGAGGTGTGCCAAAAACACAGCCTGCATTTATTTTGTTTAATTCTTACACTATGTTTCAGCCTCTTCCTAAATGCATCCGTTTGCAAAAAGAGCCACGAGGGGAAGTTCAGCCCACAAATAAGAATATAATTATTACACGGTTTAGCGGTACCTGGGCGTCACCCGGGGGTATTCACCAGTGCTCCGAAATTCAATCGTTTCTCCTTCAAGACAGTATTTAATAGGATAAACAATTTCTGCTAAATGCAATAAATGTGAACCTGGGCTGTCATCTCCATAATCAACTTAAATTTCCCATTAGAAGCAGTGGCTGTGATTGAGATTCGGAATTTAATTTGGCGGGGCTGGCTTCAACGCGCTCGGGCGGGCTTCCTGGGAGCCTCCCATCAACCAAAGACAGAACCACTCTTTCCCGTCTCTGGGGAACCTTAAAAGAAGATAGATTATAACTCAAGAAAATTATACAGCTTCGGTATAATGAAAGAGATAAAACATTATTGGATTAGCCTGTTGAAATAACAGCAGACGGCAAAGCAATAATATCAAGGCAAACAAGGGCCCAGGCCCGTCAGCTCAGTGGGAGGGCCACGGGGATGAGAGAGGGCAGGCCCACCCGCACTCTTGCTGCCACCACCCCCGGCCGTCCGAATCGGCTCCTTCCCTGGGTTGTTCTATTGACTCCATTCCAGATGGCCGGGCGGGCCACACTGGTGGGTGGCGGTGACCCACTCCGTGGCGTCATGGATGTGTGAAGGTCTTAGGCCCCAGCACCTAGCCCAGAGGCAAACTGAAGCAGATGATGCGGCTGAGAACAAACTGGTGGAAAATGAACAGGATTAACCAATTCACCTTCAACCATTTTCTCCCCCCACCAATTTGATTTCCACAAATTCACGTGAAGTTCTGCAACCAGACAGGGAGCGTCCAAGAGCAAACAAAATCCGAAGGGCTGTTTCAAGGTGATGGAATGAATGAGAGCCATAAAGCCTGAATGATCACTTGACTCAATCTAAAAAATCAAAATATTTTGGTTTTTAGTAACCTAAAGATCAACTAACTGCCCTCTTATGCTCCCTCCTCAAGCACCTCCCTCACCCAGGTAAGATTTGGATGAAAGCACGAGTGAGCGAAGAGGAACGTACAGAGGTAGGGGAAGGTACACATTGCACGCTGCCCCAGAGCCGTCAACTTGAACTTCTCCTTGATATGTTTCCTCTTCCAGCCACTACAACATTTTCCTTCCTTACTTTCCCCCTTCCTTCTCCCCTTCCATTCTTTCCTCCCTCCTCCCTCCCTCCTCCTCTTCCATTCCTTCCTCCCTCCTCTTCCTTCCTTCCTTCCATTTCCCTTGCTCTTTTCTCCAGCTCAGGACCTTCTCTGGGCACCCACTCATGTCACAATAATTCAGCTCTGCCCCAGAACTCCTGCTTTGGACACGCACAACTTCACCCTTCCTTTGCTCAGCATCAAAGGGAGCTGAGGAACCAGGATCCACTCTCCTCAGGATGCAACGGGTGGAGGCTGTCAATAACACACACACACACACACACACACACACGCACACACGTTCTTCTACATTTTATTTCATAAAAAATTCTTGTCAGTAAGCCCATTTACCGAGAGGAAGGGAACATGACAGTTAAGAGTCTAAACCCCTGGAGCCCAAGTGCCCGGGTCTGCAGCTCAGATCTGCCACTTCCTAACTGCACAACCCTGGACAAGCCACCGAACTGTTCCAAGTCCCAGCTCCCGTGGCTGTTGGATACACAGCTTGTAAGGCTATCATGAGGCTGGAATGAATTAACACACTGAGCACCGTGGCGAGCATCGTCATCATTCAATACATATTCACCACCATTGTCAGTGAATGAGACCATGCAGTCTTCAAGGGAGGAACAACTTAATATCTACGCACTGATTCACTATTGGGCACCTACTCTGTGCCAATCACTGCTAGACAGTAGGACATCAGTGTGAACAACTTCTAACAGTTCCTGGCTAGCAGTGCATGTGAGTGGAATAAAACTAGACAGATGAGCCAAGTGAGCATTACCAAGATTCTTAAGCCCTTAAGGAACCCATAGTTTATGTTTAACTCACTCTTGGTTCAAATCAATATGCATTTTGCAAATAACATCTTTATTTCAAACACCCTGAATGGCACAGCCCTCTACCCTCGGGCTGGCCCCAGGTGGGAGCTGGTATGCGGTAACTGGGCCTTAGCTCCTAAGGGCTCAGAGCTCTTGCGGTGTGTAGCCCACAGCAGTATCTACTAGGAGCACTTCTTCCTTAGCAATTAAGTGTTTCTGAAGCAGGGCCCAAGCAGGGACTGCCTCCATTTTGAGGAGGTGGATTTTTGCACTGTCTTTGTCTTGTTTTATGTCCTCCAGAACACAGAGACCAGTCTGACCAGCAACTCCACCTCCCATCAATGGGGACATCTAGAAGAAAGAAGGTCAGCGGACATTAATTAGCCCTTGTTACACCTGGTGCCCTATGGAGGGGTGGGGCATATAAGCCAAAACGCTTTGGGAGTCTGCTCTCATCTCCTCCCTCTAGTCACCTGTCCTTCTTGCACACCATTGTACTTGCCATGCTCCCTTCTACCACAGGGCCTTTGCAGATGCTGTTTCCCTGGCCGAGAATACACTTTCCTCCTCTATTCATCTGGTCAATCCCCTTCACCCTTCAGATCCCCATTTAAGTATTGTTTCTGCAGGGAAACCTCCCTGACCTCTAACTCCCCACCAATTCTTCATATTTTAAGCTCTTGGGGGCATTTTATAGCAGTTACAACTAAAAGTTTAAAAGTATTTATGGGACAAATTCAAATGATGTAGGTCTTTCTTGCTAAACAGCAGTCCCCATGATGACAGGATCTATACCTGATTTGCTCACCACTGAACCCTAGCACGTAAGCCGGCACATAGGAGGCCTTTGGTAAACATCTGTTGAATGAATGGCTCTCAGCTTCGTCACTTCCCAGCTACAGGATGCTGGGTAGTTTACTTCTTGTCGGTGTATAACCTAGGAGCTCTGTGATCTACTGTGAGCATCGTGTGTTATATGAAATAGTAACGAACAATGCACTCTCCCCTCCCTGACACTTGCCTTTCCCTTGAGGATTTTTTGGTCGTTGATGAGATTGACAAGTAATTGATTCCATCCACTATGATATATCAGGTGTCTGGCTGAGCCTCTGATGGACAGTATAATTCCACATGCATTTCTTAGTATCTCTGGGCCTGCCCACTCATAAAATGAGAAGGCTCCAGTAGGAGGTGTCCAGGGTCTCCTCCAACCAGGAGAAAAATCCTATGGTTGTGCACTACACTCTGGAGGTATAGCACTGTGGGGGGCCCGGTGGCGATGTGGCAGGGGGTGGGGTGGGTGAGTAAGAACAACCCTGAGCATTTCACTGGGGAGAACAGTGCGGGCAGGAGTCAAAAGCAAAGGCTGTGGCAGACACACTGGACCCAAACCTGTGGTCCTACACTTATTCTGTAACCACCGGGCAAATTCATTAGTGACCCCCAGCATCTCAGTTTCTTCATCAATAAAATGGAGATATTGATAGTACCTACTTTGTGATGTTGTGGTGAGGACCAAAGGATCTAATGTTGTAAAATACAAAGGAACACTGTTCCTTTTGCTTTAAAACAAACCAACATTTATTTTGCTCTTACAATGTGTTAGGCATTATTCTAAGGGCTTTATATATGTTTCATGAGAAACTCAAGACAGCTCTAGGAGGTAGTTAATATCCTCATCTCCATTTTACAGATGAGGGAACTGAGGCACCAAGAGGTCACGTAAGTTGTTAAGGTCACAGTTACTGAATGATAGAGATGAAACTCAAACCCACTGAGTCTGAGCACTCAGCAAGGTGCCCGATACATAGCAGTACATTGTTTTTACTGGATGTGTTGTTTTCCTTTTTTAGCGGTATCACCAAAACGAAAAGAAAGGGAAGGGAAGGAGTCAGGGGTGGGGGATATTGAGAACTCAGATAATAAACTGGACAAAGAATTTGAGAGCTGGAAAGGATCTTAATGATAGCCTAGTCTTTTGTTTCTTAATTCAGCCCCTACCACTGAGCAGCAACTACACTGGGCCACAGGGACACAGAGATAAATGGAACATGATCTCTGCTTACACACATAGGGGAGACAGACACACACAATATCCAAAATATAATATGCTAAGAGCTATAATAGGCATATGTTCAAAGTGCTATGGAGCGCATAGGAGGAATTAACTAATTTTACTCAGGGGGGGAGGGTTAGAACTTTTTTTTTTTTTTTTTTTTTTTACAAAAGAGGGGCATCTATGCTGGATTTTGAGGGCTGAATAAAAGCTCAGTTAAAAAAAAAAAGAAGAAGGTAAGCATTCCAGAATGATTCAAAGAAACGACTTGCAAATGCCATGCACTAATAGTCTTATGACTCGAAACACTCTTAGGTATGAAAACAATGAAATATAAAATCAGGAGCCAGGATGGACCTCAAATTTCATAGTACCCATCTCCCAACCCAACATCTCCAATGCTCTTCTTGCCCTTTTGAATTATCCTCTGGAATTCCCTAGATTTCCCTTTGCTGACCAACTCTCAAAGACTCCTTACTTTTCTCGTGGGTGACCTCGCAGGCTGTTCCCTGGAATCCAATAGGACAGATGCAGTCACAGCGTGATTCTGGAAAGACAAATTCAGAGAGAGTGTGAATCATACCATGTGAAACAGAACCCCCGAGTTCAGCCCTCCACATCAAAGTGGTGACACTTTGCTATTAGATTAAAATAGGAGAAACATTTAGTTGAACAGTTTAAGAGAAGAAGGTTCAGGGCCAAGAATACCTATTCCTTCCTTGAGGGCCTTCTGCTCATGAAGGGTGTTTATTGCCATCATGGGGAATCACACGGTGTTGCTGAGGAAAATTACTCGTGAGCTGACATTTGACCCAGCCTTGTAAGTTTCCAGTTTTAAGAAGCTACATTACTGGTCACTGAGGTCACTGGTCATTGGTGCTCAGTTTCACCCTGGGGCATTTAATTGTCCAGCCTTCCTAGTAATGGGGAACTCACTGTCCTCATAAGTTTCATCCCACGTTTGGCCAGTTCTGACCCTTTGGAAGTTATTTATGTTAACCCGTAACTTCTCACCCAAGAGTTACTCTCACCTGGATCACACAGAATCCCTTCACAAGATTATCTTTTCTAAGGCAGGCCCAGGAACACCCCAGTCTCTGGCTTCATATTCTCCTTCACACCAGTGCACATCCTCAGATGGGCTCCAGTTCCCAGGTCCAAATTTCACACAGAGGCAAGGGGATTTCAGCAACCCTCGATCAAGACCTTGAGCTGATGGGCTGACCCCACTTCTTGCTGACCACATCCCCACTTAGGTGCCCCCATTCTGATGGCAGAACTTCCCAGCCTTAGGCTCTCACTGATCTCTGCTTTGCTCCCACCCACCCTGTCCAAGAAGCTAGACACATACTCCTCAGTCTCTGTTGGGAATGGGGTTTCTCCTGTGTCCCCTCTGTTGAGCTGCTCTATCCACATAGGTTCTGCCCTAACTCCAGGTGGCTCCCTCCCTGGGTGGGGATCTGCTGTACCCAATTGCTCCTGATACCTTATTTTGGCTTCCTGCTGGACTGGACCTTTCCTCAGTCATCACCACTAAAGTGTAAGATCCCAGGCCTCAGACAACCCCAAATTTGCTCTGCCCATTGCAGTGACCCCAGATATGGCCCTTAAAGTTAGGAATCAAGTTCAAGTGGCCCATCCTTGCTGCCACTCCCTCCAACCGCCCCCCGTCCCCCATCCCCCAATCTTCTCACCATGTACTGGTCAGGACGTGCAGAGCCCAGGGCCTCTTATTCGGCCCAGAGAGGTTTCCCAAGTCCATTCCCACCCCTTGTTGCAGACGGCACATTCTCAGCCTGCTCCTCTGGTTTTATGCTGCTGGAACCTAGGTATTCGGGCGGCCAGAGTAGCATGACCTAGTTGCCTACATTCTGACTTCTTGGGAAATAGACTGATACTTGTTCTAATGCTCGGTACACTTCAGTGTAACTCTTTGGTCAGGTCTAGCCCTCCCACTAGTTTATAAGCTAGTGAAATCATGGATCCCATGTGCCAGTGAATTCAGCTGTAGATCAGCTTCTCAGCCCTGACTCCACAGTGCAATCATCTGGTAGGCTTTTTCAAAGGCCAATCCCAGTGATTCACTTTAATTGTTCTGGGTGAGGCCCAGGATTCTCCCCTGCAGCCCAGGCTGAGATTTGCCGTGGAGGAACATCATGCTCTTTGCCCAGGAGTTGCACCTGAGCACGGGGGGGCGGGGCGCCCTTTGTCCAATCCCACCTCATTGTGCTCCAGGGAGGTGGGGACTTAAGCAGTTATGAGTCTCAGCCAGGCTGCAGATTAGAACTACCTGGAGAGGGTTCACCCGTCCTGATGAGGGGCCTTCTTGAGAGTCACATAATCCAGGTGGGGGCTTGAGCATCAGTAGCTCTGAAGGTCTCAGGTAGTTCTAATGTCTGATCAGGGTGGAGAAGCTCAGTTTAAGAGGCTCCAAATGCCTAGGGGGTTCTTTTTTCCCCTGACAAAATGAAGAGGGCTTTATGACAGTCCTTGGGGCCTCCAGAAAAGGACTAGGGATTGACGTAGAACTCTTCTTGAGATACCCTGGAGGGTATGTGGATTCGATGATGTGTTCTGGCCCCAGCACCAGCCCCTCCAGATGATGTCTTCCACAGGGACGCCAACTGCCTGGAAATGGTACCTTTCAGGACAGGGACTCCATTCCCTTGACAGGGAGCACAGTGGCAGGGGCTGACTTCCTTCTGGAACTCCTCCAGAGCCCGCTTCATGTTCTGCCTTATTGTGCTGGAGTAGGCAAAGTCCGTGGCCGTCACTAGTTCATACAGAGGCTCTGCCTGGGGAGCAGAAAGGCATGCATTTCAACAGAAGACAGTCATCAAACAGAAGGGCAAAGCAAGGTTTCACAGGAATGAACAAGGGGCCGGGGCATGGAGACAAGTGGATTCATCTGGCACTGGATGGACACCCAGTATGTAGATGGATGCCCCATCCTCAGTCTGTCCCACCCCACCCAATATCCACAAATAAGCTCATTTGAGTTCAGGTCAACTCTTACTGAATACCTCCTAAGTGCCAAGCACTAAGCACAGGTAATGAGTAAGATAAAATCCACAGGAATCCAGAGAGAGAGAGCGAGAGGTACTTAGAGCACAGCAGTTATAGGCATGTGTGCAAACTTGGAATGGGGGCAAAGGAGCAGGCGGTTAATCTGTCTTTGGTGGGGGAGAGGAGGTGATTTCCAAGCCGCTCTTTGAAACTATTATAGGAGCTTTGTCCCAACATTGCCTCCCCCCTCCGCCCAGTAGTTGGCAAAATCATTCACATCACGCAAGAGCCACCATCATGAAGCCTTTCCCCGAGCTCCAAAGTTCACAGAACCCCTTCCCACCAGGAAGTGCTCAGCATACAATCCAGTGCTCATCCGATACAAATTCTACTTGCAGTCATTCATTTTTTTTCATGAGTTGAAATCTCCTTTTTTCCTTCTTGAGTTAGAAGGTAAGCTGCTGGAGATCAGGGCTATATACTGTCAGCTCTGAGTCTCTGGGGTCTAGCCCCAAGTGTCGTGAGAACAGCTATTAAAAGTGTATGGGCAAGGCGCCTGGGTGGCTCAGTCAGTTAAGCGTCTGCCTTCGGCTCAGGTCATGATCCCAGGGTCCTGGGATCGAGTCCCACGTTGGGCTCCCCTTGCTCATGCGCGTGTGCTCTCTCTCTCAAATAAATAAAATCTAAAAAAAAAAAAGTGGATGGGCAAATGAATGGAGGATGGGAGGCCTCATCAGGGCCACAGCAGCTGGCCCAGAGGAGAGGGGGTGGACAGCAGAGACCTAGACGCAGACAGAGCGCTGCTGGTCTCCCGTGGGCAGGGCGTGTTTTCACAAGAGGAAGCCACAGACGAGTGTGGTGGTGCTGACGGGCTAGGAAAAGTCTGAGGTAAAGTGCAAAGAAGTAGTTAAAAATGTTCAGAGCCTCTTGGCCCTAGTTTCAGCTCCAGGGCCAGGTTCCTCTCCAGGTTTTGTCTGTGATCCTGCCCTAATCCAGTGCTGGACAGTTTAGGGTCTAAATGCAGGCAATCATGCCTAATAGAAGCCTCCAGTGGGAAGAAAATTGCTTCCATTTCTTAATGCATCTGCTGCTGACCTTCACTCCAGTGGGCAAAGCAAGGCCCCTTGGTGGTCCCATTGTCTCACCGTTTTGCGGTCAATGAATTGATCCAGAGGCGGTTTACGGAACGGTCCAGCCTGCTGGCCACACGTGGGGGAGGAATGGGAGGGAAGTGGGGGGGGGGGTTGCTGTTCACGAGTATGAGCTTCTCAGACAATCTGCATTCCCTGCTGGAGCACCTTGAAAGGCTGCCTTTAACCCCCCAGGCATTCTCCTACCAGCACTGAGATTGGCTCCAGGAGAGAGAGCAAGTCAGTGGCAGAACTGGAATAAATGTCGGAGACGTGTATTGTGCGCCAGAAGCCGGGGCTGGTGGTTGACAAACGTGATTCCACTCCATCCTCACAAGGTAGCAACTGTTAGCCCTGCTTTCAGATGAGGTTAAGTGACTTGAACAACGTCAAAGAACTCGTTAACTAGTATTGCCAGGATTCTGACCCAAAGCTTTTGCTTTTCCAACTAGTTCATGATAATTATTGATAAAAATGGCTTGACTCTTCCCATTTCCAATTTCTTTGCCAGTGTTCTCCAAAGTTTGCAGACTGCGGTTTGCCTTGGGACCGAGCAGCAACTCCTAGACCCCACAGCTCCCTTTTAATTCTATGGTAGTAGGGCATCATTGTCCCTTCTTTCATTTGCTGCCCCCCATCTTTCTTTCTCTCTCTTTTCTCCTCTTCTTCCTCTCTCCCTCCCTCTTTCTTCCTTATTTCTCCCCCAAATACACAGTCTTACCTACTCATATTGACCACCGGGTCCTAAGCACACTTGCCCATGAGAAAATTTTATTTATCATTTTTGGCAAATGATAAATTTGCTGAATTTGCAGCTGATCAGTTGGTAAGCAGTGATAATCACACCTTTCTAATGGTGTGACCATCATACCTTTCCAAAGCAACATACTCAAAGATTCTGGAAAGGCAAATGACTCTGACCAAGAGAAGGTTTAACATACAGAGGTTGTGGTAACATTACCTGGTAAGATAATGTCAGACTTGGGCTGTTGGACTCACTACTTATTAAAGTCCATGCAGTTCCCTGTAATGGACCCTGGTAATCACCATTCTTCTTCTTCTCCTTTATTTTATTTTATTTATTTATTCTTTTTTTTTTTTTTCTTTAGAGAGAGAGAGCAGGGGGACAAGTGGCAGAGGGAGAGGGAGAGAGAGTATCCTCAAGCAGATTCCACACCCAGCACGGAACTCGATGCAGGGCTCGACCTCACAGCTCTGAGATCATGACCTGAGCCAAAATCAAGAGTCGGACGCTGAACTGACGGAGCCACCCAGGCGCCCCAGGTGATCACCATTCTTAATGATAACAAATAATTATTGCACTAGCAGCAGTGATTAGGTGCCAAACTAAATACATACATGATCTAACTTAATCTTTACAACAATCCTATGAGGCAGGTGGTCTTCTGTAGCCCCATTTTACAGATGAAAATGCTGAGGCACAGAAAATTTAAATGGAGAGACCAGAGTCACACAGCCAGTAAGTGGCAGAAAAGGATTTGAACTGTTAGCACTGTGGTTTGTGTCCTTTCAGTGTATGTTTTTGGATAGTTAAACGGGCAGATATTTATACCAAGTTGGTGGCATAAGAAAAGTGCAGTTGTGTTTTCCACTTAACCTCACTTAATATCCTATTATGAGCATTTTCCCATGCCATTCAATATTCTCTAATAAAATATTTTAGGGCTGCATAGAACCCTGTTGTACGGATGAACAACAAGGTATTCACCTCTTCTCTTGTTATGTCTTTGTTTCCTTTTTTCTTTTCTTTTGCTACTACAAGTAACGAGAAAGAAGGCATCGTTTTATGCATACATCCTTACCAACTTTTAAAATGATTCCTTTAGTTGATTATTGCGGCTGAAGTTATTGGATCAAAAGCTACAAATGTTTCTAATATTCTGGATATAGATGGTTACATTCTTTTCCTAAACTGTTGTATCAACTTCTCTTCTCATCTCATTTTATACAATGTCCATCTCATCTCTCTCACTGACATTGAGCATTACAGATTTTTAAACATTGTCAATTTGATGTTGTTACTTTGATTTTCATTTTTTATTCCTAGAAAAGTGCAACATTTTGCATATATATTCACCATCATAGTTCTGTAAGTTGTCTCTTTCCTTTGAGATGTGCCTTTCTTACAAATTCTATCATTCCTTGTACATTAAGGATTTCATCTGTGGCAAAATTATTTTGTTGGTGTGTTATCTGTCATTTAATTATATTCATGGTTTCCTTATTTGAAATTCAGAATTTATTTTGGTGGGTGGGATCCAACAGCCCAAGTGTGACATTATCTTACCAGGTAATGTTACCACAACCTCTGTATGTTAAACCTTCTCTTGGTCAGAGTCATTTGCCTTTCCAGAATCTTTGAGTATGTTGCTTTAGAAAGGTATGATGGTCACACCATTAGAAAGGTGTGATTATCACTGCTTACCAACTGATCAGCTGCTTTTCTTTCTGGGTACATAGCAGGGCTGCAATCCCCTGACATCCTTAAGGGTAGGTTTGCAGCGTGACCTGTTTTGAGCAGTGAGCAGAGGGAGGGTCCTTTCCAGGGTGAAGCTTTCAGGACAGAGTGAGGTCACATTTCCCCTTCCCTTACCACTGCTGTGGTGATCTTGGGAGCACATTACCACATAAAGCCTCCATCACCTGGGTCCCTGAAGAGCACCACCAATAGTCCCCTCCTTAATATGCTTTGGACATGTTGTGTGATTGAGAAATAAACTTTTGGTGTACTAAGCCACTAAGATTTGGGACTTTTTTTTTTTTTTAACTGAAGCATAACCAAGTCCTTCCTGACCTCTACGTGAGCACCATTCACAACTATATCTTTTCCTTCTACCCTGGGCAACGCCTAAGCTCTGTATAATAGCATCTCCATCAGCCTGGACGTCAGACCACAACCCAGCCACCCTGACTACTGATAGAAATGTATGTGGATGGTAGAGGAAGTGACTAGGATTGCCAGTCAAATACAGAATGCCCAGCTAAAGTTGAATTTTAGATAAACAACCAATAATTGTGTAGTATGAGGATGTCCCATGAAATATTTGGGGGATGCTCATACTAAAAAGTTATCCATTATTTGTCTGAAATTCGAATTTAACTGGACATCCTGCCTCTTCATTTGCCAAATCTAGCAAACTCTTTTTGTGATTCCTTTAACCATTCAGAATGTCTTTGGGATTTTTCCTCTATCAGTGACCTTTTCATTGGTCCCTGAGCTTTGCCTTCATGACATCATGGTTGTCACTCCACTGTCTTTAAGTCATTTAGTGTTGCAAAGAATTCTAAGACCAGGACAACTTTTATTTTTGTAAGATATGTTTGTTTCTAAAAGTAAAAAAAAAAATTACTAGGATGTGTTTCAGTATTGTTTTGTTTTCAGTACTTTTGCTTACTTTTCAATGAGTTCTCCATTTTGCGTTATCAGCTCAGGGAAGTATCTCTTATTATGTCCATGATTAATGCATCTTCAAATTTAATCTTGTCTCTTTCTCAGGAAGAAGTCTTTGAATTTTCGATTTCTCCTCTACTCTATTTCCATCATATTTCTTTTATGTCATTGTTTTAATCTCTTGGTCTTTTGCTTCTACATGATAAGAACATTTTTATGGCACCTTCCATATCACTGACTCAATTTTCTGCAGTGTCAATTCTGTTCTTTACTGTTTCCAATGTAGGCTTTCATCTCCTAGAGTCAGCTACTTCCTTTCTCATCTGATGAGTTCTCAATAGCTCAGCCCCTGTTTTTGACTTCCTAAATTCTTCATTTTCTTAAATCTTCTTATAATCACAAAGCAAACACATTCTAAAATTTACTTCTATTTTTCTACTTTTTGATGGAGGCTTGTCTTCTGCATCTTGAATGTAATTTCAACCTTTTGTCTTTGGGACTCTCTTTACATGTCACTGCTATTTCTTAGCTCTTTGAGCAAAGAGCCATTTCTCTGAGTCTGGATTTTACCAGTAAAGAGTGGGAGTGGGCTCTTCAGTGTTCTTCTTCCCTGCACACCTGGCTCCTATAGGAATCATGTTTCAGGTCTCGATCTTCAAGAGTGGTTTATGGGTGTAACCCCCAGCCAACACTCTGTGTCTAGGAATTGCTGATCCAGTGGCCTCTGCTGTCCTGGAAGGTAATCATTGCTCCAACTACCTGGTGAGCTGGCTCTGCAGAGAATTATGGTGAGCTAATGTGAAGCTGTCTGCAGTTTTCTCTTGCCAGAAAGAGTGCGTGCAAGAGCGGGATGCCCAGAATGTATGTTTCCAACTCAGGTCCAGGACTTACAGAGGAACAGCTATGGACTCTGAGAAACAAACTGAGGGTTTTATAGGGGAGGGTGCTGGGGGGATGGGTTAGCCCGGTGATGGGTACTAAGGAGGGCATGTACTGCGTGGAGCACTGGGTGTTGTACGAAAACAATGAATCGTGGATCACTGCATCGAAAACTTGTGATGTATTGTATGGTGACTAACATAACATAAAAAAAAAAAAAAAAAAAAAAGAGCCTTCAGTAATCTCCCCTCCTCAGCTCCTGAACACATCTCTGACTCTTTCATCTTTTCCCCCTGTCAGCCCACACAGCCCT
Organism: Leptonychotes weddellii; assembly: GCF_054177405.1. Classification (NCBI taxonomy): domain Eukaryota; kingdom Metazoa; phylum Chordata; class Mammalia; order Carnivora; family Phocidae; genus Leptonychotes; species Leptonychotes weddellii. The sequence continues at coordinate 42,005,502 of NC_138372.1, forward strand.
TCACAGAACTACACTTAAAGTGGATACTTTCCACTGTATTACACACAGGCTGGGAAGCCACTAGCCTTTGGTAGAGCACTGCACCTCTGAGGTTATTTTTTTTTTTTTCTTTTTTAAAGATTTTTTATTTATTTATTTGAGACAGAGAGAATGAGATACAGAAAGCATGAGAGGGAGGAGGGTCAGAGGGAGAAGCAGACTCCCTGCCGAGCAGGGAGCCCGATGCGGGACTCGATCCCGGGACTCCAGGATCATGACCTGAGCCGAAGGCAGTCGCTTAACCAACTGAGCCACCCAGGCGCCCCGCACCTCTGAGGTTATTTGCAGGCCTGACTGAGATGTTTAACATGCTAATGTGCCCTACCTCTCTTCTTCCCTCCCCCTCTCTCTCTCTCTTTCACGCACACACAAACACACACACACACCCCCCATATCATATCACATGCTTGGCACCTGACATTCCCAATGCCCAGTCTGGCACATCCAACCGCTTCAGGTGGGTAACCAAAGAAAACTCCACTAATTCTCAGTTTTAGAAACAAAGATGCAGGCAAAAATATAAGTGACAAGTAAAGGCCGGGGATCTATTTTTCCCTTGAGCTCTGTTTACTCCCATGCCCATCTGTGATACCAAGCAACGTCACCACACCATCAGCCAATCCCAGATTTCTCTGGAGCTGCCTACAACCTATGGCTGACTTTATCCTCCTCGGCCTGTCAACGGCTGTACCCTAAATGTCACTACTGAACACACAGCAGAGGAGAGGATTTGAATGGCAGCCTTCTTGTTCTGCAGAAACTATGCATTTGACATACAAGTAGAGACACTGTGGGAGGCTGCCAGGGTTGGGAACTGTAGAGCCTCCCATCAAGAGCTCCAGTCTCTCATTGCCCCTCCTGGGCAGCAAGACTAAATCTCTGGGGCAGCGGGGTGGGGGGTGGATGCCGGACAACCAATGGCTATACAGACAATGGCGAGAAGAGGATGGCTGAGGATGGAACGTGGACACCGTGCAGAAGTCCCCACAGACAAGGACCCACTACTGCTGATGTGTATGACAGTCCTGTTCGAGCAAACGTCTTCTTAGTTTAAGGTTGCAAAACTGCTCTTGTGTGGGTGACAGATGGTTGGGATCATCAGTTGTTATTCACTAAACCCACAGGAATATCTAGAGGGGAGGGAAGAGGTCAAACTCCCGGGTCCAGACCTCATGGAGACTCTTGAGCAGCCACAGAAGGATGCAACCTCTGTGACCTTGATTTTCATCAGCCACATAATGGAGATCAGCATATGCGATCTGCAGACTCGTGAGGATTAGATGAAATAACGCTCCTAAAGCCCTGGGCAGAGTGTCATGAATATAATAGGTGCTCATAACGTCAGTGATCATTGTGAGGTTACCACCCTGTCCTGTAGATGGTCGTGCCTGGATGTGTCTTACCGCTCGGCACACACCATATGCTTCATCCTTACCACCTCCTGTGTTTTCCTCCAGTGTCTTCATTCCTGTCACATCGCAGGAACTTAATAACTATTTGTTGGTTGAATGAATGAAAACTAAAATAAAGAAATAATGGAAAGAGCGATTCTCTGATGAAATGGAAACAGTATCAATTTAAGAAGGCTGGAATTAGAAGCTGATGGTGAATTTCCTTTAGCAACTTGGGGGGCCTGAATGGGAGGGACACAAGGGTCTCTAGCTGGTGCTGAACGGTATATTGTAATCAGTCCATTCCAGATAGATTATCCACTATAATGTGTGTGCCTCAAGATTGAGGCGTGGGTCTTAATGAGCTCTGTATCCCACACCCTGGCTCCCAGTGGCCCCTCATAAGCTGTTTTCTGAAGAGAGGAAAGGGTGGGTGGAGCAGCTGCCTAGCTGTACCTTAGTATTTTTTAAAGATTTTATTTATTTGTCACAGAGGGGAGGGAGAGAGAGAGATAGGGCACAAGCAGGGGGAGCGGCAGAGAGAGAAGGAGAAGCAGTCTCCCCGTGGGGCAGGGAGCCCGATGCGGGGCTCGATCCCAGGACCCTGAGATCATGACCTGAGCTGAAGGCAGACGCTTAACCGACTGAGCCACCCAGGCGCCCCCCAGCTGTACCTTAATTTTGATGATGTCTGGGTTGTACTGCATCGCATCTCCCCACTCCTGCATCAGGTCTGCCGTCGGCAGCTCCTTATAGGCCAGGGTGGTGATGTGCTCACTGGCTCCTCCTCGCACAAGGACCACCAAGTCATCCACCATGGTGTTTCTCTTGTTTCTGTCTGGAATGGACCCAGAGACCTGGCATGTCAAGGGATCCACTTCCGCACCTTGGAATTTACTGCCACCCAACCAACAACCTAATTACCACAATATTTATTAAACTCATCCTGGAGGTGCCGGTGGACGGGATGGTTTCCCGCCAGCGAGGAAGTCATGGTGCAAGGGGCGGAATGCAGCTCTCAGTCATATGGGACCCAAGTCAGGGGCAGGAAAAGGAAGGGACATCTATAGATGCCAGTCACTGAGTCTATGGAAGACAGAGAGCTGATGGACAGATATAGATAGATAGATGATAGACAGATAGATGATAGATAGATAGATAGATAGATCATAGATAGGGTAAGTAGGTTGATAGGGAGATGAGTTATTGATCATTAATGTGCCAGCCAGTAATCTAATTGTCGTACATGTATTAACTCACTTTTTGCAGATAAGAAATCTTAGGCATTAGGGGTGAAAAGGTTTATCCAGGTAGTGCTGTGAAGCTCTAAGCTATGGTGCTTCTTTGTATAGGGTGACAGAGGCGGGAACATTTGTAAAGTCTGGGCTTCACATGTGATAGATACCCATTAAAGAGTGTCTACTAGGAAATGATTATTATTTTGACTTCTCGTGGAGTTTCTGGGAAAGCCCTCAATCATATCCTTGAGTCCTTTCCATTCTAATCTGTCCATGTACCCAATGCCAAACGAGGTGGTGTCGGGTGACCATTCAGCCCTGAGCCTGCAACACCTGAGGACCACGGAGAGGGAGATTGTACGCTGCTGGTAGGGGTGTACAGTGAGTGGTACAAGCGTCTCAGAAAAACAGCTTTGCAGGAACTAGTCCAGAAAAAACACAGAGTCTACAACCCAACAATCCCACTCTTGGTGCATTCCCTGAGAAACCCTTGCACGTGGGTACCAGATGGCTTCGTAAGAATGGTCACAGCCCCAGTGATTGTACTTGCTCGCAACAGGAAGTGACCCAAATTCAACAGCGGCATGGACAAAGACACAATATTATATTCATACAATAAAATACTATGCAGCAATGGAAACTAACTATAGTTATACACAAAAACATGATGTTGGATGGAAAAAAACAACAACCAACACCCAGAACCGAAAAGATTACATTCTATCCATATAAAGTTCAAAAACAAGCAACAGGGGCACCTGGGTGGCTCAGTCAGTTAAGCATCTGCCTTCTGCTCAGGTCATGATCCCGGGGTCCTGGGATCGAACCCCACATCGGGCTCCCTGCTCAGCAGGGAACCTCTTTCTCTCTCTGCCTCTGCTGCTCCCTCTGCTGCTCCCCCTGCTTGTGCTCTCTCTCTCTCTGTCAAATAAATAAATAAAATCTTTAAAACAAAACAAAACAAAACCAAAAACAAGCAACACCAAGCTGTATTGGTTAATGATATATACGGTGGTAAAACTATTAAGAAAGGAAGGATGTGTTTAACACAGAAGTAAGGATGGTGTTTTCTCCAAAAGGGAGGGAGGAGTTGTAGTTAGCAAGGGTTCCGGCGTCCTGGGCAATGTTCCATCTAGTGACCTGCACGGGGTGGGGGGGAGGTACTTTACAAGTCTTCTTAATTTAAAAAAAATTTTTTAAAGATTTTATTTTTAAGTCATCTCTCCATCCAATGTGGGGCTCGAACTTACAACCCCGAGAATAAGAGTCTCATGCTCCTCTCACTGACTGAGCCAGCCAGGCGCCCCTACGAGTCTTCTTTCAAGAGCACCTATGTTCTATGCATGCCTCTCTTGTAGGACGTATCTTCTAACCCAGCCCCACCAGAATGAACAAATAAACAATATCAACCACACATCAGTCACAAGGGCAAGAGATTTTTCTAGACCAGCAGTTACACTTTTGTTGTTTTATTTTGTTTTGTTTCAGCTGGGGAACTCTTTCTCCATATACCATCCCAGATGCAAGCTCAGTAAGTGGAGCAGGTAGAGGCTTGCTGTTCGGGCTGCCGCAGAGGTCAGGGACTGGGTCCCTGCTGATTGGCCTCTCTTTCCTACTCCACCTGCGGCATTGATTCCAGTTCCCTTGAATGACCTCCAGGTTTCCTGCTCCCAGACACTTGGCGCTACATCCTGGCTTCGATACCCACCTCCGATCTGGTCTCCCCTGCCATGTGGGCTCTGCTGCATGACTTACAGCTTTGACTGCTCTTCTAATATCTGTCCCACCCATTATCTCAGGTAAGGACTAGTCTCCTCACCTGCCTCCCCCACTTCCTCCACCTGTGCCCGACCCCTGCCTCCTACCTCCAGCCAGGCCAACTCTCAGCCCCCAGAGTCAATTTCCATTGTCATTTTCCTCCTGCCTTAAAAACAACCTTGCTGCTTTACTCCTCGAGCAGCAATCCTAATGCTCCCTCCCTTAGGAAGCCTGTCCTGATGCTCCAGACCTGGTTTTGTGCTTACTGCTGCCTTGTCATTGCTTCTTTAATTGTTTGCCTGCTTTGTGTGAGCACCATGAGGATAGGAATACAATTTATTCACTTTCGTATGTCCAGCATATCGTAGGAGCTAAATAAGTGTTTATTGAATGAATTATTATTTTAATTGAAATACCTTAGAATATCCGGTCTTTGGCTTAAAGAGAGACTCAGTTTTGGGGATCCTAGGGAGGGAAAGATGATGAGCACAGAAGTCACATGCTCCCGCCACTCACCTCCTATTTCATTCAGAATACCCCGGCATATGTCCACCGACACACCCAGCTTCATGTAGACCACCTCAATGCCGATGCCGATTCTAAAACTATTCTGGGCACAGGCTCGGACATCCTTAAGAGAGTAATCTGAAGGAAGCAAGAAAGAGGCCCATGACCTAGAGGTAATTCACCCTGTCCCTTTTCTGGTTGTTGATTCCAAAGGCCTTGCCCTTTCTGGATGTCATGGGGGCCCCAGGGACTCAGGATCAGATAAAAGGGTGACCAGCCTGGTGACCGCAATGTGGGCAGCCGCTGACATCAGTGTGGAGACCTCATGAGAGATTGACAGCAACTTCCCTTCAGGGTCCTCAGAGGCTCTGAGGCTCTTTGCTACCTCCCAAAGAGCAGAAGTGCTCAGGGTCGCTTTTAAAAATGTGGCTCCTTATCAAACATCTAGGGATTGATCCCGTGAGTCAAGGTTGCTGATATGTGTCCCCCTTCCCCTGACCCACTCTTCTTTAATCTTGGCTATAGAAGAGATAGCTTGCTCATTAATTAATTAAGGTGATGCATTTAAAGTGTCAGCCTAGGACCTGGCAAAGAGAAGGGGCCAATTCCTCTTATTTCTTCATTTTTTTTTTGACTCATTTCCCACCTGTTCCTCCCTAATTCTCTGCAAGGCACCCTCCCACCCTGGGCTTGCTGAAAACTCGAGTGTGACTTGTTGGCACTTTGAGGCCAGGCAAGGAGAGGAGAGCAATTCTGCCTCCTGGGCTGTCCCAGTGGTGTTAGTGTACGTCAGTATTCCCCCAAACATGTACCTTGAAATACAAATCTCATGATAATATCCCTCATAATTTTTGTACTAGTAAGTATTACAAGAGAAAGTGCTTCTGTGGTCAAGTAAGTGTGACCAATGTTGTATCAGAGGAGGTGGAGAGGTCATTTTATGGCAGCAGGCTCGTGGCTAGGCTAAAAGTGGGATCCGTTAATGTTTCCCCAATTTATTTGATAGTAGAGTCCCTCTGCAGGAAGCAGCTTGAGGAAATATGAAAAGTGCGTTTGAAGCCAGTGGGATGGAGGAAGCTCTCCTTGACCTTCGTGAGACTGAGGCTACGCTGGCTTAAATTTACGTACATCATATACCACGTGTCCTCTTGCAAGTACAACAGACTTATAATGAAACCCTGGTTCTGCCCCTGTGAACTGTGGGACCCAGGGCAGGTCAGCTGGGAGGTGGCATGTTGGAGGAAAGAACACAAGATTGGGAAGCAGGAGCTGTGCCTTAGGCCTGGCCAAAAGTCCTGTAATTATATGTGTAAGGAGAAGAGACTGTGGAGGGGCAATGGGAGGTGAATGTTAGTTTGGAGGCTAGTGTAATAATCTGTGACCTTGCTACTTAAAATGTGGTTTATGGATCCGCAACACTGACATCATGTCAAAGCTTGCTCAGAAGGCAGAATCCTGGGTTTCACCTCAAACTTACTGATGAGACTTGCTACTCGACTAGAAGGAAAGAAATACAGTCAAGGCTGACTCCTAGGTTTTAGGCTTGAGCCACTGGTTGGAGGGTGAAACCATTCTGAGATGTGGGTGGCTATGGAAGACACATTTGGGAAAGAAAAGCGAAAGTTGACTTTCAGGGCATGCTAAGGTGGGGCTGGATGTTGGACACCCCAGTGATGATGTCAAGGAACCATATGGACATAAGCTCTGGGGTGCAGGGAAGAGAGCCAGGGTGGAAATAGACATGGAGAGTTCTCCACACGTTGGAGGCATTTAAAGCCACGAGCTTGGGGGCTGTTGTCTAGAGATAGTAGTTGTAGAAAAGAGGACCGCCCAGACAGAGGGTTGAGTGGAGGAGGACCCACAGGAACAGGTTATGAAAAAGGAAGATATGCAAGTAAATCTATAGCCAGGGAAGGTGAAGAGAACTAGGAGCCGAGCTTATAACTCTTCTCCCACCAACTAAGAGAAGCCTCTCTCCACTACCTCACAGAGCTCACGTGGGCCCTGGCAGGAAAGCCACAGTCCCCTGGGCTGTGTACCTGCTCTCTCCATGGCCTCTTTGTTCATGATGAGCGTGTATTCGTAAACACCCCCCAGCACAGCCTCTGTGATGTAGTGGGTCCCGAAATCACGGAAGAGATCTCTGTACTCCCCATAACTATACTCCAGGGGCAGCAGCTTGACTCTCTGAAGGAACTCGTAATGGAGCATAAGGCTTCTGGGTTTCAGCTTGTAACGTGCTACTTCAAGGTCAGAGCGCGCGTGCAGAAACGTGCTTTTCTAAATGAAATACCGACATGGGAAAACCAGACCTTTAAAGTTAGGAATCTGGAACGAAAAGATGAACTTTACAAATACCATCCGACGTTCTTGGCCTGGGGTCATCACTCTTATGATTCCTTGAGGATACTGGAGGGAAGACGGGCCTCTTTGACAAGCTTTCATTTCTCATAAATATTCCGGTGTCCTTTCAGCTTGGGAGAGCTTGTTCTTAACTTAGCTCCTCAGGGCGGCAAAGCGGGAATGAGAAGGGTAGGTGGCCAGAGGCAGAGGCAGACGTGGAGGGGAGCAGCAGGTGCACCCGGGGCCACGCTGGTAGGATACGGGGCCCGCCTGCCTACCTGCCAAGGCAGCCTCTTTGTTTGTGCTTTTCAAATTCTGAAGAAAGGCCACCCAAGAAAGAGTCAAAGTGGTGCTTTAGGAAGGCAAGACACTGTAGTGTATGACAAGTCCACAAACTACAGCCTGCACCCCGGATCAGGTGCCTGGTGTTACAGATGGGGTCCTACTGACATGCAGCCATGCCCTTTCTCGTTCATGCACTCTCCATAGCTGCCATCACCCTACAGTGGCAGAGCGGAGTCGTTGTGACAGAGACCCTAGGGTCCTACAAAGCCTAAAATATTTACTAGCTGGCCCTTTACAGGAAATGTTGGGTGACCCCTGGTGTGGGGGCCAGACTGCAAGAGGGTGATGTTAGGTGAAGTGCAAGCATCCAGGCGATATTAGTATAATCTGAGGTGAGAGGCTCCTATGCTGACATGTAGGTAGAGGAAAAGGTAAGAGGGTGGGTAATGTTCACAAGGCACCCTCTGCCCCAAGCTTAAGACTTACAGCCAGTTTGACCTATCAGTTCTAGAAGACCATGCCAGGCCCATGGTGCCAACCACTCGGGCCCCTCATTGCTCCCTGACTTACGCTCACCTCACTCTAGTCCTGTCCCAGAGACTCACGACTCTCCCTTCTTCCTTACCCTTCCAAGCGGAGCAGTGCTCTGTTTGTGATTTTTCTAAATACTGTAGGTTTCCTCTCTTGCTTGGATGTTGATAAAAGCCTTCCCACTGATCCCCCTTCTTTCTCTAGCCTGCCTTCACTGCTCCAATCAGAGTTGACCTCTGAAAATGCTGAGAGTACTACACGCATGCCCTGTCTCATTGTGCTTCATAGATACTGGGTTTTTTATAAATTGAAGGTTTGTGACAACCTGCATCAAGCAAGGCTTTGGGCACCATTTCCCAGTGGCATTAGCTCACTCCGTGTCTCTGTGTCCCATGTTGGTAATTCTTGCAATACTTCAACATTTTCTTAATTATTATTTTGTTATGGTCATCAGTGACAATGACTTGCTGAAAGGTCAGATGATGGTTAGCATTTTTAGTATTTTTCATTGAGGTATGTGCATTGTTATTTTAGACATAATGCTTTTGCTCATTTAAGAGACTTCAGTGTAGTGTAAACATAACTTGTGTGTGCACTGGGAAACCAAAAAATTCACTTAACTCACTTTATTGTGACATTCACTTCATTGCAGTGGTTTGGAACCAAGCCAGCAATATCTCTGAGGCATACCTGTGTTATAATATGCCCCATCTGGGCTTAAAACAAAACCCTGCATTGACTCTCTGTTGCCTCCAGAATAAAATCCATTCCCTTACTGTGAACGTTAAGAACTCACACTCTGTCCCCTGGTAGTGAAGTGTTCCTCCCCATACCTTCCTATTTCCTACTACCCACACCAGATATCAGCATCAGTCCAACTTCTCACTGTTCCCCAAATTGGCCATTCTCTTCATAACGCAATTTTGCACATGCTGTTCCTTCTGCCTTAAATGCTCTTCCCTCCCTTTTCTGCCAGATGCACATCTACTTATATTTTTAATCACCTGCTTAGCTGCTTCTGCCTATGTGACACCATCCCTGAATTTCCCAGACACACACTCCACTCTCCAGGACGGCTCTGCACTTTGCTTATATTTCCTTTAGAGCACATACCATGCTGTATGACAACTGATATAAAAAATTAAGCATTAGTTACCTGCATACACATTTGCCTCTCCTCCTAGACTGTGAGCTTGAAGGCAAGAATCAGGATGTATTTGTCTCTAGACCCCAAGTCTACTATAGTGCCCAGAACACCATAAGCATGCTATCACTGGCTATTTGGTGGGGGTGGGATGGGGGGTGGGGAGCAGGAGAAAGGGAAGGAGTAAATAGACGGCACCCTTAGTTTGCTCCCCAACAAAGTATATTCCTTCTCATCAGTCCCACCCTTCATCACTATATTTTAGTCTTAAGCACCTACTAAGTGCCATCCTAAGTCTAAAGATGAAAGGAACAGCCTCTGCCCTCAAGTGACTCAGAGCCTAGAAGATAAGGAAAAACACGCAAAGACCATAACAATCCTGTTAACATTTACTACTCATTTTCTGCCGGTCGGCATTTCAGCAGCAGAGACCTTTCTGAGTGCCCCTCACCACTTTTTCCTCATACGAATCATTATAGGTGACTTGATCTCCTCCATGTTCCACTCAGATCCATTTTCTAACCTATCACACTCCTGTTGAAAACGCTCAGGGACTAGAGAATAAAATGCGCCTTCCTTGCTCAGGAATTCGAGGTTCCTCAAGGCTGCCTGTCACCTGCTTCTCCAACATCATATCCCATTACTTCCCGGTCCAATTACTCCTCTTCCACCAACTCATGGGTTGTGACCTTCATCTTACACGGCAAGGGGGGCAGGTGACGTGACTGGTATCGTAGAAACGTCTTTCTGGCAGCACATAAATCTGAAGGGGCAAGTCGGGAGACAGGAGACCCCTCAGGGGGGCCAAGCAAGAGGTGCAAGGGTCTGGGCTAGTTAAGGTATAATCAGAGTTAGATTAAGAAATACTGGAGAGGGCGCCTGGGTGGCTCAGTTGGTTAAGCGACTGCCTTCGGCTCAGGTCATGATCCTGGAGTCCCTGGATCGAGTCCCGCACCGGGCTCCCTGCTCGGCAGGGAGTCTGCTTCTCCCTCTCCCATTCCCCGTTTGTGTTCCCTCTCTCGCTGTGTCTTTCTCTGTCAAATAAATAAATAAAATCTTTCAAAAAAAAAAAGAAATACTGGAGAGTGACACTAAAGGATTTGTGGCCAAATAATATGGAAATGAAGAGAAGAGAGAGAGCAAAATAGGCTTCTGAAATGCTTCGCCTGGAAAAGTAGAAGGAAACAAATGCTATTTAACACAGAAAACTGGGGAGGAAGAGCTTGCTTTGGAGTATCGGCGAGACATTGAGGTAACGATGCCCATAAGACTGTGCGGTGCAGGTCAGAGCGTAACAGGAAGGTCAGGAGCAGTGACGAAGGGGCACGGCTTGCCCCGGTGGTGGGGTGGGGTGGGGGGGTGAACAGAAGAGGTCACCCTGCGTGGCTGAGGGATAAGAACAGAAGATGGCCACGAATTAAATAAAGAGCAGGTGGGGAGATTAGAACCCAGAAGGGGAAATGATGAGGAGCAGTGACGGTGTGGTTGACTCCACCAGAGGCCCCAAGAAGTCGGAGAAGAAGAGGTCTTGGGTGACATTCTGGAGGAGAACTTCAGCTGAATGTTTAGGACAGGAAGTTAAATGGCTGGGGACTGAAATGCCCCTGGAGTTGATTTGGTCTGGAAAAGCTATTTTTCATTCAAGCTCAATGAAAACCAGGGGAGGCGTGCCTGGGTGGCTCAGTCAATTGGGCTCAGGTCATGATCTCTGGGGTCGTGGGATTGAGCCCCGTGTTGGGCTCTGCGCTCAGTGAGGAGTCTGCTTGTCCATCTCCCTCTGCCCCTCTCTGTGCTCTCTCTCTCTTTTAAATAAAAAAATCTTTAAAAAAAGAAAACCATGGGATAAAGCTCATTAGAAAGTGAGAGAACATAAATATAGAAGAAGAAAATAATTATATACCACTGCCTGGCCTTTCTAAAAAGTAAGTTCACCTAAGACCATGCTGCTTTTTTGTAAGAAGATTTTCAAGACAACAGAAATATAACTGGTTGCTAGGCCTGGTAGTAATGGGGAATATAGACACATCTGGACATGAAAATTCAAATGGATACACAGAAATTGTACTTACAGTGTGAGAGAATCGTTTGGTTCTGCTAATAAAATGTTTGCTATTACCACTTGCCGTGTTGAAACCAAGTTCAACAATTCCAGGTATTTTAAAACCAAAGCTGAAACTAGACAGGCTTGTCCTTGTCTCTGTGATGTTATGTTCGAAATCCGAGTACGATTCGTATTCTGTCAGCGCAAATTCGTATTTGCCTTGGGTCTAAAGGAGGAAAAAAAAAATGTTTCTTACTCTATTTGAGTCACATCAGTTCTATACAAGTCAACAGATAGCCATTGTATTCTTATGGTGTGTGAGGCTCCCGACTAGAGGCTCTGGATGCAGAAACCAGAGGGCCGACTGTGTTCCCCAGCCCCACAGCTCCCAATCCAGGAGGACAGACAGACATGGGTGAAACTCAGTGGTGGGGGCTTGACTTGGGTTCACCTGGGGACTCGGGGACTCGGCTTAGGCAAAGGCACATAGGTGGAAAAGAACAGGAATTATTGTACAAAGTGCGGGGATTCTAGTGTGGTTGACCCAGAAGATGTCACAGTGAGGGGAAGGGACAGGCGTTGTGAGGGAGGGTGCGGGCCTCAAAATGTTGAGGTGTCTGCATTACTTGCCCTGAAATTTGGACTTAATCCAAAGATGAGCCTCTAGAAGATCACTTTGGGCATAGCACAGGGGTTGGCCTGGAAGGGATGAATCTGGGGTCAGAGAGACAGGCCAGTGAGGAGGCTGTAAGGGGAGAGCAGCTGACAGCTGACGAGGTCTGGTCAAAGGTGGTGCAGTGGGGATGAAGTGATGTGGAGGGCAAGTGCCTTCCAGAGAAATTAGAAGAGCCGTTTGCTCAAAACTCAGTGCTCATTGTTCTGTGCATAGGGGGGCTGCCAAAGATACTGCCCTGATGGCCTTGGAGGGACCCGTCCCCCAGGGTCCCCACTCCCACATTTCGGCTTCTGGTCGCCTATAGGTCCCATAACGCTCAACTGCTGAGGAAGGGAGCAGAGTCACTCTGGACGCCAAATCCACAGCCCTATTTCGGTCTTCCATGCCAGCTTTGATGCTGTTGCTCGCCTAATTCTGCTCCTACGACTCTTGCTGTGATTGCACGGGGCACGCCAGCCTCGCTGCTCTGTCCTGAGGAAGGGACAGTCCAGGGGCTTCCTGGCTCTCACATACCTGTGGGGTGTAGCTGTCCACATTGTAGGGCTTCCTAAATCTCGTGTTCAGTATGTAATGGGGGGAGCATGCCCCGGCGTAATACCTGTGATCGAGCACCGGGCCCTCAAAACTGTTGGTGAACAGATTTATCCTGCACGGAAGGCATGGAAAGGGGGGAGAGGTTAGGGTCATCAGTCTATGTCATCTTCCCTGGCAGACCCTAATGAAGGAAACCCAAACTCCCGGGTACAGCATTCAAGGTCCTCAGTATGTGGTCCAAACCAGCTTTCCGGCTCCATCTGTGGCCCTTCCAGACCCTAGTCCCAGCCATTGGGAGACGCTTTACTTCCTCCAGTCTGCTCTGCTCCTTCTCTGTTGCCGAGGTGCTGTTCCCTGTGCCCAGAATGCCCTTCCAGCTGCTCACTGTTTAATCTCTTACTTGTTTTTTAAGATTGAGCTCTGTTGTTGCCTCAAGGGAAGCCTCGACCAACACTTGCTGTGCTAAGCTAGAGACCTTCCTAAGACCCCATGCTTGCCCCCCAAGCAGTTACCACTCTGTACTTGTAGTTACCTTATGAGAATGGTTTAGCAAAATAGGTAGGAACAGGGACTCTGGGGCCAGATGCCTAGTTCAAATCCCTGTTCTATCATTTCCTAGTAATGTGACTTCAGGCAAACCAGCTACCCTCTCTGTGCCTTGGTCTCCTCCTCTGTAAAATGAGCACAAGTTGTTGTGAGGATTATATATGCCCATGTTTATTAAGTGTTCAAACATGGCTCGGTCTGTGACAAATGTTTGATATTATTAGTGTGTCTGTTGTCGCACTAGACTGAGTGCCCTTGAGGCTGGTGGTTTCCTTCTTAAATTCTGTAGGATCTCCATCGCAAGATACTGAACAGTTATCATTTATTGAGGGGCTAACTAGAAACAGACAGAGCAGTGGGTGATGCTACGTATGGATCACCTTATAAAGTGTCCTGCCAAACCTGGGGCAGCAGATGTCATTGTGTTTAGTTAGAAGGGATGAAAATCCAGTCTGTAGTCTTATTTCTCACTGCCTCCTAAGGCAGGCCTCCATTCCTGACCAGCTCTGTCTTCTCTCAGCCTCTGTGCTCGGGCCTCGGTTCTGGTCCTAACAGAATTGTCTTAGGCTCTCTTTCCTGTGACAGAGTTTCATGTATTGTAATAATGTCTATACATTTATTTTATTTAACCAGCACAATGTGGTGCTTACTTCGTGGAGGCAGCAGTTGTAATCAACTTACACATCTTGGCTCCTTATAAGGATTAATCCTTAAGAGATAGGGATGATGATGCCCATTTTACAGAGGAGGAAAGTAAGGCACAGAGGGTAAGTGACCTGCCCAAGGTCTCACTGCCAGCCCGCAGCCTTCCCCTCACACAAGTGGCCTCGCATTTCTCTGCTACAATCACATTAGCTTATTTGATCCTCATAGAACTTGAGAGAAGGGTATTATTGATTTCCATCTACAGATGACAAAACCGAAGCCCCACATAGATGTATGTGCCTCACCCGAGGTCCCACGGCCAGTGAGCTGTCACTCCGTCCCCTCCTACATGGTCCAGTCTGGCTCTACTGCTGGCTGGGAATGTCCACTCCATCACCGTCTCAGTCACGTGACCCCTAGGAACTCTCTTAACTTTTCCAGGCCTCAGTTTCCTTATTGAAGAGGTGGGGATTCTAATAACTAGGTTATAAGGTGGTCCTGAGAGCAGGTCTTCCCCGTATGAGGAGTCTCTCTCTCTCTCTCTCTCCAGTGACAACCTTTAAGCAGTGAGATTTGATTTTTGTTTAGGAAGAAAGTGAATTCCACTCAGGGTTACTGTTCTCCCCACACTGCATCATATACAATGATTTCTAGTGCATGTGAGGGAAGGCTCTCACCCTTCCTCCTGGAGGCTAAGAAGCTACACAATGTGGCAGGAAGGCAGGGCAAACACCAGGCTAGTTGGTCCCTTCTGACCTTGCTCCTCTGATCTCTCCAGAGCACTGATCAACTCAGAGGTCCCCAGAAGCTTGAAATGCAAACTGACTGCAGACCCATCTCGGAAATCCATTTCTAACTATGTAGGAGCCTAAGCTCTGGACCAGACCCTATGCTGGGCCTAGAGATATAGAAAGAGATAAAACCTCCCCTGCAAGTTGTCAGGGCCCCTGGGTGGCGCAGTCAGTTGAATGTCTGACTCTTAGTTTTGGCTCAGGTCATGATCTCAGGGTCGTGAGATCGAGCCCTACATCGGGCTCCAAGTGGTGTCTGCTTAAGATTCTCTCTCTCCCTCTCTCTCTCCCCCTCTTCCCCACATGTACTCTCTCTCTTTAAAATAAATAAATAATTCTTAGGGAAAAAACCCACACAAAACACCTCCCCTGCAAGTTGTCAGTAGGATTCAGAGGTAATGCTTAGAAAGCAGCTAACAGTCACATAGCAGGTGTTAAACGTTCACCCCCAGCCCTGGCGTGAAGCCAGTATGGTCTCCATGCACAGCTCTGTCCCTAGTGTTTCTAACCCGGCCCTCTGTGTGGCCTCTGTCCCCAGGACGTGCTCCTGGAGCTCCCTGGAGCCTTCTTCAGAGAGCAGCTACAAGCATCCACTTCCACTACAATCTCTGTTCAGAAAGGAAGAAAGGAGCAGCAACTCTGTTAATATCCTCCGCCCCCTTCCTCTCCTCCAGACTTAACATTCAATTCTGTGCCTTCTCACCTACACAACGGGAGGACGGTAACTTACCCACTGGCCAGACGGCCAATTGCCCAGTATTGGTCCATTTCATGCTGACATTTTTTATAAATCCTCCTACAGTTCGCTTCGTCGGACTGGTCTCCACAGTCATTGTCCCCGTTGCAGAGAAGTCTGCGGTTCACACACCTCCCTGGAGGGAGAAAGGGGGTTACCCATAGTCACGTGGCTGCCAAGAGGGGAATGAACATGGTGTGAGCGCATCGTAGGTGCTCACAGGAGGGAAGTTTAGACTTCTTTCCCTGAGGCTGCAAGGGGAGGTGGGTTTGGTGGGTCCTGCTAGCTGTGTGACCTTCCACAGGTTACCTGACCTCCTTGCCTCAATTTGCTCATCTGTAAAATGGGGAGGTCATCATACCTACCCTCCGGGGATCGTTGGGGGTTTAAATGAATAAATGGAACAGCAGTGGCTCATGGTAAGTGCTAGATAAATGTTATTACTCTTATAAGTGTTTCGGTGGGCCAGATGCACATGGCTGGTAAATATTTGCAGCAGGACTGGAAACTGTAACTTTCTAATCAAAAATTCTTCCCACTAAACAGCACTGCCTTCAACACCATAGCCATTTAGATTATTTTTAAACTCTAAAAATATTTGGGCTCTATGTTCAAGATTTGCAGCACTTTTGCTTCCTTTAAATGCTTCCCACCCCCCACCCCCCCAACTTGACTCCCTCTCCTATTTGTATATTTTTGGGAGATAAAGCCTGTAAGACAGGTGACCCTTTTTCCTTAGATGTGTCTGATCATTTTTAACCAATATTAAAAGCAGAAGAATAGCAATCTGGTCTTCAAATGTTTCTTACAAGGCACTTAAACTAAAGCCTGCCTGAATAACCATTATGGCTTTGGTCAGAATCATGGAACACCGGCCATAATGAGTCCATGGACACACTGTAAAAGTCTTTCAGATTTATTACATAGAATTCTGCATTTGCAATAAGCGCTGGAAATGTCTCTAAAAATCTCTAACTCTTTCTTGAAAAATCCCGAAGCACGGTCCACATGGGTACAGTGAATGTAGAGAGCTGCAACTCCCGTCTAGATAATTTGGGTCAAAATACTCATATTTTTGCTGGAGACTTGGAGAAATAGAGAGGCATAGGTTTGCTTGAATTCATGAGATGAATGAGTTGGAAAGACAAGTGTTTACTTTGTTCCGCAGCAGATGATTATTTATTTGTATGCTCCTTCCTGCCCTCTGTCCAGCCATCCGTCCTTTTGCTCCTTCTTTCCCTTAATCAAAAATTTTTACTGACTATATCACACCTGAGGGGCTATGCTGTACTTGGTTATGCAGAAATGCAAAAGTCAAGAACTACCTCTGCAAAAATTGTTCAGAGATAAATGATCTAACCATCCTATGTAACCGTTGTAGGTTCTCTGTGTTGTACTGAGTCCCAAGCCTCTGAGAGAGCTAGCAGGGCTCACAGTCTATAAAGAGCATTCATATCCATTGTGTCACTTGATGCTTAGCGCATGCTTATAAGGTATTCACGTCACTTCCAATTTTCTGTTGAGAGGACCAACACGCAGAAAGGTTAAGTGACTTCTCCTAGGTCACAAAGTCAAAAGAAGCCTTGACTCAGGATTACTGATTCTAGCATGCATACTTTTGGTGTCCTTCATGTCAGCGAATGCAATTTGCATTCCCCAATTTCTAATCACAGCTCCTGTACTTACCTGCTGTCTGATCTTGAGCAAGAACTTCCCCAAGTCTCAAGTTCCTAATTCATTAAATGGAAATAATATTAACACCTACTTTATAGGGCTGTTTTTGTGAAATAATACATGGAGAGAGAGACCAAGGAGGCCTCCCGGTCTGACACATGAGTCTGACCTTGAGCACTAGATAATGGCCAGTCCGCCCACCATCAGGCGTCATCACCCCATTTGCTAGATTTCCCCTCCCACTCCTGCATCCCTTTATACCTGTCTGTGCACACACAAAGCCTTCACATCGCACTTGACTTCTGCATGGTCTGCTGGTAACACAGTCTTCAACTTCCTTGTCAGAGAAGTTACACGGTTCCCCATAGAACTGAGAGGGCCGGAGCAAGTAGGCATGTCTGTACTATGGCAAAGAGGAGCAAGGTGAACCAAGGGCAGAACCTCAGGGACCTCAGGAACTGAGGATACACTCAAGGGTCCATGTTGCAATTGGCTGTTTGCGTGACTGAACTAGACTGTGAGCTCTCTGAGGGCAGAGAGCTTGCCTTTGATGTCTGCAGCTGCAGTGATCAATAAAGATTTGTTGAATGTGAGGAAAGCCTGGGCTTCAGAGTCAAAAGGTAAGTAGACTGATGTAGCCAGTTCAAAAACACAAAACCACAATCGCTCAGCTTGATTACTCTAATGCATTGATTTAATATTCTTGTTTATTCTGTATCTTATAAATGAAAAAGCAGGCACACCTGACTCGGATACTTTGTAGTTATGTGATGTTGGCAAGTTACTTTACCTCTGTGATCTCAGTTTGTTAATCTACAAAATAAGGGTAATGAATTGCCTAAATGTACAGGTATGGAGTTTCAATTACATATACGATTTCTATATGAAATCTCCTTATGTTGTCTGGTACCTAGTTGGCACTCAATTTCTTGTACTTACTTTTCTTTATTATTATTTATAATTTTTAGCAGTCAGTATTCCTCTAACTTCCTGTTTGTTTATTCCAAAAATACTGAATTTCCAGAACATTAATTGAGCCACCCAATGTTGAAAAAGGTAGGCGTTGATGCTTGCCTTTTTTTTTAAATTGTAGTATAGTTGACAATGTTACTCGTTGGTCCATAAGTGTGTAACATAGTGATTCCACCACTCTGTACATTATGTTGTGCTCATCACAAGTGTAGCTACCATCAGTCACCATACAATACTATTACAATACCATTGACTATATTCCCTATGCTCTACCTTTCATTCCTGCGATTAATTCATTCCATAACTGCTTATTTGTTTGTTTTTAATCATAGTCCTGCCGTCTAGCCTGCCCTCAAGGAGGTCATCGCAGATGATGGTGGTAGTGATGGTAAGCACCAGGCAGTGACAACAAGGTGTGATGGCCGCCGTGACTGAGGAAGGACAGAGTCGCTCTGCAAGTTGATAGGGGCATCCCCGATGCAAACTCAGGAGATGGTGAAGTCACGACTAAGCTGAGACCTAAAAGATGAGTAGAGCTGTCAGGCAAACAGGAAGAAGTGGTGTGCGGAGGGTAGAGAAGAGTAATCTGGGTAGAGAAAATTGCTATACCAAACCTGAGAGATTAGAGTGTGCCTCATTCCAGAAAACAAAAAGAAATTCATCATGGCTGGAGAGAAGAGTATAAGAGGGCAGATGGCCAGAGCTGGAGGGAGATATAGCCCGGGGGCAGGTAATGCAGGGCCTCCCAAGCCTCAGTTAGGTTAGATTTAGTATTTTACTACGAGGCAATGAGAAACAATTATGGGGGGTGGGGGGTGGGGAGTGATCAGAGTTGGTGGCTTCCAAATCTTAGTTGTAGGTAAGAGTTTGGTGCAACAAAAGGATACAAACCAGGAGAGCGGCCCCTCTGAAGAATGCCATGTTAACCAACCATAGTTATTACTTGTATGGCATCTGGAAATCCACCCTCCACCACCCAGCAAAAATACAGACAATCACTCGCCCATGCTCCTTTGCATTTCCAGAGGGTCTTTCTTCCTGGAAGGCAGAGGCTGACAGGGCAGAGATGAGGTCTGCAAAGAAGACTGCTGGAAGGCCAGCCCCAGGCTCCAAAGACAAAATGGGTTTGAGGAGTGTGGAAATGATGGAAGAGAGATATCTCGCAATTCTGGTGGAAAGGTTTTGATAAAGCCCCAGCCAGTGACCCTGCTGAGAGTGATGACACCCAGTGAGGGCAAGAGCATAGTGAACTCTGAGTGAAGAGGTCCAGCTCGCTGGCTGGCTGGCTGATGCTGAGTCGTCCCGCTTTATGGTGCAGATGAGGCAATTCCACAGATAACTGGATCGATGTTGATAACTTCAGCAATAAAGCCCACTTTGGGAACTGAATAATCCCGTGTGGCTCTCCACAAAGATCCAGTTACCCGTGTAAATATCCTGGGCCCACTTTTACAGCCTCATTAGGGTCCTAGTCTATGGCTGCTTTGATGTCCCAAGGAGTTGGGGAAATGGCAGCCATTCTCTTTTCTCTGACACGTCTGCTCTGCTCAGAGCTGGGATCCTAGAACAGCCCTCTTAAGACAAGAGAACCTGAAGCACGAATACTGAAGAGACCATGTGTTTTTTTGTGGGAGAACACTAGACAAGAAGCCAGAAGCCTGAGGTCAAGGCCTGTTGTTATTTGCTAGCAGGTGAACCTGATAAAGCACCTGCTTTGAGTCTCTATTTACCCACCTGCCTCATGGAAAGTGTCACAGGGGTCTTCCCTTCCTTACAGAAGGGTCAGAAAATATCACGAGATCAAACAGGACATATTTATGGAACTCCTATTATGTTCTAGAAATTGGACTACACTGAAGATATGGAATTGAATAAACCTTCAACAGCTCGCCATTTCATGGAAAGGTAAATAATTGAGGAAGAGTGACAGGAAGAGCAGGGATCTATTATGGCTCATGGGAGGCTGCCCATCTAACTGGGCTGAGAAGTCAAGGAAGAGCTCAAAAGAGGTGGCTTATAAGAAGAGTTTCAAATCATGAGTAGGTGTTGGCCAGTGATGGAAGTGGGAAAGGTCACTCCAGCCTGAGAAAACAGCATGAATAAAGGCAGAGAGAGAATGAGAAATGGTCAGAGAGAGACAAGTGTTCTGTGTGCTGGAGTGGGCATGTTTTATGGAGACATCGGCCAGGTCCGTGTCATGGGGGGCCTTGAATGCCATGAGTCTGGATTTGAGCCTAAGGGCCATGTGTGGACTTCGGATGATTCCAAGCTGGGAAAAGACAAGCCAGACGTGCATTTTTGATAGTTTCCCTGCTTGCACCACAAAGATGGATTGGAAGAGCAACGTTGGAGGCAGGAAGTCCGATCAGGAAGCTGTTAACATGAGCAAGGAGAGATATGCTAGGAGAATAACTGGAAGGCCGAAGAAAGGATTGACTACTTGGCAGCACAGAGAAAAAGAATTCATTCATTAAATAAGCCAGCATTTATCGAGGTCCTACTATGTGCCAGGGACTGTCAGCACTGCCTCAGCCAATCTTGCTGAGAGGGCTTCTGGAAGCTTAGAGCTCACCCAAGGTCCGAGTACTTACCCTTTTCTTCTGACAGGGATCACACGAGGTCCAGGAGGACCAGCTGGACATTTCACAATCAACAGGCATTGGCATAACACCCACACTCCGCGTCTGTCTGCTCTTGGCAAGGCTCACATTGACTGCGTTCGACTCAAGAGAGTGTGGCCTTTCACCTCTAAAGGGTCATCATGAGAGGACAGAGGCAAGTGTCAGAAGAGGATTAAGTATACATACCACCACTTACCCACCATTCAATAAATACATATTTGCTCAATTGTGTGAGGCTATTAGTTTATCATTCAAGTATAGGTTAATGCACCCAGCGAACAGTTACTGACACCCATAAGTGCCTTACAGTTGGGCTAGCTATGGTCGAAAGAGTACTGAACTCAGAGCAGAAGACAGTCCATCAGCAGCTGGGGGATCTTGGTCTGCTTTTTCCACCTGTGTGAGTTTCACTTTTCTATATAATGGGAGAATCAGACCTACCTCACAAGGTTCTTTCTAGGATTAACTAAGAAAGTACACGTAAACACTTTATAAACTCTAAACTGCTACAGATATGCAGGGAATACAACCACAGCTGGATACAGGACTTTAAACAACCCCCTCCCCGCCATGGGCCTCTGTGTTATGCCCTGGGAAAGGAGAGTTTGGACTGGATTATTATTATTATTATTATTTTTTAGGGAGAGAGGAGGGGGAGGGGCCGAGGGGGAGAGAGAGAGAGAGAGAGAGAGAGAGAGAGAATCTTAAGCAGGTCATCCAGCACAGGGCTTGATGCCAGGCTTAATCTCAGGACCCTGAGATCATGACCTGAGCCAAAATCAAGATTCAGATGCTTAACCGACTGAGCTACCCAGATGCCTCTGGACTGGATGGTCTATAAGGCATCCTCTCATATTAAGAGTCCATGAAACATTTGCTGAGAAGCAACAACATTCAGGGTACTGTGCTATAGGGGATATAGGGAAATATAGAACACAGGTTCTGCCTTCTGGAACTCACAGTTTGTCTTAGGATAGGAAAAGAGAAACACATCTCATGTCTTAACTGTTTGGGACTTTATCCAGTAGGCAAGGTTTTTAAGTACACAGGCTCCATGGCCAGAGCTTTGCTTTGGGGGCTCTAGTGTGGAGACTGGCAGGGGTAGGGAGAGCCTGGACGTAGGACAAGCAGGTAGGAGGCTCCTGCAGTAGCACCGAGGAGTGATGTGAACTTGAACTCTGGCAGTGTCTAGGGGAGAGCACATGGAGAGGACAGGTATATGAGGCACTGCTCAGGTGGAATGGATAGCTTGTTTCCAGTCTGACTGTGTGCATGAGGGGGGAACACAGGAGCAAAAGAGCTTGTTGGGGAAGATGCGGTTGGGACATGCTGAGTTCCAGGTGCTCATGGAACACCTATGTAGAATATTCAGCAATTAGTTCCCATGTGGGTTTCATACTCAGAAGAGAGATTTTTCACCAGATATACAGATCTGCTCATGCAAAGCTATGGCAGAGGGTAAGACCGTTCTTGAGAGGAGGCGCAGGCCAGAGATAAGTCCTCGGGGAACATCAACACCACCAGCAGACCAAGAAAGCCTGGTGCCCTGGCGTTCCTGAGCACGGGCAGCACGGAGCAGTGAGTGGGGATGTCAGTGAGGCCGGGGGTGGGGGTGGTGGAGGGAGGGAGGCAGACAGTGTCACATCTGCCAAACAGTCAAGCGACATGAGACCTGAAGTATGTCTAGAGAGTAAGGCAACACTTTTTGTTGAGCTCCTGGCACTCGGTGGGACATTCAGTAGAAGGGTGAATAAATGAACGTGTCAGTGAATCTGTCTGGGCCTCCCGTTTCCCCACACGTAACATGATGGGTGTATTATGATTTTACTTTTCTTCCACCGGAAAGAGCATACAACAGTATAAGATCCCTTGTAATCTGTGTTCCTTTTCAAGGCACAAGAGATGAGAAAGGAAACAGATTTGCTGAGCACCCAGGACATGTCAAGCCCTGGGAGAGGTCATGGGATGGAACCCATTCTAGAGTTCTCACAGCAATGTGAGAAGACATTGCCACTTGGACAGATGAGGGAAATGCCCGAGAGCCACATAGCTGGTATGCGGTGGTCTTGGGGTCTGAGCGGAGGTCTGTTTAACTCTAGAGCCTGTGTAACCATTTCCCCATGCTGCCTGCAGGGGAACCAGGCCAGCCCCTACACCACTGGCGCCCTCCTTCTCTATGCAAAGTTTCTTTCATCCCCGTGTCCGAGATTGAATCATTAGGGAGAGCATCACATAGTTTCCACCGACTCAAATACATAGTACATCACTCCAGACAAGGTCATTAACAATACATTCTCACTTGGCAAAAGTCCCAAAAAGAGGATAATATTAACTACAGTGAAATCCATCTCCACAACTGCCCCAGAGACCAGCAAAAATCAATTGCCTAGTAAAGTTGGATCTTTAACGAAAGGTCAAAGACTCTCCTGGAAACCACAGGTGGATACTTTAAAAGGGTTACTTGAGGCAGGATGCTGCACACCAGTGGGGGGGCTCAGAATGTGCTCTTATCTACTAATTTGCCCAGGTTTGACAAAACAATATTGTCTGTGATTCGGCTTCTCCTAAGTATATATTTGACAGCTCAGCAGGGTACCCTCTTCCTGTTTCAACTCAGAAGCAGTTACATTGTGTTTTCAGCAACCATCAACCCAATTCTGGGACACAGTTGAGACTGAGTGGATAAGTAATGCAAACACACACACTTTTAAGAGTCACAATTATTTTCCTCTCTAAGATTTGAAAGCCTGTTAATAGGTAAGATGGTCGTTTATAGAAGGAACTTGGTTAAAAAGTGGTGATAGCCACCAGATCTCTCATTTTTGCAC
>NC_138372.1:42029301-42109848 GCF_054177405.1 Leptonychotes weddellii
TCAGTTTGTTTCTCAGAGTCCATAGTCTCTCATGGTTCATCTCTCCCTCCAATCCCCCCCCCTTCATTTTTACCTTCCTACTACCTTCTTTTTTTTTTTTTTTAACATATAATGTATTATTTGTTTCAGAGGTACAGGTCTGTGATTCAACAGCCTTACACCATCTTCTAATCTGAAAAACAGGGATAAGAATTCATGAATATCTGCTTCATAAGGTTTTGAGCTTTGAGCGTGTAGAGCATTACACCTTTAACCTACCTCCTGACACAGGCTGGACTACTCTCAAGTGCCAGCCTGCTTCCCCCCTCCTGCCACATATGCCAGAGGAGCCCGGCTGGGGCTGGGATGCAGCTGAGGAAGAGCAGGGAGGGGAAGGATGCAAAGCCACAGAGGGTGGCCATGCCTTTCCATTAATTGGGTCCGGAACACCGAACACAAACTCTGCTGTCAGACCCTCCTGTGTGCATCCCAGTTATCATTACCCCAAGCGCAAGGCACTATCTCGCTGTTGTCCCAAAGGTTGCAGTGACCTGAACTTTGCCACAATTGATTGTGGTAGTTAATCATTTGCAAACAAGCAGAAAATTGCATTTCAAGAAAGATCCATGTCCTCTCCCATGCCTGCCTGCATTTAAGAGAAGCCATGTCCTTACAAGATAAGGTTCCCCTTCCACTTCCTTGACCTGATGGGCTCATAGAGGAACCTGCATCCTGAGGAGAGCTGTTACTTGAATGACTTGTGCTCTCTCCTGCCAGACTTTTTTGTGCATGCTGTTCCTTCTGCCCAGAATAGGTGCCACCTGGTTAAATACGACTCATTATTTATGTTTCATACTAATGCCCACTTTCTCAAGAAAGCCTTCCCCAGTGACTCCCCTGGGGTTCTTTGGTTCTTGGCTGGCTCCAACAGGTCCAACAGGTCTCCTGGAAGTCCAACCTCATGGCGCCCCCTGGTGGTTCAGGTGCCACTCACCTGCAGTCAGGCCAGGAGGATGGTGGCCTCAGGTTGCAGTGATAAAACACATTTGTCACGGGCAGTTCTTAGAATCTAACAGTTTTTCCCATACGTCATCTTGTTTGATCTTGACACTAAGCTAAAAACTAAGTGTCACCTTTCATGCCTCTGAGATGGGGTTCCATAACTGATTCCAAGGCTGCTAAGTAGCAAATCTATGGTCAGATACAATTTTTTTTTCCTGACTCCCAAACTCTTCTGTTTGTAATTCCAAGGCTTTACCCACCTCTTAGGAAGTTCCAGGATGGAATTAGGTCCAGCACAATGACCACACCTCACCACTCTCTGGCCACAGCTCTCTTCTTTGACCAAGAGAGAGCTTTCAAAAATGATTATGTATCTCCAGGCCCTTAAATTGTATGAAGAAACCCACAGTTTTAGGTCTATGGATCCACTAACAGATCATTGCTTTTTTCAGTCTTTGATACCTAATTTCCTATCCTCCATTTCCATAATCAATTCCATGTGTTTTAGGTTTCGTCATGGCACATGGGCATGGTGGTGTACTCCACCCCTGGTACCCATTTTTATATTAATTAGCTTTGCTGCATAACAAATAATCCAAAACTTAGTACCTTAAAACAATGGTAATTTACTAGCTCAAAATTCTTTGGGTCATCAAGTAGGTCTGGGTTAAGCTGGGTGGTTCTGTTGGTCTTGCTGGGTTCACTCATGCAACCTCAGCCAGCTGGTGCGTTGGCAGGGACTGGCTGACATAGGAATGGTCTTACCTGCTTGAGGATTATTCTGTTTCCCGGTGCTGGCTGTTGACTGAAGTGATGGGGTCAATGGCCCACAGGTCTCCAAATAGACTAACTCAGGCTTCTCCATGGTGATCTCATAGTTCCAAAGAGCAGCAAGAAAGGACAGATCCAAGGCACAGCGCCTTGTAAGCTTCTGCTTGAATTATGTTTCTTAATGTCCCACTTGCCAAAGCAATGGCCAAATCCACATTCAAGAGCCAGAGACATAGACCATACCTGTTGATAGGAGGCAGAGCAGAGTCACTTTGCAAAGGGATGTGCAGACAAGGTTGGAAGGAATTTGTGGATATTTTGCAGTCTACCACAGATAGGTGCCACTTTCAAACTTAAAGCAGTTAAAAGCCAGTGTGCCTTTTTTTCTCTCTTCTCCTGTCCTTGTGATTTGGAAGCATGTGTCTTATGGTGGTGTCTTACGGTAAGTGTCTTATGGTGGAGGGAGCCTACAGCCCTGATTCGCTGGATGGAGAAGAGCCCCTGCTGACTCAGAGAGAACTTTAGGACTGAGGATTAAAGTTGTGTTGTGTTATGTCAATGACATTGTGTGGATTGTATGTTACTGCAGCAACAGCTACCCTATTCTGACTGATTGTACGCCCACGTTTCACTCCAAATTTGGTGTGTATGTACATTTTTCTGGGGAAAAGGTCCATAGGTCTCCTCAGATTAAAAAAACAAATCCGAGATTCAAAAGAAGTAAAAACAAAACAAAACAAAAGGCAAAATTCCCTCAAGAGACAACTTTTTCAGCCCACAGAATCATGCGTTCCCTTTGGAGCCAGTGTGGAGTAGTTGGAAGTGTCGGAAGCATCAGCCAGACCTAGATTAGCATTTCATTTCTCCCATTTATGAGTTTATATCCTGGACAAATCCCTTAAGCCCTCCGAGCAATAGTTTCCCTAGTTTAAAACGCAGGCCTGTTGAAATAATGCTTCAATAATCATTTATTGCAAGCCTACTACATGTCAGGCACAATGCTAGGTGCCCGGGTAGAGAGATGAATATGTAATAAACCTTCCCCATAAGAGCTGACAATGTGGCGAGAGAAAGAGACACAGTAATACACCAGGGCAGTAGAGTGTGATGGGAGCGGTGCCAGAGCCCTGTGTGTCTAACGTGGGCACAAACGCATGCATGCATGGGAGTGGGACAGGGTGTGCGCATGAGTGTGTGCATGTGAGTGTGGGTGCGTGCATGTGTGTGGTCAGTGAGAAAGGCTTCTCGGAAGTGATGTTTGAGCTGGGCCTTCAGGCGTGAGGAGGAGTCAGCAAACCAAGGGACCTGGGGGAGGGCACGTGCTCTCACAGGGAGAGGGGCCAGCAAATTCAAGATACAAGGGTTTGGGGAACCATCCGCCACTTGGGGTTGCGGGAGCACAGAGCTCAGCCTAAGTGGCAGGAGGACCTGAGACTGGAGGCCGGCAGGAGTCAGGGCACCGAGGGCCTGATGGGCTGTGCTAATGATAGGGATTTGTATCCTAAGTGCCCCAGGCAGCTACTGAAGGGGTCCGGGAGGGGAGGCAAGGGGACAGCTCTCTTTGGGAGGGAGACTACTCATGCTGCAGTGCAGAGGATGGATTGGAGGGAGGGAGCTAGAGCACAGAGCCCGGCTGGGAGGCGGTTCTGACAGTCCACCGAGGGAGCTGGGGTCCGGAGCCACCGGGGCAGTGGGAACAGAGTCAGGGAGGAGGGCATGCATCTAATGTCTGCGTTCTGTTGTCCAGAGAAGTAAATAACACACTATTTGTAAAGGGCTTTGTAGACGGTGCTGCTCAGCACGAGGTGGGGTCGTAATGACTGAGATTATGGTTCTGTGTTAAGGAAGGGCAGGGCAACACGGCTCCCACGCCACCCATTTCCTTCTTCCTCACTCAGGGTCCTGTGGATTAAAGTGCCTTGTCTTCCAGGCTCACCTTCCCTAGACCCCTGGAGGGGTCCTACTGTTCCCGAGTCCTGGTCAGTGTCTGGGATCCCCTGATCTCCGGGGTTTTCCTTAGGCCTGGGGGCCTGATTTCAAAGAGCCCATGGCAGGATTGCTGTGGTGACCTCTTCGCTGGAGGAGGTTACGTGCGCTGGCCCTCCTTCCCCAGGGTGGCGTATGGGCACCACTGCCTACCCCAAGGAAGAGGCAAGCATACCCTGGAGGGGTCGCGGGTTCCAGACTGCCATCCAAGCAGCCAACGTTATGACGCAGTCCTGGTGGGAGCAGAAAGACAGCATCTACTTAGCGGAGGAGGCTCACTGTCTGTTCCAGGGTTTTGTCTGTCCTTTGTGTTGACAGATATGGGAATTCTGTGTCCTCTATTATGTATGTCTTTCTACGGAAGGATGGATATGTATTTCTCCATGGAGACATGGCAGGTGCCCTGTTTCTCCTGTTGTATATACATATGTATACAGTATATGGTGTAGATACAAACTTCTCTCTGGCTGTAAGTAGGGAAGAATAGATAGATACAGGATACTAAGTATGTACCACGCAGTTCGGGAAAACAAGGAAGTGTACCAAGAACAGCTGAGCAGCGCCGACGATGATGGCCAGCACTGTAAAGAGGTAGGCAGAAGAGGCCGGCGGCATGCTCTGAGGTGAGGGTTGGCCAGCATGCTGAGGGAAGGGATTTTGAAGGCTTTGCCTCCATCATTTGGGATGCAGTTGCCGAATACAATTGGGAAGACCAGGAAGAGAGCTCTTTAGGTGCCATTTGCTTTGGTGCTAGTGACTGAGGACCTAGAGTATGCATGTCGCTTGGCTGTTGGTCACTGACCAGAGTGCTGATCAGAGAGGACCCCATAGTATATGTGAGGAGAGGGGTAAAGAAGACACAGTAGAAGACAGGTGGGCCATGACAGTGGCAAAAATCATACTCTTAGTGGAGTTGCCAAACTGGGGAAAACTTTCAGACATGGACCATGAAGCCGCAGTGGGCAAGGTGGATCAGTCACAGGTCACCTGTGGTTCTCAGGTCTATACATAACTACCTGTTTAATACTGGAGCCCAGCACATTGCATTTTCTATTAAACACCTTTTGGTTCCCAGTGTCTTAGGATCTTTTACTGACCTCACGTCGCCCATCGACCTCATTGGCACAGGCAAGGAAACATCTCGAGTTCAACTCAGAGTGGCCCATTTTTGTAAATGTTGTGATATTAAA
Organism: Leptonychotes weddellii; assembly: GCF_054177405.1. Classification (NCBI taxonomy): domain Eukaryota; kingdom Metazoa; phylum Chordata; class Mammalia; order Carnivora; family Phocidae; genus Leptonychotes; species Leptonychotes weddellii. The sequence continues at coordinate 42,034,230 of NC_138372.1, forward strand.
GTGCAGGCAGTTCTTTAAAAATAAAATGTTGAGTGCTCATTTTCTGCATCAGATGTTTCCAGGAATGCTAGAAATGTGTGAGGAGGGGAAATGGGATTCCACCTGGCAATGTGCCAGGCAACTAATTACCTGGGGACTTTCGACAACTCGATGGATTATGTAGTTGCATTGATACTGTGGATTAACTGCGGCAAATAGGACATTTAAGCCACCCTGTTCATCTGTTCCTTCACTCACTAGCGGATCACGTGCAAACTCCTCAGCCTGGCAAATGAATGATTTCTAAATCTGTATGCTTCGGCTACTCTGAACTTCACACCAATTCATGTATTCATTTGAATATATAGATTTTCATTGCCGAGTGTGTCAAAGTGGGAGATGCAGAGGTAAATACAACTCCTGGCTCCCTGCTCACATGCAGCTTCTGGTTTCGTAGAGGAAATATGCACAAGGAATTACGCCTCTACCTATAATGATGGCTTGAGTAACTTTAAGTAGTAGACTTTCCAGATGACAGGGTGGGGGTGGTGGCTGGGGTGGAGGGAAGGAACGCTTCACTTGGAAGCCCCAAACCAAATTGCCCTGCGCTTGGAAGCCCCAAACCAAAGGGTGAAGATTGGGCTGTCAAGCTTTTGAGTTGCTGATGCTCCACAGTGTGACACAGCACTTCTGCTATCCGGTGTTGCCACACAGAACACCCCCAACACTTGTGGCTGAAAACATCAATTGCTGTACGATTACTCACAATTCCGTAGGGCAAGAAGTTGAAGGGGCACAACAGGAGTGGTCGAGATGACCACTCAGATGTTTGTTGACTCAGCTGGGAAGCTGGACAGCTCAGGGCTGGCTGGGTCAGGGTGACTGCGGCCTTGGTCCTTCTCAGGGCCTCTGCTTTCCCAGGCGGCCGCTCGGCTGGGCCTCTCCACAGCCTGCCTGGACTTCCTCCATGACAGCTCAGGGCTCTCAAGAGCTTAACAGCAGAAGCCTATAGACCCTCTTGAGGCTGTAGCCTGGTGCTGGGTGTGTCGCTGCTTCCATCATAATCTACTGGTTAAAGTAAGCCACAGGGCTAGCCCAGATTCAGTGTTGGGGAGCTGTACAAGGGTATGAATACAGGGAGGTGTGGCTCATTGGGAACCATTTTGGAGACCAGCTACCATATTCAGGAAGTGACACTGTTTAATGAGGTGGGCTTTTGGGGCATCTGGGTGGTTCAGTCGGTTAAGCATCTGCCTTCAGCTCAGGTCATGATCCCGGGGTCCTGGGATCAAGTCCCACATCGGGCTCCCTGTTCAGCGAAGAGTCTGCTTCTCCCTCTCCCTCTGCTTCTCTCTCTCTCTCTCTCAAATAAATAAAATCTTTAAAAAATGAGGTGGGTTTTTTTTTAAACAACAGTCTTAATTAGGAAGAGCCTCTTTCTCCCCAAAAGAGTCTGAAAGTATCTTTCTTTAAATCTTGCTGCTAAAAAAATATAGCTCACAGAGATAGGCAGACCTTTTTGAACCAAGATTTAGATACACCACTGTAACACCACCCACAGGGAAACACCGTTTCTCGCCTCATTTGGGATCAGGACTTACAATGGACTTTGAGAATTGGCAGGTGTGAAGGTAAAGATATTCCTTCAAAGGGTTTCAAGACCCCAATCCATGGAAATGATGCCAATTCTGAGACAGAGCATGGGAGAGAGGAGCAGGGACATTCAGAAGTGGATCAACAGATTAAAAGCAAATCAAAGCAGGAGACCTGGTCCTCCCTGGACAGAGACTGTACCCCTAGCTGAGGAAGATGTCAGCTCTGACATCAGAACCCCAGCACAGCAGCCCCATAGTTGGTTCTACCTATTTTTGCTTAACTGTGTGGTAGAAAAAAAATGGGGCACTAGGCTCCCCTTCTATTCATGTTAAGAGCACAGGTTCTGCAGCCAGAATGTCTGGTGGTGAAGTCTGCCTCTTCTGCTCCCTGGATAAGTGGACTTGTGTCGAGTTACTTCCCTTTTCCGTTCAGGATTGCCAAGGTGCTTAGCACAGCGCCATATATAACAGGATTTTGATAAATGTTAACTATTAGTATCATTATTGCTATTGCTCATATTGTTAATGTCATAATTTCCAATTTATACATCTTTCCAGCTAGATATTTGACTTGGATGGGCTACTCTATCTGCCTACTGATGTGAAAATTTTGGCACCCAGAGGGGCAAAAGCAGGATAATAGCCCTCTTTTCAGAAGGGACCATTAATATCTGCCAACGTGCAGCCAGTAAGCAACCTTGCAGCATTTACTGAAGAGAAAAAGCCTGGCCTCATGAGCTTGGCTTCCTGCACAGGGTTGAGAAACAGCAGAGTCGATGTCAAGGCTGAATCATCTGGGTATCTAAGTCATATGGACTGACTAACCCAAGACATTTTTTTTGTGTGGTTTGATGTACAAACAAGATCTTTTAGGAATCCTATGTGAATGTAGATAGACGGTTTTGATTACGATTCAAGATACTACTTAGCAAGTTTCTATGTATCCTGAGTACATTGGTCTATTAGCTCTGGACCCACATTTGAATAACTACACTCACTGAGTTGTGCAATTGCTCCTCCTCAGAGAGGCTCCCAGAACCCTGGCCACTGACGTCACAGTCTCCACACATGAGCCAGGTATGGGGGCATTCGCTGTCTCCTGAGAGGGGCAACCATGGGGCAGTGGGATGTACAGACTCTGCAAGAGTGCTACATGGGGCAAAAGTGGGGGGCAGGGGTCTTGGTCTTTTCGGGCTGCTAAAACTAAGATACCACAGGCTGGGTGGCTAATAAAAACCAGAAATTTATTTCTTCCAGTTCTTCCAGATCAAGTGTTAGCAGGCTCAGCGTCTGATGAGGGAGGGCCCCCTTCTTGGATCCTACACTGCCCTATTCTAGCTTCATGGGTCCTCACATGATGGAAGGATGAGGGAACACTCTGGGGTCTCCTTTATAAGGGCACTAATCTCATTCCTGAAGGCTCCACCTTCATGACCTAATCACACCCCAAAGGTTCCAGCTCCAAATACCATCACCCTGAGGATTAACTTTCAGCATATTACTTTTTGGGGGTTGGGGGTACGAACATTCAGTCTATGGCAGTGGGCTTCTGCACCTACTAGCTATGCTTTTTACATTCAGTTTTCCTGTCTGGAAAATGGGGCTAATTGTGTCTACCTCATAGGGCCCTTCTGAAGGTGAATGAGTTAACATTACATAAAACATTTAGAATAATTCATGGCACGTGATGAGTACCTTTTATACGCATTAGTCATAATTATTATTCAGCTTCTACATCAAGTGTAGGGGTTTATTCCAGGACCCAAGCCTCCCCTGTCTGGACCCTGACCTTGAACTCCAAAGACTTCCCCGGAGACGTGTGAAAGGGACAGAGAGGGGGGCCCTTTCCAAATGTGGAGTTCCACTCGATGCCTAGAGGCCGGCCTCAGCTTTGAGATTCTTCTATGAGTCAGAGCAGAGTGGGAGGGAAAGTCCTGTGATTCACACTAGAGGATGGGGCTCAGGACTCATTCCTGCCACCTGCATGTCACCTGTGTGTGTCCCTTCTGAGTCTCAGATTTTCACCTGCACAATATGTACGACAGGTTCTATGGACAGGACACCTGGGCTTCTTGGATCCAGGTAGACTCATTGAAGTGGGGCAAGCCTCAGGGTCCAGGCATTCGAGCCAGAGTCAGCTGGATTCCCCTAGAAACCTGAAAGTAAGTGAGGCCTGGAGCCCAGCTACTAGAAATGGGGCACAGGGGTCACAAAGACATAAAGAGGCTGGCCACCAGCTATCTCGTGTTCAGAGGTTTGCAGAGAGTGGCTGGGTTGTCTTGTATCCCTGTATCCAACAGCCTGTGTTCTCAGAGCCTGGGAGGACAGCCTGAAAGTGGGCTCTAAGGGATAGTAAGTGGGCCCCCAAGTCTGCCCTGTCCTTCCCATGCAGTCTTTGCTGGCGGGGCTTCTTTCCAAGCCCTCGAGAATCATCCCAGGTCTCTCCAACCTGCTCTGGACCTCTGCTCTTTTTGGCATCTTCTCCTGTTACTTCCACCACCCATGAGCACATACACTTCGCTGTCCCTTTGCTGAGAGGTCAGTTCTGCCCTATGTTTGAAGCCCAATCACAGCACTTGCTCCTCTTTGGAGGATTTGTACTTTTGAGAGGCAGTGCCAAAGGGTGGGCAGAGGGTGGGCGTCGGAGGAATGAGAATCTCAGATGTTACTCATTAGTTATGCGACTGTGGGAAGCTTTCTTTGCCTCTCTGACCCTCTCCATTATAAAGTAGAGAGGACAGTACTTGTATGGGTGTTGAAAGGATTAGAGGCAACATACGTAAATTTCCTCTGCTGCGTCTGACACACAGGAGCATTCAGTATATGCTGTTGCATATACAACTATTACTAAATGACTGTCTACAATGCCCTATCCACGGCCAGGACAGTGTGAGGGGGCTCACACGGATGTGGAATCATACAACCATGCAGGTCAATCAACAGGTCATTCTACCCTAGGGCACCCCAGGGCCAGACTTGGATCGGCCACTTAGCCAAAGCTCAGACTGTAGACAGAAAGCCTGACCACAACACTCACCAGAGTCTTCTCCTGAGATCTCCAGGCATCCCTTTCCAGCTCGGCAAGAAGAAGAAACCCTCTGAGGACAACTCCCTGCTTTGAGGTTCCAGCCGTGGCCCCCAATCCCACAGGTGTCTGGGAAGAGTGCTGGTGTCCTCTAAATACTAAGAATGATAGTGATCATGACCATCAAAGCGTAAGGATAATCACAGCAGGTTTCAAACACTAGGCTTCACATCGACCACAAAAAGGTGTAATCACAGGGTTCCCATGGTGCTTCTCAGGTTGTCATTTTCCCCAAGCAGCTCTGACCCAGTTGCAGAAAAACCAACTCTGCAGAACTTTGGGAGAAGGAAAACACCCCTCTCCCCCAGCTCCCTCACCGCTCCGCCTTCTGGAATTCGAGTCTGATTCTCCCCTTGCCAGGAGGGCGCTAGAGTGAGGGAGGCAAGACTGTCTTGCCAGATTTCTTGTCGATACCTGTTGACATTTCTCTGAGTAATCGTTCCAGGCGCCTCGGGTGTATTTCTTCCGATCACCGGATGGATTACTGGGGCTCTACTGATTTTGTGGTTTCATGTGTGAAAGATCTAATCTTAATCCTCCGTTGTTCATTTTCCTTAACCTTTTAATAACATGATAGGGAGGCAACCCATCAGAATGGAAATTGTTTCTCGGGCATGTTGTCATAAATATATGCCACGGACTGCTTTATCATATGGGAGCAGCCAGATTTCTTTGAAATAATAATAACGATAAAATTTGTATGGTGTATTGCAGTTTACAAAGCACTTTCCCATATCAACTCATTTAATTCCGACAGCAATCCTGACAGGTAAGAGTTATTTTATTTATTTTATTTATTCTGTGAGTCTTTCCACAGCATGAATTTTTATTATTACCCGCTGTGTCACAGATGAGGAACCTGCATCGCTCAAGGTCACACCACTCTTAAAAATAAGGTTTGGAGTCAGGGGCATCTGTACTCAAATCCTGAGGCGGCCAAGTTGTTCACTGGGTAACTTTGGGTGAGGGGTTTAAGCAACCTATGGTCCATTTATTTCTTCACAAACAAAACAGAGATAATGAAACCTTCCTGGGATTTTGTAAGGATTAAAGATGATGTGGGTAAACCCCCTGCATAGCACCTGACACCAAGCAGAGGATCAATAAATGTTAGCTATTACCATTAAAATAATAGTAATATTAATTATATAACAAAGGTAGGATTTTAGCCAAGGGCTTTATGCCAAACCTCAGTTCTCCTCTGCTGGAGGGAAATTAGAGTCTGGCTTTTCTTTCCCTCTCTCTCATTTCTTTCCCTAACTTTTAAAACAGGGAATGACGATAAACCAAAGGCTCTTCAGGTGAACACCTGGATAGTTTCTGTTAGTGCTGGGTAAAGAACAAAGGGTAAAGAACAAGAGCCATGTGATAGGCAGCAACACCCTTGAATCTTTCTAGAGCAGGATTCCAGCAATGGTCTGGATATTGGCACACAATGGTATGGTTCCAGACCTTAGACACATCTTACCCATGTCTGTGTCCTCCTTCGTGAAAGGCTAACGGGGCATGCAGAGGTTCTCACTGTAGCTTGAAGGAGTTATGAGGATCATTGCCTTGAGCCATGAAAGTGGAGGGACTGAGACTTTCTTCCCAGCCCTGCCATTCACTTGTTCTGAGGCCTTGAGAAAGTAATTTCCTTTACCTGGGCGTCAGCTTTCTCATGTTTAAAATGAGAGCATTCACTTGTAATTGGTGTTTCCCAGCCCAAATTTAGCTGGAAACTAAAAAAAAAAACTGTTTAAATCCCAGCCTCCCATTTCCAATCTCAGAGATGAGGGTGGGGAAGAAGGAGGCAGCAGGAGAGGATGCACAAAAGAAAGAAGAAATGCTCATGTTAGGAAATGTTAGTTTGGCTGATTTCTAAGTTTCTTCTGGAACTCACATTCTATGGCTTTAGTGCTCCAGAACTGAAATCCACTGCCATGCTCTTTCAGAGCTTTCTGTGTCAGCTCTGAAGATTCCTCAGCAATGTAGGTAAGACAGAAACAAATGTATCCCCAGCATCAAAGGACATTTTCTTGCCCCTCCCTTCCTTTCCTTCTATGAGAAAATGCATTATCTTCTGGGTTGAATCCTGGGTCTCCACTGATAAACCCTAAAGGTCCTGACTGGTGCTACTTGGTACATGTCATTCCTTCTGTCTGGATGGACTTTCTATTCAGACCTTCATTCTCTGTCTGCAGAGCTCATGTCCATTTTTTCAAGATCCACCTCCAAGGTCACCTCCTTTGCAAAGCCTTCCCTGACTATCCCAAGAAAAGAAACCACTTCCTCTTCTGACCCCATAGCACTATCTCTAGGACAGTATTTGTGACACTGGATTGGAATTCCTTAGCTATCTGTTCCTTCATCTTCCTCCACCTGTGCGCTCTTTCAAGGGGAGGGCCATGTCTTTGTTCACTTGATACCCTGCGCACTTGTGGAGAAGTCCTGTTTGGATACTGCCTTGTTGTTAAGAATGGTAATAACCTGCCAAATAGCCTTTGTCATTCACTGATTGATTTATTCATAGACTCAGAATATTGTATAACGTGGAAAGACATTACATTTATCATTCAACCTCTTCGCTTAACTTAGAACCTGGGGCTCAGGGAGGTAAAGTGATTTACCCGAGGCTAGCCAACTACGCAGACACAGAGTTGCACACCAACTCCAGGACTCCTACTTTGGTCCTGTGCCTTTCTCTCAGCCCTACTTCTTCGGTAATCCTTTGCTGCTCACTCATTACGTGCTGGGCACTGTGCTATGTATAGGAAAATGAAATTAACATGCCATGGTTCCCACTCCCAGGCTCACTAGACTAGGTTTACAGTCTAGTAGAAGGGCAAAGACATCTCCCCACACCGTTTAAACTACCCATGAAAATATATGCCCCACTGATCCACTAACGTACTGACCATCTCCTGAAAGTGGGTCACAGATGCCGGCTGATGTTCCTTCAGGAACACTGCTCTGTCCTCACGTGTGCTCTGCTGCCTTATGCCCCTGATTCTGAACCCAACACTTTGTACTCAGACTTTGCTGCTTCTGTCCATGCCCTCTGCTCACCCCTGTTTTGGAGTCTGACTCTTCCTCCTGACATTTTGTACCCAAGCCTTCTTGTGTGATCGTGAGGCTCTTCTCAATCTGCCTCTCACTTTCTTGATAAAGGCTCCCTACTCCAGTCTTCAGCCCCACAAATCCTCACCGCCACACTCCTTGCTATCCCTCGGGCTAGCGCTGGCATCCACAATGAAATTAACCTGAATTTGGCACAATTACAGAGATACTTCCATTGGCCACTTTCTTTGTGCCTCTGGCAATGTCAGCTTTCTTTTATTGGAGAACGAATCTGCGAGGATTCTGCTAAACAGATCTGCTAAAGCACATTTTTCTTGAGATGATGGTTTCCAGTGCAGCACTTGGTTTGCAAATTACAGCACCATTTGCAAAATGCAATCCTTGCTCTACCTAAGCAAGCCATCAGTGCAGAGCATGGATGGCTTTGTAGAATATTATTTTTTCAGTAAGCTCATGTGCAGTTTGATAAAACCTTTTCCTCATGATCCATAAGCCAGATGTTTCCACTGAGAGAACCTGGCATTGTTAGTCGTGAATCTCACATATGACTGTAACAGATACTAGCTAAGCTCTTCCCATCCTCTGTTTAGGTAAATGAGAAAGAACTGAAGAAAGGCATCATAGCCAACCATGGCCAAAGAGCCTCCTGAAAGCCAGGTGGGTGAAGGGGGAAGATAGTCACCTCACTCTCACTTTCCCCAGGAAGCATAAAGAGCAAAGGATCTGGAGTCTGTGGGTCAGTGTTCAAATCCTGGCTGCACTATTTTTCTGGAGAGGTGTTTCCTGCCTCTGAATTTCGTTTCTGCCTTTATAAAATGCTAGTGAAGAATACTCATCTCATAGGGTTGGGTGGAAACAAAACAAAAATGTGGATAGACTAACCCCCATCCCAAATATCAGGGTCTATGCAAAAGACCCGATCGTAAGGAGTAGTGGGGAAGAAGGGCTGGGGTAAAGGGGGAAACATGAATGGTAGAGATGACTAATGAGCTGGCCAAGGAACAGACTCCTGGGCTAGACATTTGAGGGTGAAGAACTGGAAGGGGCTGGTGGCCGAGGTCAAATTACCATGTCTAGGGGATGTGGACAACTGGGTCTGCCCTAGCTCAGTAATGAGTCAGAGGGAGATTTCTGGGAGACTGAGGAGAGACTTGAAGCAGCCCTCCATACTAATAGACAGGGGGATCAGAGGCTTGGCTCAGGTAAGTATGTCAGAACCCCAAGCAGGCTTGTTGGCGCCCTGGCAGGACTCCAGTCTCCTTGCAGCACTGGGACAGGCATCAAATATTGGAACTAAAACCTGACTACTGGCACTGGGGGCTCACTGCCAGGGTCTAACCAGGAAGGGGTTGAGGAGATCCATTCTGACCAGGACAGCAAAGCCAGCTCCAAACCCCACCCGCTGGCAGGCACGTGACTGCTAATAAACTGCCTCTGTGGTCAGAACTGGCTCAGTGCCGAGCAGGGTGGTGCTGACTTTGAGGAGGCTTCTGGGACATCTAAGGAGGAGACTCAGCAACTGCTCAGGGTATAACTTCATGGTGAAATTCCAGAAACCTTGCCACTCATTGTAATTTTAATTCTTCCCTGTCTCTTTGAAATCCTGGATGGAAATATCTGACTCATCCGGACTTACATCTACAGATACTATGGAACCATGGAAGCTCTTAGAAGAATGGAGTAAATGGGCAGAGCTGTGCTTAATATTTATCAGATGTTGTTTAGAAGGAAAGACAAGGTGACCACTTAGAAGGCATATCGTGCAGTGGTAGTGGGAGGGAGAAGAGTTAGAAGGACATATGTGATCAAGGTGGAATTGCCAGAATTCTCTTGTAAAGGCTGGGGATGGAGGGTTGGATGGTGGATCATGTAGCACTTCTTCCCTTGCCAGCTGAGGATACCTGACTCTACAGGAGAAAGGCTGGGCTGCTACATGCACCTTACTCTTCCTTGCAATGGAGAAGCCCACTGGGGTTGTAAGAAACGGTGAGGCTGAGAAGCCAGCCACGTGGGGTGGTCCAGGCAGAGCCTCAGAAGGAGGGAAGGAGAGGTCACACTGGCTGACTCCATACCTGACTTTCAAGCCACTTCTCTGCCTCCCATCGGAAGGGTGGGCTTGGTGACCACTCCAGCTTCCAAGAGAGGATTTTCATGGAGCCCAAGGAGCACCAGCAGCCAGGTAAGCTTGCAAGAGAAAATCTACCTCTGCTCCTCACCAGCTGTGGACCTCAGCCACTTGGTTAATACTTAACAGACATGAATGCAGAGTTTGCATATGGTAGGCACTTTACAGATGGCAGCTCATTTATTCCTCATGAGAAGGATATTCCCATCTCTATTTTACAGATGACCATATGGTAGCTCAGAGAAGTTAACTCACCCAATGTCACAGAGCTACTAGGTGACAGAACTGAGCAGCTGGGACTTGATTCGTATACTGAAGACTTGCGTACTTTACTGTAGGAACACCGTGCCTCTGCTTCATACACACATGTACATACGCATTTACCGATATTCAGCAATGTGCACATGAAATTACATGATATTCCAAATCCAGGCTCAGGGAAGAAAAACAAGTTACAGGCATAGCATTCTATTTACATATTTAAAAAGCAAACACCTATGAGATAAAACTATGTATTTCTGTAGTCAACATTTGTGAGTATAAATACCTAGAAGACTCTAGAGGAGTAGGCTGAACGGATAATTAGTTTTCTCTGGGAAAGGAACAAGGACGGAAGGGCATGGTCAAGAGTTAGTTTTCTCCATAATGTTAAAATTATTGTCATATTAAAAAAACTAATGGCAAAACAGGGTAGCAGCGAGTGCAGGGTTAGAAGCAAACTTAGGAAAGCTTTATATTTATATGTTTTATCTTTATTGTGTTTTTAATTTTTATATTTACTAAAATAAGTACATGCTACAGAAAGAGAATGTTGATAGAAACTGTAAATCATAACTTATGGGTTCCAAAGATTGACTTAGATGGCTTCCCTTGATCATAGTATGGCTTTTTGAGGTGGGGGGAGGCGGGTGGTGGTGGGACTAGGATAGCCATGAGAAGAAAGGCAGATGGTGGCTGCTTGGGAATAGGAACCTCTGGGCCCTCTTCCAACTCACCGACTGCTGCCACCCCTAAAATGTCTTTGGTGTTTCACAGTGGAATCTTGTGTGTGCTGTGTTAGCACTCATTGGCTATACAATATGCACATTGGCCCAGCCCTCCCCAAACTGTTCTCACATTTTTGAAGAATGCATGCAGGGCAGCGTGCTGGGCCTTTCTTCCAGCCTCTTTGAACCTGTTCAGAGGATGATTGTGAGTCATTCAAAGTCATTCTTGTCCAAAGATCAGCTTCCTTTGAGAAGGAGATCAATAGATTGCTAGCAACTACTCCATTAGAGTTGTCTGAAGCACAGAGTGAAAAATTGCTTACATGTTTGAGTCAGTTGTGCTGATTCCAAACCCTCTTCTTCCTCTATATTGTCCAACATCACCAAGCCACCTCTGAAAAGTCCAGTGGGTACTTTCTGTGTTGATGCTAAGTGAAGAGTCAACCTGGTGTCATTAAGAACGTGAGGTCCAGAGTCAGACTCCGGGTGTGAATCTCAGCTCTTCCAACAGCTGCTTCTGTGATCTGGGTGCTTTCTTTCTAAACTTATTGTCATTATTTGTAAGATGCAAACAATAGGAATTTAAAGCTCCCAGAGCTGCAGTGAGGATGATGGACTGATTTAAGTTAAAGCATTTCACACAGTACCTGGCACAAAGTAAAAACTCAACAAATGGGGCACCTGGGTGGCTCAGTCGGTTAAGGTCTGACTCTTGATTCCGGCTCAGGTCATGATCTCAGAGTCATGAGATCGAGCTCCTCACTGGAGTCTGCTTAAGATTCTCTCTCTCCCCCTGCCCTCTCCCTCTCTAAAACAAACAAAAACACCTCAACTAATATTACGCATTATGCCTGCTTTTAACACATTTTGTCTAATGGCTGCTTGTTACTTAAAATTTATTTCTTTATGCTTAAAAAGGTAAAAGATATTCATCATAGGGAAAATGTAGAATAAAATAAAAACATTCAGCACAAAGAATAAAATGGAAATCATATGTAATCCTACTACTTGGGTTTTTTTTAATGAATGTATGTGAATGCATATATTAAAACAACCAAATTAGAATCTTAATGTATAGATGATTTTACACTCTGCTATATTGAATTGTTAATAAAAAAGTGGCATGGGAAATCCTGGGATAAAATATAGGTTCTATAACATTATTTTAATGACTGTATAGTCCCTGTTCATAAACTTTTACTTATTGATGTTGAAGATAAATGTGAAAAATATGGCTCCTGTCTTCAAGGAGCTTATCACTGATCATTTGGGAACAGCATCCCATTGGACATATATAACATTTAGACAGTTTCATAGCATTGGTGATTTAGATTTCCAGTATTTCTCTCTTACAGATTATTTAAGTGAAGAACATTTTTTTTTTTTTTAGATTTTATTTATTTATTTGGAAGAGAGAGAGAGAGAGGGCATGAAGGGGGAGAGGGACAGAGGGAGAAGCAAACTCCCCACTGAGCGGGGAGCCTGATGTGGGACTCGATCCTGGGACTCCGGGATCATGACCTGAGCTGAAGGCAGTTGCTTAACCAACTGAGCTACCCAGGTGCCGATAAGTGAAGAACATCTTAATACCCATTTGTTCACTACCATGGGAATTTCCATCTTATAAATTCCAGTTTTAGACATGGAATTACCATGTTGAACATCATGCACCTTTTAAGAGATTTTGATTTAAAAATATCTTTGAAGCAAGCACTCCAAGTATTTGAGGGTGCCTGTTTCCTCACATCCTTATATATGGCATAATCACCTTTTTAGTCACTGCTAATTTGATAGGCAAAGTGATCTTGTCTTAATTTGAATTTCTTTTATTACAAGAATGTATGCATTTAAAAAATACTTTTTGGCCATTAGCAATATTGGAAACGTAAAGTATTTAGTAACATAACATTGCAAAAAGTGCAATTAGGTTTAGATGAGAAGTTTGTCTTCTTCCCCTCAAGCTCCCCCCACCCTCCGTCGCCCTCCCCCCAGGTTAGCATGTGCCTAACATTGCTGGATGAGGACGAGGACTTGGCTTCCCCAGCATATAGAACAATGCCTGGCACATAGCGGGCACTCAGTAGATATTAAATGAACGAGCAGTTTCCTGAATACCATAATAAACCTTTTCTATGGATACATAAGTACCTACATGCATACTTCTTATATTTTAATAGAAACAGGAACTTACCAAACCCAATCTTCTTATGGATCTTTGACATCTTTTCATATAAATTAGACTTGCTTCATTTTTTAAAAAATGTTGCATAATACCATAATCCAGTTAATGGGCTCTCTATTGATGAAACATTTAGTTGCCCTCTATATCTAGCTATTGTTTATAGGCTCTTTGTATTTTTCCCTTAGGAATTATTTGTTCATATTGTTTACTAATGTTTCTATAAACTTTTTCCATAAGCTTTTAGGAACTTTCTGTATGTTCAGGACAATAAAGTTCTGTTTATAATGTATGCTATAAATATTTTCCTAATTTTCTAAGGCCTTTTAATGTTCTTATGCATTTTTTTTACAAAGTATAAATTTTCATGAAGTTAAATCTATCTGTATTTTCATAAATATGTATTTTCTGCATACTTATTTACCCCTATATAAGTATTAATGTTTTTCCATACATATTCATGTCTATATACATTTGATATTTCATTTATATGGAATTTCATTAACAATATGGTGTGAGGTAGGAAGCTAACTTTTTTTTAGCAGTCTTTATTATCCCAGTTCCGCTTATTTGGATAGTCTTTAGTCCTATTGATCTGAATACTTTCAAATACACATTAATTAATTATAATTTCTTGGGCTTCTGTATCTTATATTCTGTTTCATTGATCATTCTATTTTTTGCCCTTCAACAATAATTTTAAATTATTTTGTCTTTATGTTTTGAGATCTCCTTGATAGTATAAGTTTCCTCTCATTAAATTAACATTTTTGTATATGCTCATTAGCTTTTCTCTTTCAGATCTGCATCAGAATATGATTGAACATGAATCTGTGATTGGAGATATCGAATTGAGGTTATGATTATAGCTGCAGTGTTATAAATTACAGATCTTCCTCACTTACAATGGGGTTATGTCCTGATAAGTTCATTTTAAGTTGAATATATAATAAGTCAAAAATGCCTTTAATACACTTAACCTACTGAATTATCACAGCTTAGCCTTGTCTACCTTACATGCGCTCACTTACATTAGCCTACAGCTGGGCAAACTCATCTACCACAAAGCCTATTTTATAATAAAATGTTCAGTATCTCATGTAATTTTTTAAATACCATACTGAACGTGAAAAACAGGATGGTTTTAAGTGTATCAGTTGTTTACCCTTGTGATTGTGTGGCTGACTGGGAGCTGCCCAGCATCATGAGAGAGTATCTTACTCCATATTGCTAGTCCAGGAAAAAGATCAAACCTCGAATGGGGCACCTGGGTGACTTAGTTGTTTAAGCGTCTGACTCTTGGTTTCTGTTCAGGTTTCTGTTCTCATGGGTCGTGAGATGGAGCCCTGGGTCAGGTTCTGTGCTCAGCCGGGAGTTTGCTTGCACATTCTCTCCCTCTGCCCCTCCCCTCTTTCATGCTCTCTAAAATAAATAAATAAATAAATAAATCTTAAAAAAAAGTTAAACCTCGAAGTATAGTTTCTACTGAGTGTGTACTGCTTTCACACCATAGTAAAGTTGAAAAATCGTAAGTTGAACCATCATAAATCAGGGACCACCTATAATCAGGGAGAAGTGACATTTTTATAATGTTGAACCTTCTTTCCTCAATTTATTTAGTTACTTTATGTCCTTTGACAAGGTTTTGTAACTTTGTAAAGTTTTTAATCTAGATCTTAACATCTTCAGTGTTAAATTTATTCTTGGGTATCTTATTTTTGTGGCTATAATTAATGTAATCTATTCATACCATTAAGTGTCCTAAAAGGTTATTTATAGCAATATAGAAAATACTGATTTTTTATATACTTATTTTTTTTTTTTAAAGATTTTATTTATTTATTTGAGACAGAGAGAATGAGATACAGAGAGCATGAGAGGGAGGAAGGTCAGAGGGAGAAGCAGACTCCCTGCCGAGCAGGGAGCCCGATGCGGACCTCGATCCCGGGACTCCAGGATCATGACCTGAGCCGAAGGCAGTCGCTTAACCAACTGAGCCACCCAGGCGCCCCTATATACTTATTTTTAAACTAACCGTCTTAATTCTCTCATTAGTTCTTACAGCTTCTGATAGATATTTCTCATTGGAAAATATAATCTGGAGGTGCCTGGGTGGCTCAGTCAGTTAAGCACCTGCCTTTGGCTCAGGTCATGATCTCAGGATCCTGGGATTGAGCCCTGCATTGGACTCTCTACTCAGCGGCCAGTTTGCTTCTCCCTCTCTCTCTGTGATCTCTCTTGCTTTCGCTCTCTCTCAAATAAATGAATAAAATCTTTAAAAAAAAGTATATATAATCTGTAAACATTGCTAATTTTCTCATTTTAAATACTTGATTTCTTTTTCTTATATTAGTGCATGCACTGCCTCAAATTTCAGAATAATGTTAAATAATAGAGGTGACAGCTGACAGTTTTGACCTCCATTTGATTTTAATAGAACGCCTTCAAGTTTCACTGCTACATTTCATACTGGCTGCTGGTTTGACATAGATGTTCTTTCCCATGTGAAGGGAATTCTTTAATTCCGTTTCCATTTGAAGAGGATAATAACTTTTATCAGATGCCTTTTTGGCATCCACTAAGGTGAGATAGTCTCTCTTGACCTATTAATTGCATTCCAAGAATCGACTTTATTTAGTCGTGGTTTACAGCTGTGTTTAATTCACTAATATTTAATTTAGGAATTTGATTATTCATTAGAAAGATTAGGCTATAATTTGCACTACTTTTTTGATGTTTTATTATTCTAGCTTTGAAATATGAATTGAGAAACTGTATTTTTTTTTTTTCCTGTTCAATAGCTTCAATAGTGAGTCATTCTCTCCCTTCATTTATAGCCACTCTGGGCACACCATGCTCATTGGCCCAGCCAGTTCTACCAATACCTCCCCTCTGCTGCCACCACCTCTGGGTGAACTCCTGCTCATTTCCGAAGACCCAACTCCACCATCAATACTTTTGTACAGCCTTGTCCCACCACTCCCATAATGTTAGCATGTGCCTTTATTCCAGCGCTAATCCTACTATAATTCACTCATCTATTAACCTATTTTCCCCATCAGATTTTGAGCTTCTGGAAGCAGGGACAGGCATGTATGCATTTAAAAGAGAAATTTCTGAATCTCCAGTGATTATCACAGGACCTGGCACACAGCAGGTGTTTAATAACTCCTTGTTACATGAATAAATTCAAGATACATTTTGCTTTAAATTTCACCAGTGAAAAAATTTCCAAGAGGTATGTGTATGCTTCTTTGCCTTTCTTTGACAATAAAATAGAGATAATAATCACTCACTGCCATTCTGCACACTTAGCAGAGATGCTATGCTGGGAGAATGGATGTGAAAGGATAAAGGATAAAGTCAAAGAATTAAGCACAAAAATACACAATAGCTATTAGACTGTCTTTGATATTAATAATAGGTAATGTGCACTGAGCATTTACTATGGTCCAGGTATGGAATTATCAAATTTATTTCTCATAACAGCCCAATGAGGTAGACATTATTGTCTCAATTTTACATGTGAGCGAGCTGAATTTTAGAGAGCTTAAGTGACTTGTCTGAGGTCAAACAACGGGCAAGTCGTGCAGCCAGCACTGAAACCAAGACTTTCAGAATTCAGAGTCCACTCTCTGGAAGCTGCTCTGTATCGACTCATCAGTAAAGACAGTATGCTCAATTTATGTGAAAAAAGAGACAAATGATAAGCAAAAGGTGGAAATTTGGTCAAACACTCTACTTCCCTGGTATTGTCTTAGTTTAGTGCCCAACACAGAGAGAAAAAAACAACTCAGGAGACTATCTACCTGTTTGCCTTTGGTATCATCTGCCTCTCTTCTGATGAAAGTGGGCTCCATTGAGTAAGGTTTCCTTTCTTTTTAGTTTATGCTATGATGCTGCTTTATCCCAAAAGGACACACATGGGACTGTGTGAGCATGGATCCTTTTTCTTTCTCCTTCTGTGAAGGGGACAAGCCAGGTAAAAGGAGACAAGTTTCCTTTAGTAATTAAGTTCCTGCTGTCTTGAGCTCCTGGCCCTGAGCTATAAGTGAGTGCTGGTGACCTATGATCTGAAACACTACAGATTTCAGGGTTCCCTCCACCCCCAAAGGGGAGGCAGCGTAGAAGTGCTGAAAGTAGAGTGTGAAGACGAGTTTAGCACTTTCCTGTGGATAGTATCCCAGCCTGGACTGCCATGGATTTCATCTCCAACCCCGCCTGCTTGGTCCCCCCTGCCTCCGGGCTATGACCCCAGCATGACTAACAGAAGCGGTGAGAAGTGTTCAGAAGATTAAAGGCCCAAATCACCGGAGGCTGCAGTTTCGCAAGAATATTTAGACGTTTTCCACTTGGGGGTCATTAATATTCTCCAGCAAAGGATGCACAGAAACACTGTTCAAAAAGGTTCCCTCTTCAGATTTCTGCACCTTGAAAGATAAAGTGAATGCTAGGGTTTTGTTTGAAATTAAATATTCATTAGATTGGGTTAGATCCATTATCATTCTTGAGAATAAAACTGAATTTTTTCCTTCGTTTTAAAACAACTACAGTCATTTCGCTTAAGAATAAATTTCTGGGGTGCCTGGGTGGCTCAGTTGGTTAAGCGACTGCCTTCGGCTCAGGTCATGATCCTGGAGTCCCTGGATCGAGTCCCGCATCGGGCTCCCTGCTCGGCAGGGAGCCTGCTTCTCCCTCTGACCCTCCCCCCTCTCATGTGCTCTCTCTCTCATTCTCTCTGGCTCAAATAAATAAATAAAATCTTTAAAAGAAAAAAAAAGAATAAATTTCTGTCCCAAATCAGTCAGGGTATCGCGTGGTGTGATTTCTCTAATAGAAAAGTCCCTACTTAGAATTGGATACAGAAAGACTCCAAGTATCTCATAGCGGGTGCATGGGCATTTCGACGTCACAGACACTCTGCAGACAAAAGCACCCACGAACTACAGGGGGTACTTGGGAATCGGATCCTGGGCACTGTGCCGGCCTCTGGGTGAGCTCTTTGGCTCTGTTCATTGACAACTACTCCAGAACATCACTGAAGTTTGTTTTCTAGGCTGTAAAATGGGGACTGCACTGTTTCTTCAGTTGCATAAAGATTTAGATAGGAATTAGAAAATGAGTGACACGGAGTAGGAACACAAGAGTGGTAGTGATAATTCACATTTTCACAGAAGTACTGAGGACTGGTCACTAAATGGCTTAAAAGCCTTTTAGATCTCTTTAGGTTTTTTTTTTTTTCTTTCCCCTAATCTTTCAGGCACCATTGCTCACATTTCCCTTGAATTTAAACACCTTTGCTTTGAAGGTTGATTTCAATGAAACCTGTTTTTATTCTAGGCGTTTTTCCTACTGTCATTCTCGGTAAAACAAAAAACAGTTGCTGTCAAAACAACAAGGGTTTGCTCTCAAGCACAAAATGAAAGCAGATATGTCTGCCTGATTTATTTTGGAATCTGCCTAGCAGTTAAATCGGACACCTTTTAATTTGTCGCTTCTTTAAGATTCATTTACACTGGAAAAGTAAATCACCAGTGCTTGGTGTCAGCTAAACTGGAACTAGTTGGACCAAAAGGTATATTCTTTATCCCTCACACATACACCCTTTTAAAAGTGCCAATTAAAGAAGAAACTATGTACTTAGCCACATACTTAGGTAACATCGAATGGATTTTTATTTTTACTTTAAACCAGAGGAACTTAGAAATCTAACTTATTTCCAAAGATCTACTAAAGTTCTGGGAGAGAAAGTCAATGCCGTTTATGCAGAACTATTTATAAGAGTGAATATCCAACTGTTTTTCACAATTAAAATCAACTATGATGAGTAAGCAGACTCAAAAGTCAAACCTCAACTCTACCATTGCTGGCTGGAGAAGTTAATTGAATCTCTCTGCGTCTTTTTAAATCTCTAATTTGGGGACTGTATCTACCCATGTTGTTTAGAAAAGTAAGTGAGGCAATGGACAAAAAGCATATAGCACCGACTGGGCATGTTATTAGTTGCTCAAAAAGTGTGAGCCACTGTTATTCAGAAGAGCTTGTGTAACATCGTCTAGCAATTTGACCCAGGAGTGAGAATTTCTCACTGTATGAAAGTTGCTTCTACTAATTTCTCCAAATTTATTTTGTTGGAATTTTAGTCCATTCCCTCATTTTCTCAATGTGGCCAAAACATCTGTTTAATACTTTCCGTATAATGAGGTCATATTGAGGACGTGTGTATGCAATCATTAACATAACCATTCCTAGACAGGGGGGTGTTTTTTTGGCATCTCAATGATCTAATCTGGCTGATTATTGGATAGACAAACTCATTTAGTTTTAAAATGAAATGAAAATCTCACACATACACACATGCATGAATATACATATATACTTTTCTCCCTGTTCTTCAATACACATCAAAGTCAAGGTCCAGCTTCAAACTATTTTTTGGGGGGGGTCTTATGTTGTCTCATGTTTTTTGATGTGGAGTGTGTGGGGGAATGTGAAAGAAGATGCATGCTTCCTCCTTCGGGTCCCTTAAAGCAGATGACCTTGCACTGAATTAGGGCAAACTCTTTGAGGGTATAGATTAACCTCGGTGTTCAAACCAACAGTTTAGCAGGTATTTTTTTAGGGGAAGACACAACTCATAGATCTAGTCCCGGGGTCTTTCCCAATTTTGGAAGACCGGTGCAACCTGTAGTCCAAACACCACATCTATACAGGTGTGACTTTTCTGACAACATCCTCTTCATTCTTTGCTGTGACTGCTTCTCCAAACATAGCAAGTGCCTGAAGTCAATTGAGGATGAGCTGATCTAACTCCTCCATGAAGCTTTCTCTTTCTGGCCCAGTGCCAGGAAGACTGAGGCCTTTGCCCGCTCAGATGGAAGCTTAAAGAGAAGCGATTTCATCTTCCAGTCCTTCGTTGGAGTATCCAGTAGACACTTGTGGAATAAAACCAGGCTAAGCTGTTGTTCTCAAACATGTTTATTTGTTAACAGTTATACATGGCGTGTTACAGAAATTAATGGAAAATTTCTAAAAATTTCACTGTTGTTGAATGTATTGTACATAAAGTTAAAAATAATGTGTCCATATATGTTAACAAACTGTCATCTGAGGTAAAGTTAAAGTAGGTCTAGAAATGTACTGCAAACAGTCATTTTCTCTTTCTCATCTTTATTAAAAAAATATGTGTCAGAATGCAGAAATTGAAATGAACCAAACCCACAGAGTAAACATTTTTTTTGAAAGAAGGTGTCCGGTACATGACATGATGGGGTTTCAGTAGACACTGGGATGAGTACGGATCATAAGGAAAGTCTCATGGCACGGGAAGATCGAAGAGCTACGGGTCATGGGGACAGAATGACAGGTGGCGTTTCCCTGGTTTCAAAATTTAAAGTGACAAATTTAGTGCTAGTGAAGGATGAGGAATTAACAGTTGTACACACGGATTTTCTATCGATCTAACTGGAACTGGGCAGACTCCCCATGGCCTTTTGGTATTGGCTCCTCGGCTCTTACTCGGAAATTCCACTGTACTCTTGGGATAGGATATGGTGATTCTGAGCTCACCCAACAGTGCTTGTTAAAACTCAGAATTCTGCCAATGATCGCATGGATGGCAGTGAAAAATCTCAACTTTATTTCCCTCACTTTCATGCATGGGCATCTTTGTTAAGTTCAGAGCCAGTTACACTTTTGATCACATTCAATGAATGATGACAAGCCCACTGGGCTGTCACTTTCTGCTAAGAAATTAACTCCAGACGGTGTACCTGAAGCAGCAACATCGGTCAGCGTTCACTTGGAACATGTCACAAGCAACCCAAAGAATTGGTATAATGGTGTGATGCTGCAAGACAAACTCAAGATAGCCATGGTGAGGGAGAAGAGATAGCACCACTTGTTTAGAATCAGAATCACGGACAACAGAGCAATGGAAGCCCTTTCCCCCAGGGGAACTGCCTATCCTACCCAAACCCCAGAAAACAGAATCGAACCGGTTTCAGGACGACTCTCACGGTCATCACACCTTTCCCATTTTCCCCTTCATGTGAAAGGATGACTTAATTATAAAATGGATGCACATTCCTGGAGAAATCACATGGACCAACAGGTGATAGTTACAGAGGGGGGTAAATGGCCCTTCTGACTTTTCTGGTTCTTTGGACCTTCCACGTTAGGATGACTTTGACATATGTTCTGTAAGGACATTTAGTCAGTTGACCTAACTGGAAAAAGAAACATTCCAGTGACCTGATGGTGTAAAATTTGGGCCTCGAGCAGTAATGATTACCTTGATTTTCGATTTTCTCTTTGTGAACAAGTATACCTTCTTTCCAATCACTTTACTTTCTTTTTGATAGGAAGAACCACAGTACACAGGCCTATTTAAGTCAATCATATCAGTGTCAATTCTACTTTCCCAATTTGAAAACCAAGTAATAACAGGTAACCCCAAATCCAGTTAATCACATGGTCCTCTAATGTTTTCTCCTTAGTGTTAAACCACTAAATTCAACATACTGAACTGCATAGGAACATCAGGAAAACACACGTGACCTGTAGAACAATTCTCTGTAGGGCAAAAATATATAGATTCTTTATGAAAAATCATGTGCTAAACATACGAACTGAACACTGCACTTTTTGTCTCATAAGTGTAAAAAAAGGAAGCTTAAACTCCTCTGTTTCACATACAGACAGTCCAGCAATCTCTATGGGGGGTGGATGGGAGTGAAGAGGTGGGAGGGAGTTTCAGAATCTGAAGGACAGGCCTTCAAAATGTGAACGTTTTCTTGGTTTCCGCCAAGGGCGGGCACTCTTGCGGAAAGGCTGCAGTCGACGGTGGGGTCACGGGCTCCCTTCCTGTTCACTAGCTGCCGATTGGCCAAGTGCTCCGGCCAGCCGTCCCTGAACTCCAGCTTCCTCCCACGTGCTCCACAATAACATCTGGGGAGAGAGCCCCATCCATCAGGTCTGTCACATCCTGCACTCAATCTGCTACCTTCTCTACAGTGTAATGGCATTATTAAAAAGCATTTTCATTAACATTTATATTTACAAAAAAAAATGGCAATTTTTTTTTCATTAGAACTCCTTAAAGCCATTTCCCTTAAATATTTAAAGAGTTTAATGGTAAGGTTTTTGTTTTTTTTTCAAGTTAGAAAATAAAAATCCCATTTGAATTTTCTGATGTACAAAAAGAGATAGAGATGAACCATCGTGATCCCGGAATCAGTTTGTTATTCTGAATATTCATGTCACCATTGTTCCACTAGAAGGTCGGTTTTAAGATCCAAAACTACATTACCAAGATTGTACCAGAATTATTTGGCAAATGACTTTTCTTTGAAAATGGCACGTGGAGAAGACACTTGTCTGCATAGCAACACAGCAGCAAGATTCGGAAAAATAAAAAATATCATTTTATTGTACTTAAGAGTTTAGAGCTTCTGAGGAAATCAGATGCGTTTTTCATCTTTCTCATCAATGGGATCTGATGTCCTTTCCTACTCACAGAATGAAGGTCCCAACCCAAAGCTGTCTTTCTTCACCAGGATGCAGAAATAGCTAAAGGGTTGTTTTGGCAACATTCTTGATCATAAGAATAACCAACCACTTATTCGTCTTGTGATTTTCAAGTTAATTCAGTTCATATGAGGCTTTTCTTTTCCAGTTAGATTTCCTCACCCATATCTAAAAAAAGTCAAAAGCAATACAAAAATTTTTACACCCATTAATTTTCAAACATGATAAAGGAAAGGGGGAAAAAATGGCAGACCAGGCCCTGTGGAGTGATGAAAAGACATCGTCATATGTCAAAAGGCATATGGATGAGGATACTGTAGTCACAGAGGACCTCTTGCTTTTGTCTAAAAGAAGTCAGTGCCAACCCTGTTGTCACTCTCTGAGGCCTGTCACTCCACATTTGGTGTCTTTACAGCGGTCAACAGGTCGAGAAATAAAAAGAGAATTATGATTTCATGTACTGGGTCATCTTAAACCCACAGTAAGAGAGCTCAGAATATTTGTCAGGTAAGCATTTGCTTGATTTGTGATTTAATGTTGGGTATGATTTTTTTATACTTTTCTGATTTTTTTTTTTTTTTTTGTGCTGCCATAGTTAGCGATAGTTATCTGCCATTGGTTGCCAAAAACTCTTAGTTCCCTCTTCCAAATGAGTTCCATTGGGCAATCATGAATTTCGTCGTGGGATGAGGTGAGGTGGAAGAATACAAGAGAGCCTGTCGCGATGCTGATTTCCATGCCAGTCTTGAAGTACCTGCCATGAGCTCACCTCGATGCTACTTCTTAGGTCTGTTGATCTGTGCATAGAGAGGCTCCAGCTCCTGGGGACAGAGGGACAAAGTGAGACCTGCTCTTTTCCAGATAGGATTTTCTGAGACAGAGACGGAGGGTTTGGGATTAGAACAGAAAGATGACAGTTTATGATGGATGACCTTAGGTAATTTTTGGATTATTTGATCATGACGCATGTCATTTTGGCAACTTCTTTTAATCATCAAGAATAACTACTCACCCAGTTTTGTCCTTGGTTTTCAAACTGAGACTGGTTTCCTAGTTAGGGAAAAAAGCATGGTATAGCAGAGAGAGCTGGACAAACTGTGTGGGCAGGATACTTGGCCTCTCTAAGCCTCAGTTTTCCCAACCGTTAAATGGGAATAATACGGTTTTTCCTACGGGGTTCTTGAGAGAATTAGAGATATTACATATAAAGCATCTGGCATAATGCTTGGCAGTAAGAGGTCTTCAGAAAATGGTAACAATCATCCTGAGTCAAGTGCACATTTCTCCAACATAGTTTTATGAATGTCTACTTGAAACCGCTGAAATTCTATTTCAAATGGCTCTTTGGTTTCCACAAGCACTGAGAACCGGGCACACTCTGGAGCAAGAGAAACAGCAATTAGGATGTTAGCTCTTAGTTAAGAGCTTCTGGGACTTGTTTCCATTCAATCTCGTGTTTTGGGGTTGGCCCGTCATTTGCCGGTACCCACGGAACTGGCTGTCCTGAGACATGCCGGGATTTTCACCAGTATAGGATAAGGCAAACCCTCAGTCCAAAGTAGATGGGAAATGATGTTTAGCCCTGTTGAAACTACTTCAGACTTCTTCATGTTGAAATGGCCCAAGGTGTGCTGGCCAAGCAGATCAGATCAGGACTCTGGTCTTAAGCATACATAGGCCCTTCCTTTCAAATTGACCTTTTGCGGTCACTCTCGGATATTTGTGCCAGAATTAAACGGACACGGTGATGTCTTCATTCTGTCATGTTTCCCTACAACCTCTGTGTTGCCACGTGAGTATAGATCCTTTCTATTCGCTGATTTTCTTGAACCATCAGACTGAACTGAGATTCTGTGAGCTCCGACTATGTGTCTGGCACCATGCTAGCTATCTTCAAGTACATAGTCTTTTTTTTAACTCATCACGGCAGCCTTGGCAAGCAGATGCTTTATCTCCTTTGCAAATGGGAAATCACATGCAGACAAGTTAAGTAATTTTTCCACGGTCCTACGGCTCGTAAGTTTGGGACATGAGACCTGAAAGTAAGTCCAGTGCTTTTTCTAGTCTATTACAACAACTGTCGTAAAAAAAGAAAAGACCAGTCCTTCAGTCTGTAGTGTATTATAGAGTGCTTCGGAGTTTACAAAGCACCCTCATGTCTTATTTTATCTGCCTAATGGTCCTGGGAGTGGCTTTTATTCTATTTGTCTCGTTTTGCAGATAACAACTGAAGGTCAGAGAAGTGGTGTGACCTCAAGGTCGTTTGCTGCACTTCATGCATTTAATAGATCATACTGCTTGCTTTTATTATAAAGTGGGAATGGAGTAAGAGAGAATTTTGTCCAGATCCATCATTTTACAGATGAAGAATCTGAAGCCTAGAGAAAGGAGTTTTTGTTTCCCCAGAGTCAAAGGTTACCTAGAAACTATGTCATGGACAGAATCCAAGACTCCTGCCATCCAATCCAAGATGTCTTCTCCTGGACCACATCATGTCTGTATTCTTCCAGGGAAAAGCATCTTCCTACCCTTTGAGGCCCCCTATTCTGTAACAGAACAGAATACCCAGGATACCGATTTCTCTATGCTTTCCACCCGTGGGACTTCATACTACTCTTGGGAATGTAAAGAGTAAGTGTAATCCTTCACCCAAATGCCTGATGACAGAAAATATGGAAGCCCATTATTCCATATCCCACCTCTGGGTTACTGCTTGCCAGGCCCTTCTGCTATTCTGCATATGTTGACCTAGCATAGTAGGTGCTCAGTGAAGGTTGGTTGGATTCACAAATGACTATGATACAGTTTCTACTTTCTTCACTGTTCTGATCACTTCGTCCTAAATACACTCCAGTTTGGCTTTATTCTCTCAAAATCTCATCTAGCAAAACCTATAGCAAGTTGATTTATTATGCACCTGATCCACTCCCTGCCAATGCTTTGAAATGTTTCAAATACCTGTTGTACGGCCAAGGCCAACCATGTAACTTTATTGTGTGTTTGTGCTCTGCGGGTGGGCTGGGTGGAGCCAAGGTAGAGTGGTGAAGTCAAGTACAAGTTCTGGGGAAAAAAACATGTTCTGCCTGTGCTGGGCTAAAGGTTGTATCTTCATCTTTCCTGGGTAGAACTGCTCAGCCCACTCTTCTTTTTGGCTACCCTAAGAAGTCAGGCTGCCTTGATCTCACCCTACAATTTGCTCTATTCTAATTTTGGAAACTAATTTATTCAACTGAGAATGACACCCAAAAACAGAAGAAGACAGCAGGCTCAGACAGGGTAATTAATGCCACACTGCATTAACTTTCTGCAGCTGAGATAAATATTCACACATCTCCTGCTTGCTGGAATTTAGCTTCAAATACCCATCACAACAGTAGTAAGGACTGCAGTCAACTCTCAATTATCCCCACTAATGAAGGGGAGCAGTGGTGTGGAAAACCCCAAGCAGCAGATAATCCCAAAGTCTGACACCGTGATGCATCATACGTTTTGGCAATAGCTTTACCTTCCTTGTTACAGAATCTTAGACTGTCAGAGCTGCAGGGGAGTAAGAAATCATTTGATCCAGAAATTTCTGCCCTGGCTTCTGGCAAGGTCGTGATGGGGTCTTCAGGCTATTTTCAATATTCCAAAGGCCTAAATGGGATCATACATTAACACAGCACCCTGTTGATATTTTTTGTTTTCTTTTGGCAGCTTTGACCACATATCTGCCCTCCTTCAAATCCTTCAAAGGCTCCCCATCACCCACAGGGTAAGGTCAAAGCTCCTTAGCTGAGCACACGAGACCCATTCATCTCATAACCCATTAGAGCTAATAAATGCCCCTTCCAGACCGTGAATCAAAGCTCAACCTTCAGGTCACGTAAATCATGTTTTTTTTTTTTTTTTTCTCCAATGTCTTTATGTCTCTGCCAGAATGAACTTTCTGAAATGTATTTGGTCATGCCATTCTCCTGCTCGAAAACAACCCTCCTGACTCCTTATTACATCAAGGAAAATGCAAACCCATCAGGATGGCACATGAGGCCCTTCCAACATGGTTCCACTTTCTTGCCCAGCCTCATCGACTTCCATTCTCTCTCCTATGCCCCACCTTGGGGTCACCTGACATGACAGGATTTTCCTAGCTCTAAGACTGTTCAGGCAGTTCCTTGTGCTTTTGGGGCCTCTCTTTGTCCTGCAACGGGAGTTCATACTCTCAGACCCAGCTCCTATATAAAGGCTTCTTGGACTCTGCAGGTAATGTGGGCCACTCTGTTCTCACTCAGAATTGGGACATGGTGGAACTCACTCTGTGGAACATACTACAAGATCACATGATGAAGTGCAAACAGAGGTCTATACAGAGCACTGAAGGAGTCTAGGACTGGAGGACTCTGCACAGGTTAGTTAACTCCTCTGAGTTCCAGATTCTTCCCTAGTAAGATGAGGCTATCCTCTCTATGAGAGGTGTGGTGAGGATTGAAGGAGAAAATATACATTGATTATCTAGCACAGGGCCTGACACATAGGAGATGCTCCAAAAAGATGAGGTCCCTTCTGTCTGGGTATGTGATTTTATCCTTCCTTTGCAGAAGGTGGTTTCAGGCCTGACGATCACTTGTAGGTGGCTTCTCCTTCACAGCACCTAGGAGCACCTGCAACTGGGCTCTGTTAGGAAGTGTAATAATGGCTCTGGGGAAGCCCAGGGAAATGGTGCAGAAAGAATGTGGAGTTAATCTAAATAAACTGGTTGCACAGCTCCGTGGATAAGAGATTTCCATATGTTTGCAGACTATTTCCAGTATGAATTATGTGCTCACGTACAGGAGCCGCGTAGAATCACGGAATTAGGGTAATAAGAGCTTATATTTACAGAAACATTGACAGTCTATCAGGACGTTCTATCTCATATACATGATCTCATTTGGGTGTCACACTGAGGCTCTACCCTGGGTATTCCTATCTCTACTGAGAGCGAAGAAGCAAGCCTCCTCCAAGCTTGGTGACTCACCCAAGGTCACTCAGCCAGCACAGCGCAGAGCTGGGATATAACCAGGTTTATTTTATTTGTTTTTTGGCTTTTTTTTAAATTGCAGTATAACATATATGGCATAGCACTTGCCATTTTAATCATTTTTAGGTATCCAATTCAGTGGCATTAATTATGCTTGCAATGTTGGGCAACACTTTCATCACCCCAAACAGACTACTCATTAAGCAGTAACTCCCCATTCCCCTACAATCTATGTTCCACTTCTATGAATTCATCTATTCTCGTTTTAAAATCAGTTTCGTTGAGGTATAATTTGCATACACTGCAATGTTCTCACTTTTAAGTGTGCAGTTTGATGAGTTTTGACAAACATACACACCCGTGTGGCCTTCCTCACCACAATCAAGCTATAGAACTTCCCAAACCTTCAACTGTGTCTTTTTCAGTCAACCCCCTACTCCAGTGCCAGCAACCACTGGTCTGCTTTCGACCACTGTAGATTAGATTTGTGTTTTTCTAGAGTTCATGGAAACGTGTCCAGGGGTCTGTAAGCCCAGTGTCCTCTCCACTACCTAATGTGCTCCCCCTTGGAGAATGTCACAGCAAGAAGGGCCCTCGGCCTGACCCTTCTTTCCTGCAGGAAGAAAGTGAGGCCCCAGACTTGAGGGCTGTTTCTCCTGAAGGTGCACTGGAAACAGGGGACAGCAGCCCAGGCTGTGGCCTCCCACTTCTGGGCCTGCTTCCTCACTCTCCCCGCTCCCAGGTGGCCCCACATTTCTGGCTCGACGAGCAGAGGCAAACAGTTTCCTATCCTGCCTTATAATGAGCCCCCCTTTTAAAGCCAAATATGCTTAGTCCTCTGCACCCCTTTCAATTTTGGGGAAATCTGGGCCACCTCTACCAAACATACGTCCCTTGAAAAAATGTTTAGTGGAGAGAAGTCTCAGCATGCTGAGAAAGGTGGTCTCCAGTGCGAGGGCCAAATGCCCCATGCAATCTGCTTGCTGACCGAGCCCGTCTATGACTAGGGGTTGAGAGCAACACCTAGCCAAGCCAGGGGTCAGACTGGAGCCACGGGTGAGCCAAAGCTTGAGTCCCTTAGCACCACCCTGCCCAGGCCACCATGAGCCCCAACACTGGGGCCCGGTTCCGTGGGGTTTTACATGTCCTGTCTTCGTAGGTGAAAAAGCTGCTGGTATAGCCAGAGAGTAGACATGAGGCTGAAATAAATAACTTAAAGTTCTACCTGAAGATGTAAAGAGAGTCATCAAAAACTCAGGGGTCTCAGAGCCAGAAAGAGCCCAGCAATCCTCACTTCCTGCATGACCTCAGGCAAGCATTTTACCTGGGCTTCAGTTTCTTAATCCGTAAAATGGGCCTTGTAACATCTACTTCAAGGGAGTGTAACAAGTAATAAATGAGCTCAATGACATGAAAGATTTTAGCAAATGCTGGGAGTCCTTGAATAAAAAGGAAAAAAAAAAAAAACCCCACAAAGCTTTCTGATCACTTTCAGCCTGAATGTCGGCCTTTCGGGGTAGAAGTCTTTCACACACAGGTTGAATTTAAGACAAATACCTTAGAGACTGACACGGCTGCCAAATACACATGCTTCCTGAGGTCTCGGGGTGCTGAAATCCATTTGGTGAATGCAGAAAAGCAGAATCTGAGTCCCTGGGGAGGTGGGGGGATCCTGCATATGTTCTGATAAATTCTGCATTTCTCCAACAATGGTGGACGCCAATTATCTGCTTTGAACATGTACATCCTTTCTTGTCCCTGTCACACAGCAGATGAAGACAAGGAAGTTGCTGACACCAACTCTCTGCCATAAGCAGAGGGTCCTGTCTAGAGTAAACCCCTGGTCATCAGGAGTGGGCTCTGGGTCTCAGGCCAATAATGTCCAGGAACCCTAATCAAGTCAGCATATTTAAAGGTCTTCTGTCCCGTCCTTTGTTGGAATAAGGACAAGTTGGGGGAGGGGTGCTGTGAGAAGATCCTGTCTGCAGATTGGGTCTTCCAGGCTCTGACCAGGTGACCCAGGCAGGTTAGGAGGTCCGAGAATGTCAGTGGGGAGAGCATATGGGAATTGTTTTACAGAAGAGAAGAACCAGAGGTTGGATATGAAGTCATACAGCTGTTAAGTTGAAGAGAAGCTGCTTAAACCCATGTATTCTGGTCTGGGTGAGAACTCTTGAGTTATTTAATCTGGGTATAGATTCAAATCTATACGAGTGAATCTTATTTCAGCAAGCCATTAACTTCTTCACCTTACCTGCCCTATCTGTGAAATGGGAATGATCAAAATACTTAAGTGGGTTCCCCGGAGGATTGAATTAGGTGATGTTTATGAAAGTGTTATAAACATGCTTGTAATTTTAAAATATATTTTATTATTAGTAGTAAATGAAAGGCATGGTGATTGTCTTCTGCAGAGTGATTCTAGAAATAGTGAGTGGGATCTAAATCAGAGGTCAGCAAGCCATAACCCATTGGCTAATTTTGGTGGCTCTCTGTTTTAATTTTTTTATATTCTTTTTTTTTTTAATTTCAATTCATTTAGCCAATATGTAGTACATCATTAGTTTTCAGTGTAGTGTTCAATTACTCATTAGTTGCATATAACGCCCGGTGCTCTCACATCACGTGCCCTCCTTAATGCCCAACACCCAGTTAATGAAGTATTTTAAATAAAGTATTATTGGAACTCAGCCACATCCATTCCTTCATGCACTGTCTTTTGCTGCTTTCCTTCTCTAACAGTAGAGTAGTTGCAACAGAGACCTAGCCCACAAAGCATAGATAGTTACAAACAGTTTGCTGACCTCTGGTCTAGATGATCAGCATATTCTGCTTGTGCCCACTCCTCTAGACCTAAAACCATATTGAAATCTTGCTGTGCCCAGTCTGGTTTTCTCCTTTGACCTCCAGATAAAATCTAGCGGCCTTCTGGCATCTCTACTTGGGTGTCTCATGGGCATCTCAAGTACAACTCAAGTTCAAAGTAAACCCGCCCTCTCTCTGCTCAAGCATGCTGTCCTGTGTTCTTTAGCACAGTGACTGGGCACCCCCTAGATTCCCAAATCAGGGATGTGGGGCTCATCCTAGGTTATGACCTCATCCTCACTTCACATTTCCCTTCAGGCTTAACCTTCTCCTGACTTCATCTTTTAAATATTTCTGGGCACCAAGCCCACCTCTCCATCCTGGCTGACCTGGCCCTTAGCCGGGCCCCTCCCATCTCCTGACCACACGACTCTCAACACCTTGGGTTGGACTTACCTCTGAGCGCTATGTCCAAGAGACAGACAGATTATTTTGTTTTTGTTTTTGTTTTCTTTTTGGTGTGGTTCCCTGGTTTAAGGCTCTGCTGTTTCATTCTATTTAAAACCGGAATAGTAACATAACATAATAATAAAAAAAAGTAACAATAATTCCAAATACATGTATTCTGCTTTCAAAGCTTACAAAACACTTTCATATTCATGATTTCTGATTTCTGGAACAGCCTGGGGAGGGAGCTGTTATAATTAATTATCCATATGTATCCATGTGAGGGACCAGGGTATCAAGGGGTTACGTGCTTGCCTAAGGTCACCTGCTTTAAAACCATAATCCAGACCTAAGTCCCGGACTCCGTGCATTTTTCTTTCTTTTTAAGAAGATTTTGTTTTTGTTTTTGTAGATTCTTCCTCCTAAAGCTGAAGTTCAGCTTTCTTTTCCTTCAAACACTAGAAATCCATCAGGTAATATTTTATGTGTCTTGGGTTCCCACTACGACGATCGGTATTAAAAACATGACAGCGACTTATTATTTATGGCAATATCTATCGTTACTAAGGGAGACAGACCAAACAATTCCCCATTGTTATAGATGCTACTTTGACTTGACAGCTGGGCAAGTCTGATAGGCAGTTTATTTACTTAGCCATTTAACCAAATAAATGTTTTCATTTTTCTTTCATCTCTTCAAAAGCTAACATTTCGCCCTTAAAATTGCTCCAGCAACACATCAGTGAAGTATAAATTACCTGCCATTCCCACACCAGCCATTACAATATTATTTTGGTTCTTTTTTTTCTGGCCCTGTTGACCCAGTCTTTCAAAGACACGTGATTTTCCCAGATGGGAGGGGAGGGGGAGAAAACGAAATAATTTCCTTTATTACTAAAACAGAAATGCTGTTTGAGATTGGTCCTGAAGCTTCCACCTGTGAGGACTGGGTCCATTTGTTCCCTCTTATTATGGTGCGAGATGGCTTTCACTTATCAACAGATGTCCCCCTACCTACTAAGAATTGTGAGGGTATTTCTAATGAAAAGCAGCTGGAGATAAAATGCAAGAGTGATAAGAAGGACGAGACTCCTGCTTTCCAACTGTATGAAGACAGAGGGGAAAGGAGAGCCATGGATGTGGCTTTCCCTGCATGGTATCCCTTCTTCAAATGTCTGGAAAGGCACGAAGAAATTGCAGTCAGTAGATTTCTAGTTGGGTGATTGAGTTAATGTGGCAGAGGCGGAAGGGTCAAATGTGGCTTGGGCTGCTAGTGATGGAAGGGCCCAGGAAGGCTCACTTGGACTTCCCTGGCATCAGCCTGTTGGCATGGGATTCTTGACAGGCAACTGTGATGCTGCCAAGCTTAGTGTTCAAAGGGAGAAAACTGTTTCATTGAAGATTACAGGCCAGGCCTTTCGGTGGGGGGAGCTATTGATTATGACTTATAAGTCAATATAAGACTGCTCATTTTTTGGAACGGAGAGGTGGCTGTGAGACCCTCATGGGGCGGGGGGGGGATTATGGGACTGGGCAAGCCAGAGAGCTAAGATACTAAATTTTTCTTTTCCTACTTTTTTTTCCTCCAAAACTGTTTTGAGGCATATTGAAAATTAATTATCTGAAGATAGGAGGTACATAGCAAAACCTCCCAGCCAATGGCCTGGGTCCTTATGGTATAACTTATTCCTTATCAAGGCAAGATGTATAAAATCTAAGGTACTGGGAACATTTACTGAGCATGTATGACGATGGTCATGCTGGTGATGATGACAGCTACCATCTACTGGGTGCTTTCTATGTGTCAGATGCTGTGCTTACCTCATTTCGTCCAAACAACATCCCTTTGAGGAGGACACTGTTTTTATCCTTATTTTCAAAAATAAGAGAGCAAGTTATTATGAAATCTCATTAGGGTCACAATTCTAAACTCAGTTTTGCTCCAGAGCCCAGATTTTTAAGCTGAGCGCTGAGTGTCTGTCTCCATGCTAGAGACTCAACTGCTATCTCTGCTAACCTAGCAGATAATAGAAGCCTCTTC
This sequence comes from Leptonychotes weddellii, assembly GCF_054177405.1. NCBI lineage: Eukaryota > Metazoa > Chordata > Mammalia > Carnivora > Phocidae > Leptonychotes > Leptonychotes weddellii. The sequence goes on from NC_138372.1 coordinate 42,067,059, forward strand.
TAGCAGATGAAGAAACCAAGACTCAAAAGAAAGTATGGTTCTTGCAAGGTTTCCTGCTATTAAGTAGCTGAGCTAGAATCTGAATTCAAGTTCCAAATCCTGAGCTCTTCCTACTGTCCCATGTTCCGTCCATTTACAAGTCAGCCATGGCTTGGGGTTCTGGATGGAGCATCAAACATGTTAGAGGCTGAGGCCCCAAGAAACAGTTCAGCTTGTTTGTCTCAAGCTGAATAGGCTCATAAAGACGAGGGTTTGATACATGGATCTGCAAATGGTGTAAGTCATCTTTGTTTTCTAGAAGAACTTCAATTTTAGGATGATGTTAGCTGTTGTACCGATGAATGGCTCTTGTCACCTCTAGTTCATTCATCAAATTTTTCAAGACAAGGTTGAGCACATGAAATAAAACATACACGAGGGGTAGAAAACCTCTTGGGGAATCTTTCCAAGGCATCCACCCATAATCCCCAGCTCTTCTCCTTTCTGGAACATTGACTTTGCCTTTAATTCACCAGCTTCCCAAATAGCTTTGCAGGACTGAATTTGTAGAGGGGTATTACATGGCTTTGCGTGGCATGATGTGTTATTATATACTATTGTACGAGTAGAAAATGTGGCAAAATATACAGTATGTTAAGTTCTTTAATCATAAAATCTATTAACAAAATACACTTTCCAAACACTGTATTAGTTTTCAATAACGTCAAAATAACTTCCATGTGAACTGAGAATGATTTTGAGGCAGCCTCAGAATCCATTCATGAACGGTGAAAGCTATTTACCATTTTAATGGCTCTGACCATGCTGTTCAGGACTAAAGGAGGAGCTCTGTGGGTACAGCCTTGGAGTCCTACACATTTACGGAAAACTAGGAAAGTATCTGAAAATTGGACACATTTGTCAAGGAGTGACCTCAGAAATCATGTCTAGGGAACGAGGTGTACTTCTGTCTCCTGAGAAGGTTTGCTTCATCAGCTCCTCTTTCTTCCGATCAAATCAGAGGTATTGAAATTCAAGGGCCAGAAGCCACTTCCAGTAAATGTAAGTACACTTCTTTCAAAGTAGCTGCTGATGGAATCTGAAGTGGTTCAGTGGTGAGCCATGTGCCTTAGCACAAGTGCAAACAGCAGAGCCTCCAGCGAATGCTACATGTCTTTGAGCTTTGAGTTTCACTCTTACATTACATCAGCCCTCCTGGCCACACAGAATGGGCTAGTGTGATTGTACATCTCTAGCCATCTAATTTCAAGCACTGCTTGGTTTTGCCTCTTAGCCTGGCTTCTCAGGATGTTTGGCTGGTGACCTCTTTAGATCTGTGGAGTGTAGGCAAATGCAGTGGTGCTTTGCTTAAAAGATGAAAGCATCTGGATCACACCACACTGAGAAATGAATCAGTGTGGGCAGAATGTGTCCATCGTGGAATGTTGATGCTTCGTGAAACTGAATCCACGTTGAGTGACAGGGACCATGCCTCATTCTATTACAGAACGTATCATTAATAAAAGAATATGACCATTCCCCACTCCTCACCCCTGCCTCTACCTAGCAGTGTGTGTCAAAGGTCATGCATCCATGAGGAGACACAAGATGGCAAACAGCAGGCAAGGAGAGATGGTGCGAACATTGGGGATGTGACTTCAGAAATGGAAGGACAAACCAAGGGGAAAGCAGAGACCTTAAGGATGAAGTAGATAAAAAGAGCGGATACCTACCCAGACCTGTGCTATCTAGCTACCAGCCTGCGGACTTATGTTATCACCACTGGGCTCCCCACTGGGCTCCCCAAATGGATCACTGTTGGATGAGGCCTGTGATCCATCAGGCTAGAACACAAGAAGATAACACTTTTTTTTTTTTTTTGTCTTTTCAACAATGGAAAGCAAAAGACAGCTGGGCTTATTTTCATGCATACATATAATCAGTTATTTTAAAGGAGACAGGGACCGCAGTTGGAGGGCACCACACCCACCAACGCGGGAACATGCGGGAACGACTTCACGAAAGGACATTTTTCAGCTGCTCGTTCGAACATCGAAGAAAGCCCCCCTAGGAGCCCCGCTTAGCACTTGAGACTCTGAGCCAGCATTCTTTCCTATGCGGGTTTCCTTGCCCACTGTCCATTTCAGATACAGCGGTTTTAAGTTTAAGGAAAAGCAAACCCAGAAAGAACAGATGGTCACTTACAGCTTCTTGCTCTTCACTTTTGCTGGGACTTTCAAAGCCCTCTTCGAAGATGTCATCTGTGGTGGGATCGCTGGCGTGGGACGCAGATGATTTGGATGGAGAGCTCTGTCGAGGGGCTGGGGTTGGAGCTACATAGAAATGAGGCACAAGGAGGGAACAGAGTTAAGTGGCTGCAACCGTGTACCTCCCCCTCCAAGACCTCGGGGATCTGGTTATAATCGAGTTAAGTCCAGCACTCTGCTTTCTACCCTGAACACCTCATCTGTACATATTTATCTTGTCCTGTCCCACACTTGACAGGTAGGAGTGGGTGCCCATGGATGGGGCTAGCGTTGGTTCTCCAAGATTGGCCCTTGGATCGGCAGCATGAGCAGATCCGGGAACTCGTCACAGATGCCGTCTTGGACCCCTGTCCCAGACCTACAGGCTCAGAAACTCTGTGTTTCTACACGCTGAAGGTGAGAATCACTGAACCAGTTTTTCTTTCTTCTCTCTCTCTTAACATCATACATGTACTTCAGTAAGAATAAATAGATCAGAGGACAGCGATATGCATTTATTGAGAGCCTTCTGCATGTTGGATACTGTCAGAAACTTTATGGACGGTATCTCTAACCCGCATAAAGCCTCTTTGAGGTAAGGGTGATCCCAGTTTCACGGCTAAGGGAAGTGAGGTCGCTAAATTGCTCAAGGCCCCATAGATGGTGGCTGGTGGAAGCAGGCTTTGTATCCTTACACATGGTAGGTGTGTGTAGAACACGTGTTGAATGACGAGTGCCTCTGTGATGTGGGAAAACGGGAGGTTGCTGCTGACAACTTTATCCCTCACTCCATAAAGACATGCATCTTCTGTCCTGGACTTCCCACATGTTCTTCCTCCCATTTGTTCCAGAGGTTAGAACAAATATGCCATTTGAAGCTATTTTTCTTTAAATAATTTCTAATTTGGCATTAAAACGCCAGTCACTGGCTCAGCCCCAAGTGAGGAGGTGGTGTGGCTTGATTTAGTAGCTAAATTTTAAATGCCACTGCCCACCCCCCATCACTGCCCAGAAATTCCAAAATCTGGCTGCTTTTCAGACAGCAAATGATTATCAAACTTAGTGAGAGTACCTTTTGCCTTGATGGATTTATAGTTGAGTACCTTTTGCCTTGATGGATTTATATTTGAGTACCTTTTACCTTGATGGATTTATATTTAGAAGAACGATGCTATCTGCTGTGTGCCCAGTGAGCTGGGCACAGTGCTCGGCATTTTGTACTCACTGCGTTCTCTAATGCAAATATGGCGAAGCAGTGTTGGACCTACTGTTCTTTCCTGATGAAGAAACTGCCCTCCGAGAGGTGAAGGGATTTTCTCGGGGTCAAGAGAGCCATGGAACAGGAGTGCTGGGATTTAACACAGCTCTGTCTACACTGTCCGCCCAGCTGTGAGCTTTTGGTCCAACTGATCCTCTACTCAAAACATTCTGAAGGTGATGCTCATGGATAAAAGGATATAAAGACTGGTTTCACTCACTTTCTTTACAATAAAACATTAATTTTTTTTAATTGAAAAGGAAGTCTGTTTTGTTTTATGACATGATTATGGAACCGACTCGCTCTAGTGGGTTTAAGTGAGGTAAGCAACACGAGAACACCCCGATGCTCGACAGCTGTTGAATAAGTGTTAGTGTAACTGGATTCCAAATTGGGTTTGAAGTGGCCTATTGCTTATGGAAGGCTGAGAACCCAGCCTGAGCTGCCAGCTGGAGAGAGGTGTACTGGTCCTACTTATCAGATGAAATCAATCGGAAGCCTAATTAGGAGTTCACTTACGCAAGTGTCTTAGCCTTTAGAAGGTTTTTCTAGAATACCTGTATAATCTAAAAGAGTGGTTCTAAATTTGGGGCAACTGAAATCCTGGGGGCCATTTGGCAAAATCTCGGGTCATTTTTGACTGTCAGGACTAGGCGGACAGGATGTGTGTGCTTCTGGCATCTAGTGGGTGGAGGCAGGGAGGCTGCTCAACATCCTCCAAGCACAGGGCACGCCCCACCACAAAGCATTACCTGACCCCAAATATCAGTAAAGCCCACGTTGCAAAACCTTGCTCTGAAACACAACAGTGACTGAGTGGCCTTTGTTCTGTTCATTTCAACCTCTACGACTTCTCCCAAATGTCTCCCATGCGCTAGACGCCATGCTAGCCCTACGAGAAGTGTACGAATGACTAGGACACATTTCCTGCCCTCAAAGAACTGAAACTTCCCTTTTATTTGTAGCTGGCACTCAAGCCCATTGCAAGAGAGACACTTGCTTTCAAAAGATGTTTGCTTATTTATGCGTGGCTCTCATTCTCTCAGCATTTTGTTTTTTATTCATTATTCTTCACTGAGACCCTGTGACTTAGAGCTAATAGAGATGCCTCCACTATGGAGATCATATGGCCTGAGTGGGAGTAGGTTGTTTATATACATAGAAGGCATTCCTTTTCAGAACTGCCTTCCGAACCTGGCTGAAATGACACTACCTAATTGTGTTAACATTAGATTTTTTGACAGTTCTCACTATTGGCCAAGCAGTGATCCCTATCATCTGCGACAGTAATGAAAACGCCAAACTCATTGTTCCCTGAGACTTTTCTCTTTCTTATCAACTGTCAAGGCACGAGCTGAATTACCGGACACCTTTCCGAGCATATGCGTGCTCAAGTGTATCTGGATTCTGGTTGGCTGCGTGGTTATGGCTTTCTGGATGCTTGCAGCGGAAAAGTGAGCTGGGACAGAATCACTGAATGCCTCAACTAGAAGGAGGCACACTGCTCATCCAAGCCACTGAGGCCTTTTACCCATGACACAGCTGAGGTTAAGAAATGTCACACGTTTGCCCAAAGACAATCCTGGTCCAGGGATTCTGCTCAGAACCACTCCATATGCAATCATAATGGTGACAACAATACTTTAAACTCGGTGAGGTATACAGTGTTTCAGTACATGTACCACTGAATCCTTTTAATATCCCTTAGCCTAAGACAGATGAGGAAATTGAGGCTCACAGAAATGACTTGCCCATAGGCACAAAACTAGGAAGTGATAAATCTGCTCTCCGGGTTCCCAGTCAAGAGCTTTCTGCTTCACTACTATTTTTTCTCTTTGACTACCCAAAGCCTTGAGCCAAACTCTGGCTTCAACTATACCAGTTGGATGAGACTTTGTGGCTGCTCCTTTTCTCCCCTAATTTTTCTCTTCATCTTAGTTTTCTACTCTAATTTTTTTGCCCTCGTTCCCCAGACTTCTAAAATTCATATTCACCATTCATTTCCATTTCAATAAGCCGCACAATTCAATCATCTGTGTGTCATAAAGGAGGGATACTGAATGAATGGAGAGATGAGCAAATCAACAAAAACATAAGCAGCAGAGTGACTGGCAGAAAAATAACAGGTCTGTATTTGATTCTACTACTCTCCTTGTCCTTGAACCTCACTTTCGTTATTGGCCCAACAGGTCTAACGAAACCTGTAATAAGCATTGTTATGAGTATAAAGGTAATAAAAACAATGTGTATGAAGTAGATACACGTAATTGGTAACTATTATTAGCAGTAGTAGTAACATAAAGAGGCCTGTCGAATGTGAACTGAGATGAGGTCTCGGACTCCAGAAACAAAGCATCACTCTCAGTGGATTTACGTCTCCGCAGAAGGGCACTCACGTGAGTTGGTTGATGGCGTGGTAGAAGTCACGGGGGTCAAATTCAACTGGGAGATGTCAAAGTCATCACAGTCGTCTGTGTCCTGTGCCACCCCGACTTTGTTGAAGTAACTGGAGAAGGCCTCTGAGGTACAGGTGAGGGAGGGTTGGTCGGGTTTGCGGGAGGGCACGGGCGGAGGCTGGGCCATCTGGAAATCCTTAAACATTTCTTTCCCCATTTTCTGTCTGGGCGTCGCGGTCTGTGGACTTGCCCTGGTGGAGTCACCCGTGGTTGGGACGGCTGCAAGGGGGGTGAGGGGACCTTGGAACATGGCGGCTGGCAAAGGCATAACAGTTTGTGTGGGCATGAAGGCGGCTGGCGGGAACTGCCCGGCCACAGCTGGCCAGGGCTGCTGAGTGGCGGGGAAGAGACCCGGCTGGCCCCAGGCGATGGGCTGAGCCCCCGGCATCACCTGAGCGACTGGTGGCTGAGCACCCATGGCGATCTGCTGTTGGACGAGGGGCTGCTGGCCCCAGAAGGATGGGAGGACGGCGCCCATTGCAACATAACCTGGAAGGGTGAAAAAGAAGAGTCAGGCACCTGGGAAAAAAAGAATTCATGGATTCGAGGGATCGGCAGAAAGATACGGTATCAGGCTCTGCGCCACAGACCGGGGACAAGGATGAGTAAGACAAAAGTCCCTGCTCTCTTGGAGCATTCCTTCTAGAGCAATGGGCAGGGGAAACCTCTCGAAGGAGGTGATTCGTAAGGGGAAACTAGAATGTGGTGAGCGAGCAAGCCAGGCAGAAATCTGGGAGATAATGGTGATGCTGCTATAACCATTCAAGGTTTCTGACCCCACACAGCCTCAGGTGCTGGTGTGTCTCAGTGGAAAAGACAGAGGACTAGAAATCGGGCCCATGTGGGTTTGAGTCCTGCCTCCCCTTCTCACCAGACCGACCGCTTAAGCTCTCTAAAAGTCAGGCTCTTTGTTGGAAGCCGGGTTGTAAGATCGTCCTTTTCAGCATCGAAGCCAGGTGCCAAGGGTAGAAGAGTCGGGAGTGTCGGGGTTTTGAGGCTTAGGTTAACATTCGGACTGCCCCTTCTCACCTCTGGAATTGATGGAGAGCTCCACAAGCTCTCTCGTCCTCTATCTCCTTATCTGTAAAATGGGCACAGAATACCGTCTGCCTCACGGGCTCGGTTTAAAGACAAACAGAGAGGACCTATTTGAGGTAGAGTACTGTACCTGACACAGAGTGAGCATTCAGTAAATGTTAGCACTTAGTGGGATTTGAATCAGATAGAGCCCAGAAAGTACGTAATACCTTGCTTGGTCCATAGCAGCCAGGCAATAAATGGTAGCTCCAGGGATTATCATACATTATTAACATATAACTGTTATGACGCCAATTTTAGGTGACTGTCTACTTACTCAGGAGCCCCTCATAGAGTGGCAAAGGTTGGGTACCGCACAACTCCAGGGGTCTACGCACATACATTACCATGTTAATTGTTGGCTGTGCTAATTCCTTTCAGATGAGATATAATCGTTTTAAGAAGAGCACAAGTAACACTTCTCACAGTAGCAAGACTAACACAGATAACTTTTTCCACTTATTAAGTGCCTACACTGTTCTAGGTTCAGCATTTGGTGCTTTACATCCTCACAAAATCCCTACAGAGTGGGTATTACCATCCCCACGCCAGGGATAAGGATATTGGTGCTCAGAGAGGGGAAGGCTGTGCTTGGGGTCACGCAGCCAGCATGAAGGGGAATCAGGATCTGAACTGAGGTCACCCGTCCCCAGAGCTAGTGTTCTTCCCTCTGCATCACACTGCCCCACCCAGATGGCCAAGACCAATTTCTGACCTTTGCAAAGTGCACCTGGCCTGGTCACCCACCTGGGGTTGCAGCAAACTGTGGGTGGGCCCAGAGAAACTCCCAGGTCCTTCCAGTGACCCCTGCCCTTCCCTGAGGGCCACGTAACCACGTGCGTGTGCAGCTGAGCCCGGGAGACAGATGCCCAGGCCGGGCAGAGAAGAGGAGGGAGAAGCTGGGTTGGCCTGACCTCTCAAAACCAGCCTTTTCATGGCTGTCAGAAGGAGTTTGCTTGTGTACAGCAGTGAGGCTAGGAAAAGAAGAGTGGGTGCAGGGTAGCCTAGGAACTTCCAAAGGGAAGGTGGGCAGGCACTGTGGCACTGATCATGTGTGTCCTGGGTGCTGTCAGGGACTCTGGGAAGCCCAGAGAAACTGTGTGCGGTTTTACCCACTGCCTCCCTCATGCTCCAGCCTCAGATCCCCTGCCCTACAACTGATGGCTAAGGAATGGGGACAACATTCCACATCCGGCCATTTCCTTGTGAGGTGAGAGGAGGTTCCAGACAGGGCACACGGGCTTCTAGCGGATGAATCCAGCAGGATGCTGGACATGCTCTTACGGAGTGTCGACAAGCCAAACAGACCATATCCTTATGTGATCACTTAGCCCTGGGCCCTGAAGAAAGAGGGGTGACGAGGTGTTGGTGCGGACATTTCAGACCGGAGAGCTGCTTGCATTGCCTCTCACCTCACCTGTCACATCGTAAGGCAGTGACTTGAGCCTACCAACAGACTAAGAATTCCGCAACTGTTTTTCTCTTTTTCTGATTAGCTTTGATGGGGCCCACCGGTTCTCAATGGGAGTGCTATCGCCCCCTGCGGGGGATGATGAGGACATTTGCGGGGTGTATTTTGGCTGTCAGGATAACTTGTTAGAGGGAGACACCACCTGCACTTAAGAGGAGGAGAGCTTGGGTACCTGATATCCTACAGTGGGTGAGACCAACGTGCGCAACGAACAAGTCCCCCACGTTCTGTCTACGATTATTTGAGTATGGGCTGGACTTTGAATTACCTAGAAATTCAAAGTTTCTTTGCATAGTATTAGTGCACTTAGTTTTCCAGGATTGTAACAACTGTGTACATTGAGGGCCGTCTGTATTTCGTTTTGTTTGGAACACGGTCAAGATTTGCTCACCATTTGGGGAAGCTGTGGTTCCTGACAGAAACCCTTCCCATGGGATTCGGGCCAACACAGCGTTCCGGGGTCCGTCTATACCTGCAGTGACTCTGTTGATAGGTCTACACACCTGACCACTTAGTAGGACCTCTAGTGTGGATGTGCCTGGGTATTTTCCTTATTGAAATAGATAGCTTTTTATTAAAAATGAGCTTTTAAAAATTTCCTCCTTATATTCGAATGACGGCATTATATTGATTTTTAAAAAACCGTGTGGCTAAGTTATATTATCTGTGAATTTCATTTCAAGAATTTAAAGGAGACATTACAAATATCTGTCCTAAAAAGGGGGCACTGGGTCTGACGTGGTGGAGACACGGATCTTTCAATGCCCATTTTGGTGAAGGGATGGAAGGTTTCAGCCTCCAGCCAGGCTGTCTCTCATTTTGCTTCCACCGGAGGACTGCTCTAAAATGCAAATATAGTGTCTCATTGTCTGGAGTAAAAGGTTCAGATACCTTAGCTTGGCTTAGGAGCCTTTAGGGATCAAGCCCCTTCCCAGCTCTTCAGCCCATTTTCACTGGCACCTTTGCCCTGCAGCAGTTGCAAATACAAACCGCTCCCCCCCTCCCCCCCCCGCTCTCTCCATCTCTGCTGGTGCTTCGGCCTGGGAAGCCACCCCTACCTCACGTGGCTACTCCTTACGGACTCTCTGAGAATCCGCTCAGCGTCGCTGCTGCTGGGTGCCTTCCCTGCCCTCTGGACTCCACTGGTTCTCCTTCTCTGGGCTTCTGCAGACCCCAGTGTTCATCTCTCTGATGGCACTTGTCTCACTGTGTTGTAACTGCCCAGTCGTCCTGTCTTCCCTCCTTAGACAAGAAACCACCTGCTAGCAGAAACCCTCTATCTTTTCTTTCCCTGTCCTCTGTGTCTAGCGCTGTTTGGAGCACACCTCAGCTGCTCCATAAATGCCTGAGACTGGAGGCAGTCTCTGTAAATGTGAATGAGTCATAGTGGAGTCAATGCCTTCGCTGCATTTTGCCAAGTATACAATTCAACTCCAAGACTGGCTGAGTGCTGGGAGGTCTAATGATTCTACTGTTGGTGGCAGGTTTTTCTTTCCCCCTGTCTTTTTTCTCCCCACAAGGAACCAACAGATGGGCTGTGCACACTTTTCTGGAGAGAGCTATTAGCGTGTCTCCTTGGCTTCATGCCATCTGCTTCAGACCCAAGGACAATATTCAGAAGAAAAAAAAACAGCACAGGGTAATTGGGTACCATGTTCGGGGACTCGCAGGTCTCATTCGCTTTTCCGGGGGGGGGGGTCTCTGCAGCCTGGGCTCTCCCCAGACCTGTGAGCTCAGGTTGTCTGGCCCCATGACATCAGGCATGCCCGAGGGGACCCCTTGGTGGCAGGCTGCGGCAGCCGTGGACAGGGCAAGCCACTCGGTGGCTGCCACAGCAGCCACTTAGCAGCTTAGTAACATTTACTCATTAACGTTCAGCAGCAGAGGGAGGAGGTGCCACGGAGCATCTGTTTATGCCACGGAGTTCAGATCAATCATAAATCTCCTTGCCGTGAAGTGAGGGGAACACCTGCATTACTGCCTTGCAGTTAGATTTTTAAGGACGGCTGAAAATTGCAATTCATAACCAGATGCTTGCACCTGGGGATACCTCATTATCTGAATTAAAAGAGCAGACTAAAATGTGAGAAAAACACTGAAATCTAAGGGACTCCCCCAATATGTATGCAGAACTTGGATGGTAATGCTTATTTACGTGATCTCATTCATTCATTCATTCATTCAAAAAGAGCCCTATTGGGTATGAAGCACTGTTTCAGTCTCTGGAGACGTGGTGAAGAACAAAACATTAAAAAAAAAAAAAAATCCTTGCCCTCGTGGAACTGACACTTTTGACACTGATCCTTGCAACAAGCCTCTGTGTAGTTGGTATCAGTATCTCTTTACTCTGTGTCTGAGATACTGCAGCGGGCTGAGGGGAAGGCTTGAGGCAGCTACCACAGGGCCTGGGGAGCAGAGCCGGCGCTCCTAACGGACAAGCTACAAACACCTGTTGACTGCTTATAGAACCACCACCAGGCACTGTTCTAAATGTTCCACTATGTGTATTAACTCATGCAATCGTCAGACCAGTTCTGTACAGTGGAATTACCATCCCCATTTTACAGATAAGCTCCCTGAGGCTCAGAAGAGATTTAGCTGAGTATTATACAGTTGGCTAGTGGCAGGGTCTGTATTTATACACAGTACATTCTCTAAACCCCCAGGCCAGCTCTGCCATGCACAGTTAAGAGGCCAAAGATCTAACCTTTATTACACGGATGTTTTTCTAAATATTCCAAAAAGGCTAGAGGAAGAAATATAGGTAGGACATTTTCTTCTACTTTACAAATAGGAGTCATAATAATAATAACGGTAGCAACAACAGCTATTTGCTGACTGAAGCCTCTATGGGGTCCCAGCAATTTTCAAGGTGCTTCACTTTGTTTTCTCATTTAATTCTCATGGTATCATTGCAAGGGAAGTATTATTTTTGATTAATTTATAAAGATTTAGAAACTCTGGCTCTGGCAGGTTAAGTAATTTGCTCAGGAGTTTAAAATGTACATAAATAGATGAGCCCGGATTCAAACCCAGCCCACTGGATGCAAAATCCCCCAGCAGCCCATCCATTTTACTGCAAACCGCGGTTTGTGTCCCTGGCTCCCTGCCACCGGCTGGACAATTGGGGACAGGCAGATGGAGCCTCAGTGTCTGCAGAGACTTTTAGGACCGGTTCAAGGAGGAAAAGGCTGACAGTTGATTACCCACTGAAGTCTACTTTTGTTCCTCAGTCTAACTGACGTAGAAGCAGGAGCGTCGAGAAGCAAAAATGTGCTCATTGAAATTAATTTCACACTTCCATTCTAAACATTGAAGTAGTGGAGGTAATCTATTGGTAATCTATCGATACATATATATGTATATATATATATTTTTTTTCTTTTTTAGCAGCTGAAGAAACTGAATCTGGACATGAAGTGGCTTGTCCGTAGTTTGCAACACGGCTGGTCAAGGAGCAAGACTGAAACCAGGTCTTCAAAGCCCTGATGTGACACACAGGCTCAGAAGCAGTCATGTGCATGGCATGGGCAGGTCCTTGAGGGCTTTTATTCACACATTAGGACCGGGAGCTGTGTGACTGCGTCACTCTCATTTACTCCTTGCCTAGAGCCTAGAGTACTCTTCACCCGGACATCTTCTTGGCTTTCTCCCTCACCCCTTCTAGTCTGCTCAGAGCTCACCTTTGTATGAGCCCCTCCCGACCACAACTTCCATTTACACGTGTCCTCCACCTGCTCCAAAGCCCCTACACTCTGCTCTGCATTTTTTCTGGCCATACCACTTACCGTTCACGGACTTATTATGTAAGTTACTAATTTTTATGTTGTTGCCTCGTCTCCCCAACAGAAAGGAAGCTCTCTGAGGGCAGGACCTGTGCCTGTTATATTCACGGACACACCCCAGGCTCCTAGAACAGGGCCTGCCTCATGTGGATACTCAGGGGGTATTTGTGGAATGAACACGTCTGCAAGTTGGTGAGTTTGGGGCCTCGAGTTCCCATTACCTGCTATAATGAGGGCAAAGTATGTGTAGTCTCAACGCAGGAAGGTGATACATTTCTGATGGAAAACTGTTATTCTTCTTTGAAAGGACGTATTCTATCACACTATTCCCAAGGAAATTTTAATACCCACTTTAGGTAAGGAAAACTAGTCAGCACCACTGTCCCATTTTAGGGATGGATAAACAGATTTGACCGGGAAGCTTAGCCAATGAAACATCTGGGTTACTTGCAGATTCTAAAGTGTTAGTTAGAACCATTGGCTACCAACCTCTTTTGCTTCTGAAAGTTCATAATGATCTCTGGGCTCATGGGGAATAATTTTAACCATTTCAGAATAGAGTATGAATTTTTACTTCACTTTGAATAACAGCAAGGTTCATTTGGTGTCAAGAATTTTCTTCTAACGCTATGTAATGAAAATTATTTATAGAAAAATGCAAGAAGACGTGTATTTGAAAATATTCAGGCTCAGGGCACCTAGGTGGCTCAGTCGGTTAAGTGTCAGGGACTCTCGATTTCAGCGCAGGTCATGATCTTGGTATTGTGAGACTGAGACCCATGTCATCAGACTCCACACTCAGCAGGTAGTCTGCTTGAGGATTCTCTCCCTCTCCCTCTGCCCCCTCTCCCCCGCTTGCATGTGTACACTCTCTCTCCCTGAAATAAATTAATACATAAAAATTAAAAAAAAAGAAAATATTCAGGCTCTATTGGCTGTATATAAGAACAAAATAGTAGGATGAAGCGACAGATTTCAAATATGTAGCTAAAGAAAGAAAACAGTCTTTAAGGCTCTCATGCATGTAAAGAGTGGAATACCATCTCTGGCCACGTTCCAACTAGAGTGGCCTGGCTACGTGGAGTGCCTGATGCCATGAAAACAAGTTAAGATATCTGAGATCCCACCAATTTGTGCTTCACCTGAAATACTGTCACTATATATATATATATATATATATATATATATATATATATATACACACACACACACACACCTTTCTCCATAAAACAGGAGAAATGCTACCTACCTTTAAAACAGCTATGATAATGAAGCGAGATCATGCATTTAAATCACTTAGTACCAGGCTGAGGCACATTAGCAGGTGCTCAGCAAACAGTGGCCAATATCACAACTCTCTGGTTTGAGCCCCTGCCCCTTGGGGGTGTTTTTCAGGCCAAATTCTTCCACGATATGTGGCTTTCATCCTTTAGAGGTGGTTGATTTAAATTGACACACACCCACGCCGGACCTACTGTGCACCTAGCTCAGGGCTTATCACTTAATACATGGTAAATGTATTTAAATATATGTGTGTGTGTGTGTGTGTGTGTATAATATATTCTATATATCCCCTCTCTGGGCCTCAGTTTGCTCATCTGTAAATATATATATTTACCCTGTTGTAAAAGTAGTGTATATATATCTTAAAGGATGCTTAGAAAGCAGAACCTTCCAAATCACTAAGAGCCCCATCACCTTCCCAAATTCACTGTTAGCAATTTGCTCTGCCCCTCAGCATCCCACTTTGCATGGAGAGCCTCCCCATTCTTGAGTCTCTACCGAAGGAGCAGACACGTCCTATCAACCAGATCTCCAGAGGTCTGTGGGGGCTCCTACCCCCACCTGCCATCCTCCCTCCCTCTGGCTGAGATGGACAGGAGGAAATGAACTTGTGCCGATTTGCATGGCTGGGTGTGCACGGAGCTCCTGGAAGCTGTGTACGGAGTAACCTAGCATCTTGACTTTTCCAGGTGAAAGGCATCACTGAAATCCAGCCTACAGCATACCACGGGTTTGTAAATACTCCCTGCCTCCCAATGGTGGCCTCTTAATGTCACCTGAAGAGTCACAAGGAGAGGCTGCTAGCTCCACAGGTATTCTGGCATAATTTGACAGCTGGTTCAAGTCAACCCTGTCCCTTCCTTGACGGGCGGAGGCCGAAGGAAGGAAGCAGGTGGAGGACAGCTTACCTGAGGGTACAGCAGCAGTGCCGAAAGGTACAGAACTAAACATGTCTGCACTCGCCGGAAGTGTCTGAGATGAAGACGGGATAAAGGCATCACCTGGAGTTGCAGGAGTCTGTCAGACAGAGAGAGGCAGAGGGCGCGTGAGGCCGCCGGGAGACCTGGCTCGGCAGTCGTCAAGGATGGGAGGCAGCAGGTGCAGGAAGTAAGGGATGGCGGGGCGGGGGGTGGGGTGGGGTGGTGCTGCTGCACAAGCCAGTCATGCTCCAAGCCACCGATGTGGTGGGCACACCGGGAGCCAGCTGTGGACGCTGACCATAAAACAGGAGAAATGCTACCTACCTTTAAAGCAGCTGTGATAATGAAGCGAGATCATGCATTTAAATCACTTAGTACCAGGCTGAGGCACATCAGCAGGTGCTCAGCAAACAGTGGCCCGTATCACAACTCTCTGGTTTGAGCCCCTGCCCCTTGGGGGTGTTTTTCAGGCCAAATTCTTCCACGATATGTGGCTTTCATCCTTTAGAGGTGGTCGATTTAAACTGACACGCACCCACGCTGGACCTACTGTGCACTTAGCTCAGGACTTGTCACTTAATACATGGTAAGTAAACAGCCTGACTAAATGCACAAAAAAAGCTTAGCGACTAGAGCAGAGACCCTTGTCTCCTGGTGCCTCCCAGAATTCTGCCTGAATCTTTACGTGCAAAGAAAAATAAATATTTTCAAGAAGATGATAAAAAAACGGAAGCCTGAGAAGCAGGGAACGCTACAGTGCCTGGCCCACGCTGGAATCCGAGAGAGGTCTGTTGCAGGAACTGGTGGGTAAGGTGAAGGGTACCGAAATAAACAGACAGAAGGGATACCGAGGGGTACTCAAAGAAAAGCATGAGTACTCAGGGTTTTAAAGGCCCACACCCATTCACAGCAGCCTTTCGCCTAGAAACTATGTCTATTCGATGCCATAATAGCCTTCTTTTTCTTTTCCCTTTGGAATAGACTGAGGCAAGCAATTAATCCTGAAACCATGGCAATTAGACAAGGCCAGTTTTAGACCAGCAGCCTGCGGGAGGAATGGCACTGTTCTGGGGATTATTAAATACCCATTGGGACTGCACTTGGGTTCAGGGCCAGAAACACAGCTGGGAGCTGCCGTGTTAAGCACTTTTAAGCACCATCGACGCCGTTCTGTTTCCCCCACGTGACCCTGGGCGAGTCCCATGCCCTCTCAGGGCCTCAGTTTGCTCATCTGTAAAATGAAGGGGATTGGTTAGAAGATCTCTTCAGGCCTTTCTAGCTCCACAGCTGGAGTTTCTAAGTGCTCGAGGTGCAGCTGTTACCCCTGGGACAGAGGCGAGAAGGAGACTGGTCAGACCTGTCCCAGCTTCCACGGAGACAGGAGCTGCTGTGTCCACAGTCAGGTCTGCTTGGGACATCAGGTGGCGGGAGCAGGGGCAGTAGAGTCTCGTGCCATCTGTCCCCAGTGGTGAGCTTATAGCCTTTTCTCTGTGAGGCGCACCTCGTCAATGAACCATAGCACCATCCCTTGGTCTGCACGACCTCGTAGAGCCCAGAGGAGCTGCCCTGTCTCAGCAGCTTCCACAGGTGCAGCTGTGGCTCACTGCTCTCTGCCCACCTCCCACCTCCGGGGAGTGGGCAGGGGAAGACCTGGAGGGCCCATCTCGGTTCTGTTCTATGCTGTGGCCATAGGGTTGCCTTTGAAGGCAACCAGTTCTTAAAGCACTGGGATTCAATTTTGCTTAGGGTTTAATGCTTTTTTCTTCTTTTCATTTTTCAGTTAGGGTTCCCTGCAATCTCTGTCCCTCTGCAAGCAGTGACTTATAATGACAAGCAATGGGATGTGTACCCTGGCTGCAACTGGAGCTGGGAATCCAAAACTTCATGAGAAGCTCAGCGAAGCTGGGAGGTGGGGGGAAGGGGGAAGGAGACAAAAAGAAGAGGGAGAGAGGAAGGAAAGAAGGCAGGAGACAGGACAAGGCAGAAGGGGCCGGGGGAGAAGGTGCTTCCTTTCCTGGGCTGAACACCTGGCTGGGTGGGCTCTGGGTAGGTGTTGACAAATGCCCCATCATCTGTAGTCCTATTGAGTTTCTTGCCAATATTCCCAACTAGACCATGTGCTCCTTGCAGGCAGGGACCTCATCCTGTTTATGTCTTTCTCCACTGCCCAGCAGTATAGCAAGTACGCAGGGGGGATCCTGTGATTGCTGATGCATGGTTTCACTTCCTTCTCAAAACAGAAGTAGGTATCATAATTCCTTTAAAAAGCAGCAGAGGAAACTGAGGTTTAGAATCGCTAGTAATTTGCCCAAATCACACAGCTTGCCAGAGGCAGAGGTTAGACCCACCAGCAGCCCTCTTTGGCCCAAAGCCCATCGTCTCGCCACCATGCCGCCGAAAAAGGAAAAGGGAGGGACGTAGGGCTGAGCTGCAGTGTATACTTACGGGGGGAGAGGTTATATCAGGAGGGGTGGACATGTCCCCAAAAAGTTCTAATTGGGTCACAGCCTGAAAAGACAAAAAGAGAATGATGTCACCACAAAGGGAAGCCAATGCTGCTGGGCGCTGCTTTAAAATGGTGTGACATGAGGACCCTTGTTTCTTCGTCATCGTGACTATATACACAATAAGCCCAGCTGGTCATTACCATACGTCATGATCCTAAAGACAACACCTGGGAGGCAGCCAGAATCAATTCTTGCTTCTGTGTGTCTGGTAGCGTATCTGGGCTTAGTTAAGGAGATTCAGGCTTAGCCACCTCCCATAACCCGTCATCCCACTTCGCACTGACTCGCCATCAAGCGCAGCACAGTCTGTCTTCTCCAGGAAAAAAAGGCAAGAAGGCGACCCCCCTCACTACTTTTCTTTTCTGAGTGCACACACGCGTTCAAAGTGCCTTCCATGTGTCAGATACAGTGAGACATGACTTTATGGCCACTTCTTGGCAAATGCTCCCAAGACCACGAACCTGAGAGGTAGGAATCATCATCCCCATTTTTACAGATGAATCAACTGAATCTCACAGAGGTGACCTCAAGGTCACCCAGGCCAGGACTTGAATGTCCTGCATACAGAGCATGCAGTCGAATGATAGCCTCTGAAAGAGTCAGTCTTTAGGATAAAAAATGTAGTTGGAAGAAAAGAAAACAGATCATTTTATACGAGGAAGGGCATCAAAAACAGCCCAGGATATACACTATTAATCACTGCTAGGAACTCCATCACTGCAGTCACTGTATCGTCCAAATCCCCATCCATCATACAGGAGTGTCTGAGCAAGGCCAGCCAGAGCGGCAGAAGAAACCCTTTAAGTTATACTTAGAAATTAATCTGCATACACTTCCAGCTTCAGAGACCGTAGGGAGTCTATGGCTAGGAACCAAATGGCCTGCCTTAAAGTATATAATCGTATGCTTTGTGCGAAACCTGCCCACTGAGGAAAAAACTCTTTCGGCTCATCTCTGGATTTTAAGTGACAGCTTGTGATTGGGGGGAACCTAAAAACATCAATCAATAGAAAGGACCAGAAGAGTCTGCCTGCCTGCCCTCCAGGGACCCCTGCACCTGAATTCTAACACTAACCAGGCATGGCTAGAGCTCTACACTTAGTGCCAAAAAAGGTTTGTGCTCTCCTTCTGATGAGTGAGCGAGCTCTGGGTGCTGGAAAAGGTCCCACACCTGTTGACAGATTCACTTCCAACCTCTGCAACTCCTTGGAGCTATAGTTCCCTCACCTGGACAGTAGAGATGATAATACCTCCTTTGCAGATTTATTGACAATATTAATAACAGGACTTTCTTTGAACTTTGTCTAAGCCTGGTTAAAAAGGCACAAAAGGCTCTTTTTGCTGAAAGAAGTTTAGCTTGGTTAATGAACTTTCATTCTTCCCCTTAAGCTTTCAGACTGAATAATGGTGTTGGGCACACAGGAAGGCCCCACACACATATTAATTTCCTTCTCAGCTACACGATGCTTTTTCCATACACACTTAACACCTGTGAGGTGCTGAGTGCGGTGAACAGAATAATGAGAAATGCCAAGTCCCAGCCTGCAGGGAGCTTGCAGTCTGGTGGGATGATCTGCAGAAGTAGGTAATTTCAAGGCAATGTGGCAGGGACGGCGACAAGCGTCTCTGTGGGAGAAGAGAGAAAGGGAGTCGGCCAGCTTTTGGCAAAGAAGCTTAAGGAGGGCTTTCTAAAGGGAACAGACCTGATCTGAATTCTGAAGATGAGGAGCAGTTAGCCGGGCAAACAAGAAGAGGAAGGATAATCCAGGCTGGTGCAAGCAAGGACATGAGCAAAAAGGAGAGAGGCCTGGAGGAGTCTGAGCAGGTGGGAAGAAAAGCAATTTGTAATGAGCATGAGGGTGGAGGGGTGCAGGGAGGAGGCCAGCAAAGTGGACAGGGGTAAGTAAGGTCACAGTGGGACCAGACTTGGCTGGACTCTAGATACTTGCTTGTCTTGGGGAAAGAGTCTTTACCATGTTTACAATATTTTATGTTATTTGGTAAAACTATGGTAATCCTTATGCTCTCTCTTCCAGATTCATATAAGGAATACTTCTATTTAATCAATTAACATGAAGCTTCTAGGCTTCCTTGCAATTGGGACTCAATGCTTTTAAAATGGCCTACAACTATTTTCAGTGGTAGGAAAATAATAAAATGAAGTTAATAATTAAGTCACACAATTTACATTTCAAATGTGTTGAACTTATGGCACACTTTTACTAACATAATAAATATAATTTATTGGCTAATTTTCTCCTTAAGCACAACTTTTAAAATAACCTTCATTCTTGAGATACAGCCTTTCCTCTTGCCAGATGATTTTCACTCAAGGATTAAACGAGAAAAACATGCAGAGGCATAAAACATAGATTGTTATTTCATTCCATTGGATTTGCTGTTTAAATAGAAACTCGAGTTAATTAAATTTTATAGAAAAGGGGGATTCTTGGGCCAAAAATTAAAAATAATTCTAATAACCATATGTGATTGAGAATCTGGAATAATATCTATTTTCACACCCCTCTCCCCCCATGTTAGCCCTAGTCCTTTTATTTGTAACCTAACAAACCATGTTCCATCTGATAATATTGTTGTAATTCATCATTTTAGTGGCCTCAAGAGAATTAAAAGTAACCATTCACATTTGTAAAACATTTTATAGTTTACAATACATTTTCCAATACATTATCGTCATGTCTGAGGCTCATTAAGCTCACCGGTGGCATAGCTCTCTCTCCAGCTGTCCTTTGCCCGTGAGTGGAGACCAAGAGATAACACCACTTACCTATGGTCGGTGAGCTAAAAGAAGCTGGGCTTGACCCACAGGCCAAGCAACACCTCGTTTATCTATCCCTTCACAAGCCCTAGTTAGCCTTCCTAGATGAGGGGAGTGTAGCCACAATATTCTCTAACCAGAAGCTAGGGTTCCTAAAGGGTCTGCCATGATGGACATCCATCTGAAGAACTCAACTGGAAGGTCAGTTCAAGATGCCTACTGGCCTTTCCATTACCAGCACTTCAGACATCTGCTGGTAGCGATGAGGCTGCCGATGGCAGATTCTGCCTTCTTTAGGCCCTGGGCATTTCCCAGGGTGAGCAGAAGGACACTGGAAGCTGCCCTGTCCAGTGAAGGGGAGAAGGATAGCTTCGCTGCTGAGGAGGAAGGTCCTTGATCTGTCCCTCGGGCCAGCCCCTTCACAGCATTCTTTGATGTGAACAAGTGATGGTTTTCGAATAATACTTAGAGCGCTGTGCCACTGAGGTTTCAAGATTAGTTCCCTGGTCTTTCCTTCTACTAGACGGCTGCAGGCGGACCCTGAGGCCCCCTCCTGCAGAGAAATTCTGAAAGTGCCACTGATAAAGGCTGAGATGTCCTTGGCTGACCCCCAAACACATTCTCACAGCCCCATCCTTATGTTTTGGCATCAGGCAGTCTTTCGTGTAGAAAAAGTATGGAGCCCCTACTGTGCATCAGCTGCCGTACCGAGAGCAGGGGATATGAGCCTGTTCCCGTTCCTACTCTCACGGGCTGGCTGTTCGATGGAAAATCAGACCCATCAACACAATCAGAGCAGTGTAATGGAGAAGAGAGACACAGGTTACAACAGGAGGGGCCACCTCAGGGCCTTTGCAAATGTTCCTCCTCCTACTTAGAGTATTTATTCCTTCCCCAATTGCCTCTCCCACCCATCCTTCAGGACAGAAATTAGAAGACTTTTTTTTCTTTCTGGGAAGTGTTTCCTAACTCAATTTGCATCCCACCCCACTGTCCAGAACAGCTTATATGATACTTGGATCGGCGGTTCTCAACCTTGGATGCACCTGAGGGGAAAGACTGACGCCTGCTTTCCACTCTCCTAGAGATTCTGAATGAGCCAGTTTGAAGTACAGCCTAGTAACTGTGACTTTCAAAGCTCTCCTGGTGATTCTAATTTGCAGCCAAGGTTGAGGACCCCTGTCCTAGAGACGTTCCACACACCCTCTCGTCAGAGGTGATACTATTCACTGGCCTGGGTATCGACCAATCTGAATAAGCACTGGCTGCCAACCAGTATACCTAGTCCAGGGTATACTGACTGCATCGCTGCTTGCCTGGTTCTTCTTCACTTACGTGCACTCAGCGCGTCCTGCTTAAGCGCCCGAACCCCCAGTGTACTGTTATGTTACACTACACCAGACTAACCTACCTCATCTTACCCACGCTGTGCACTGGTTCACTGGGGCATCGTGAGGTCCTTGAGGACAGCGTCTGTGTCCTCCCGCTCTACTGAATCTCTAGCATCTATCAGAATGCCCGGGACATGCTGGGAGCTTGAAATATATTTGTTGAATGACACCAGGTCAGCTCCGCTCCTATACACACACACACACACACACACACACTCATACACACATACTCTCTGACCTCATCACAGGGCTCACCGATAATCTGCCCGTGAACGTTAGACTAGGCACCCACTAGAGCAGAACCCCCAGCTGCCGTTCACGCAGGCTGGATGAGGAGAACATGGAATGCATGAGTGAGAATGACCAGAATGACCCTCATTTACCAAGAGCCTGGAGGCCTTACCTTTGTTGCCTCCAAAATCTCATCGAAGTCCACAGGCAGGTTTCTGTTCTGGAACCACAAGGCATGACTTATGAGCATGAAATGAACAATGGGATAATGACCTAAAACAGTTAACCAGAGAGGGCCCTCTCATTCTTACCGGGGTGGCCGCAGCAAACCGTTCTTCAAAATCCTCAAACGGGTGACCGTTCTGAAAGTGTAAGGGATGATGAATGAGGATGAAGAGTCTGACACACAAATGGCATGGATTTATGAGTTTAATGATGACGGGATCTATGCTTTCCACTCCCACGGTCTCCCTAGGCAGGAGCTATGGCCAGTGTGTTCCCTGCAGGAGCAGATGATAAAACACGGGCCTGATCAGGAGGAAATCCAGCAGTGGTAAGTTTGTAGGCTTCCAGAGTATCTTCCCGCAATTCCAGACATTACCCAGCCCGCCTCAATGGTGGCAACAGATAAGAGCATGATGTTTATTTACACTCAAGATTTTTGTTTTAAAAGGAAAAAAAAAAAAATACTATCATGTGTTTTGGCCAAACTCTTTTAACTCTTGGAGCAGTCTAAACAGCTAGCTTTGTGAGAGCCCTTAGGCAGATTGTCCCCTCTGCTTGAAATGCTCTTCTCCTCATCTCTGTAAGCTCAAAGCACCAAATTCCTCAAACCCAGCTGGAAGGCCACCTTTTCCATGAAGCTCCCCTTGATCCTCTGAGCTGAAAATCATCAGAGTAATAGTACATCATCTGTGCTGATTACACTGTGCTTCTGGAAGCATGACCATGCTGTATTTATTCCCAAATCCTGGCTGCTCACAGCGGATTTGGCACCTAGCAGTGCTCAAAAATATATGAACGAATGTATGTTTTAAAAGTAGCTGGCAGTTGACCAAATCTGTTTTGTTAATTTTGTACTTTATTGTTCATAATTGTTGAGGATTTTGCTAAACGACTCTGTATTTCTGCATTGGCATCCATTTGTGTGGCTGGGCTAACTTCGGGGGCCTTGAATGGACACCAGCCCCTTCCATGAACAAGCCCTAGAAAAACAGCTTGCAGAGTCACAAGTAATTATAAACCCCTAATATGACTCCCCCAGTGCCCCAATGGTCTTGTGATTAGCAGTCTCTCCCGCCTTCCCCTATGTGCCCCTTAGATGAAACCCCTGTGGAGCTTACCAAAACCCTGTTCTTTTTGGTTTGAATTGACCAATCTGGCCTTAGTCCAGGGGACCCAAAGCACTTCACTGTGGTCCCTAATAAAGGCACGCACCTTAGGGCCTGCCATACTTTCTCTGCCTGCAGCCTGCCTTGACTTTCCCCATGTGACCTCTTGAGGTGTGCTCTGTACCTCCTCCAGGACCTGTGAGTAATAAACTTCTCTACTGCAATTCCCTTTCAGTCTTCTGCTGTATTGTGCTCACCATCTGACACCCTGGCACTCTGCTTAACAAATGCTAATTACCAAAGTCACATTGACAATATATATTACCGATAATATATATAATATCTATTATATATATGTTTTTTAGTCATCATGTTTTGGTCAATATGCCCAAGCTGATTATTTTTTGGATGATTTCCAAGTAGTGCAACGTTATTATGAATCTAACAATATTGACATTAAAATGGAATTACTATGCATGAACAGAAATAGTGGCATCATTCCCTGCTTTTGAGGAGAGCTTCCTGTTGGCAATGAAGAACTGGAGAAACCATCCCCCATAACCACTTCCACCCAGTCTGGAGAAAAGGTGACCGTGCGAGGTCGGTCAGCCCTCGTAACGGGGCTGCAGAGCAGAGCAGGAGAACCAACGTGCCCACGCCCACCACAGCAGGGCCTCCAGGCCCACCACCACCAAGTCTGTTCTCAACCACCTGCTTCCACCAGGCCATGGCTTGCCAGAAGTCAACTGTGGCAAAGAGGAGAGGAAGAGCAACCACATCAGCTAACCACATAAATTATTATTATGATTCCATTTGGCCAGAGGAAGGGAGAGGGGGGAGGCAATATTAGCCTAAGTGATCCTGTAATCTATGGTGTGGCCTAAAAGGTTAAGGTTATGTCGCTACTATCCTTTATAAATTCCCACACTTCTGGGGATTTATGGCACAGCCCCTACCAACTAGCTCTGGGTCATAACTTTTAATAAAAACATTTTTTAGTGTCCAAAATCTCATTACATCTGTCCAATATAAAAAAGCAAATGGCTTCAGAGCATGATGGATGAATTAAATAAATTTGAAAAACAGCCTGTGGTAGAGTCTCATAAAACCCCCACCATATAATGAAAATGTGTGAGGATAACCAGCGCTGGTATGAGTCCGTCACTTCACTGGTGAGAGAAGGGGTGGCCTTTAGTGAGGAGTGGAGCTGTGGTGGGAGGAGGCCTTTTCCATCCACTCGGATGAAATGTGGTCTGGGCGTGTGAGCAAAGTCATCTCTCTGAAGTCACACGGATGTGGACTGAACCCTGACTGTGCCACATATGGTCTGTGGGATCCTGGACAACAAGCTAGTCAGCCTGTTTTCTCATCTTTAAAGTGCTGGTGATAATGTTGTCTCAGGTTTATTGAGAGGATTAATTGAGGGGTGTGTGTGTGGTCTTGTTTGGTGCTTGGCACACAGTAGATGCTCAATAAATAGCAGTGGTCCCTAGTATCGTCTCATCCTGTCTCATTTGGTACACTTTTGGAATACAGAGGCACACATTTTTTTAATGTTAGAAAACTACTATTAGATGGTATTTGGAAAAAGAAAGAGAAAGAAAAAAAATTTATGGGAGGCCCCTCTTTAGAAGCTACCCCTGCTTGAGAGGATAGACCAGACCCCATGTAAAAGGTTGCCCCCACACTTCCTGGCCTTAGTCCAGAACCCCTCAGTCCATCCTTGACCCTGTCTTCTCCCTCACATCTCCCTTCTGGCCAGTCTTGCCCGATCATTCTCCTGGCCACACCTCTTATACCCGGTGCTGGTGGTGACCTTCCTGTTTTAATCCTGGCTCAGTCATTCTTTGGACCCCCGTCCTCCTGTCTAGGGCAAGCTTCAGGGACACCCGTGCATTTCATCCAGCCAGTGGGGAGACCATGCCACGAGGGCACTTCCTCCCTGTTGAGTCTCGTGGTCAGTACCTGGAATCTATTCCCTAAGGCCCTCCCCATCCCCAGCTTGCTTTACCTATAATTACTACTAGAGTTTTTGTTCACTCATCTTCAAGTCTTCTTTTTCCCCTTAGATATGTTTCTCACATTTATTATGATGGCATGCATTCTGCTTCTCAAGACTCAATATGACATCAAATTTACTCATAATGTACACGTGTCTCCAGTGAGGGTTTAACAGAAGAGATTCTCTTGTGTTGTTTCAAGACAGTTCTAGCCTGAATCTTCATGAAGACATTGAAAGAAAGCTTCCACAGGGAGTCTATCTTCCCAGAGTCTCTGTTTGGAGCAGAGGGAACACTGTTGTCCCATGACTGAACAAATTAACTATTAAGGTCCAACTCCTGTTAATCTTACTGCGAATGTGACAGTGGGTGAGATGGGCCATGGGGGAACACGTCAAAAATGATGAAAAAATATTTATGGCTGCCAAATCAGAACCCCGCAGTGATTCTCACCCCTGGTTGCACAATGCAATTCTTTGGGGGGCGGGAGCCTTCACCGAACTACTGATGCCTAGGCCCCACTACCAGAGATTTGGATTGTCTGGGTTTGGGGTGGGGTCCTGGCACCAGCAGATTCTAAGAGATGCCCAGGTGATTCCAGTGTGCAGCCAGACTTCAGAATCACTGTGCTGGGGAATGAATGCTCTGTAGGAATAATTAGTGAAAGTCCTACTGGGAAAACTGAACACATCTTGATTGATTACATAATTGATTACTTAATTTCTTCAACAAACATTCACTGAGTGCTTTTCACATGCCAAACTCTGGCTAGGCGCTGGAGATACAAAGATGAATAATACATAGACCTCGTTCTTCCGAAGCTCAGAGCAGAGCAAGAATATACAATCATTCTAGTTTGGGAGTGGAAAGAAGTGGGGCCAGGGAGGGTGCAAGGCATCTACACCTCAACTCAGAACTCAGGCCGATACTGCAGAAGAAAGAATTCAATTATCCATTTAGAAAGCTCAGGAGAAATGGATTAACTTAAGTGATTTGTAACTGCACCAAAGTGGGTACTATTAAGGCACCTAGTGATTCCAGGCATTCAAATGTATGTACCTTTCCCCAGTGAGTGATCTAACAAGGAAGACACATGCTAATGAAGACTAATTCCCTCTGTGGTATCTAGGAGTTGAGCTTTCTATCACCGTTAGCCAAGAGTAAACAGCTGCTTTCCTACCTCCTGGCAGAGAGAGACGGGAAAAACTCAGGCAAATGAAGAACAAAGTGGGGGTGGTGGAGGAGCTGAGATGGGAACCAGAAAATGTGATGTAATAAATGATTTCTCCCAAGAGCAGCACTGCCGCATAGAACTTTCTGTGAGATGGAAAGTTCTATGTCTGTAATATCCAGTATGGTAGCCTGTGGTTCCATGTGGCTACTGAGCACTTCAAATACGGCTGGTGTGACTGATGAACTTTAAGTTTTATTTTGTTTTGGGGCGTCTGGATGGCTCAGTTGGTCACGTGTCTGATTCTTAGTTCTGGCTCAGGTCATGTTCCTGCAGTTGTGGGATCAAGTCCCGGGTCAGGCTCTGCGCTCAGTGCGGAGTCTGCTTCAGATTCTCTCTCCCTCTTCCTCACTGCCCCTCTCCCTGCTGGTGCTCACTCTCTCTCTCTAAAATAAAGAAATAAAATCTTCAAAAAAACCAAATTTTATTTAGCTTTAATTAATTTCAATTTAAATAGCCAATATGTAGCTAGTGGCTAGTTTGATAGTTTAGCTCTAGGGAATATATATTTAAAAAACAGTTTGCAAAAACAGCAGGCTTCTTCTGGTGTAAAAGATTTTTTCATTGCCTGAAGTAAGCCAGAGCTAGATATTTGCGGGGCTTTTTAAAGGAAATTAAGATTCATGTTTCAAAGGAAGTCCATGAAGCCTCATCATCATTACAACAGAATGGAGTCCCATTTAATGCCAAAATATTCCAGGCCTACTGAGATCTGGGGCTCAGTGGTCTTCCTGGATCCACCTAATCTCATAGAGGAATTGGTGCTGCTTGGAGGATATGTCTCTGTAATGACTGAAAAGTTTCCTGTAGTCACGCAAAGTTGGGCGTCATTATAGCAGGTAATGGACCTCCTTTCCCCAGCTGCCATTTCAGGAGGGTCCCAGAGGTTGTCTAGAAGGTTAGAGGGGGCGGGGAATGCTTAGATCTTATGATGAAAGTTAACATCTTCAAATGTCATATATCTGTAAATCCTTGGACAGTGAAATATTTACATCTGGCTTCCTAAAAATTAAGCTGGAACAGTCTCCTCCCTCTTTCCCCCTGCAACTTCTTTTTACTGTGGCAAGAACACTTAACCTAAGCTCTACCATCTTGTGACGCCTGGGTGGCTCAGTCAGTTAAGTATCTGTCTTCAGCCCAGGTCGTGATCTCAGGGTCCTGGGATCAAGTCCCACATTGGGCTCCTTGCTCAGCGGGGAGGCTGCTTCTCCCTCTGCCTGCCACTCCCCCTGCTTGTGTGCTCTTTCTCTCTCTCGGACAAATAAATACATTCTTAAAGAAAAAAAGATCTACCACCTTAACAAATTCTAGAGAGTACGGTACACTACCATTAACTACAGGCACAATGCAGGTCTCTAGAACTTAGTCATCCTGCAGAACTAAAACTTACACTAGTTGAATAGCCGCTCCCTACTTTCCCTTCCTCCAGGACCTTGCAACCATCATTCTACCCTCTGCCTCTATGTGTTCAGGTATTTCATAGACCTCAGGTAAGTGGTATCATGCAGTATTTGTCCTTTGCAATTGGCTTCTTTCACTTAGTGTAATGTCCTCAAGGTTCAGCCAAGCTGTCACATATGCTTCCTTTTAAAGGCTGAATAATATTCCATTGTGTGGATTTACCACGTTAAAAAAAAAGATTTTATTTATTTATTTGAGAGAGAGAGAGAGCCGAGAGAAAGAGAAAGAGAGCGCGCGCACGCACAAGCCGGGGGGTGGGGGAAGGGGCAGAGGGAGAGGGAGAAGCAGGCTCCAGGCTGAGCAGGGAGCCCGACGCGGGGCTCGATCCCAGGACCGTAAGATCATGACCTGAGCTGAAGGCAGACACTTAATAGACTGAGCCACGGGGGCGCCTCTACCACATTTTTGTAATCTATTCATCCTCAGTGGACATTCAGGTTGAAATGGTCTTTCTGACTATGCAAGGGGAAAATCAAGATAGGGACTGGAGGTGAAAAGAATTTGCTGATGATTTAGGTGGCACGAGAAAGGCAGACACCCCTTGGAAGGTCAGGGCGCTAAGGTGACCAGGCTAATGTGAATGACCATGGGGCTGCTGTGGCTCAGGGATCTGACTCTGGACCCTTGTGCTTCCCAACTTCAGTCAAATGTCAAGAAAACCAATTTGCATTTGAAAATAATAGCTACTTCTAGGGTGCGAAATTTGATGTTTTTAGGCTAGGCAGGGTGGGGGAGTGGAAAGAGGGACGTCTGCAAGAGCATCAGTTCGAACTGCGGCTTCATCACTGGCATTCCCTTGGATAAATTCCTTCCTCCCTCTGAGCCTCAGTTTTCTCCTTGAAAAATAGGCCAGCGTAGGGGCTTGCTGGGAGGAAGCAGCAAGAAGGCTGATGTGTAGGAATAAAATTAGCACAGTAACTGGCAGAATAAAATCTCAGTGGATGTCAGTTCCCTTTCCAAAATTACAGAAAGGAAGGAAGGGTGGGGGGAGGGAGGGACAAGGAGGAGGGAGAGTAGTAGAGAGAGGGAGAGAGAGATGGGGAGGGAGGGGGGAGAAAGGAAAGAGAAGAAAAGGGGGGGGCGGACAGAGGGAGGGAGGGAGAGAGAGATAGGAGGGAGGGAGGAAGGGAGTAATTGAGGGAGAAAGGAAGGAAGGATGGATAACCATGGAATAGTTACTTGGTAGGTGACTGTAGACAGAATCCAGGCCACTGTAAAGTGTTGGGAAACACGAATCCCAGGAAGGGGCAAAGTCCCCTGGAGAAGCTGAAGGTGTGACCTAGCCTTCCCAGCAGAAACAGCCACAGCAGGTTCCGGCGACCATACCTCTCCCCCCGTGTGAACACTGGCGAGGCTGGACCATTCTGGGGGTCAGCCCCATCATTCATCCCTCCTACCCCATGCCCTTCTCTTCTCTACTCTTCTTCTCCGTCCTGATTTCAGAATCCAGTTAGCAACTCCACATTTCCACACCCAGATTTTCTAAAACACAGGCATTATTTTCTTGAGAAAAACAAAAAGACAAAAAAAAGGTAAGGATGGGGCCGGTGGCACGATCTGCAGGCTGAGGGTGGAGTAAAACAAGAAGCTACTCAGAGCTAAGTACGCTGGATCTCAGTAACAGTGACGAGCGGTAGGAGACGTGGATCACGATGCCTACAAGGGGGCAGTGCCGGGGTTGGGGGTGACAGTGCTGGTGACCAGTGACCTCTGTCATGACCACGAGAACCCACTGCTATTTCCCTCCACATCTATTTACTGAGCAACTATGATAAGACACCGTCCTTGTCTCCCTTGAGGGAGACGGAAAAGAAGACAATTGTCCTAGGATAATTATCACGCGAAGCCTTCAGCACGGAGCGCTTGGTTCAGAGTGATGACATGGCTCGTGCCGGCGGTTCACACTGCTGTTGTCTCGACCACGAAACACGCAGGATCCAACCCAATCCTGAGGGCGGCCGACACTTTGAGATGGCTCCAGTAGTGCTACTGGGGGCTGACGGTATCGTGGGGCTGTTGTCGTGAGGCAGTGATCAGAGAGATGAAGGAACGGCTATTTCTACGGTGACAGCCAAAATGGGGCCAGTGATGGGGATCAGGAAGAAACACTGAAAACACCAGCCTGGCCACTGAGTTTCTGCAGGGGCGCCGGCACCAAGTTCATGCTTTCACACTCGTAGAAGCCTCCGGGGCTCCAGATCCTAGCCCCAACCCATGGCCTCACCCCAAAGCGCTGCCACTTGCCAAGGAGTGTTTTGGAATGTGGAGCCCCCTTCCTTGCTTCGGCTCCCTTCGTCGGGCTGCAAGACGGCTTTCCTCCTCCAGCGGCTGTCAGCGAGGGAACACACGTGCACAGGTGGAGAGGTGAAGAGAAGACGGGAGGCTGAAGGCGAACAACTTCCCCAAAGCTCGTAATTACTTGTTTTTAACGATCTCTTCCTTTATTGCCTCTCCTTTCAAAAATCTATTATTCTGGTCCTCCATTAGCAAAAACTCGAGGATGTTTCAAAGCTCCTAACAAGATTTGGCAGCAGTTCAGTACTTTGAAAAGGGAGTGAATTAGAACCCCTTGTGGAACTGGCTCAGCGGCATGACAGGATCCCCACACACTGGTGGGGAGGAGGGCAGGGGACCTTCTCCGAGAGTCAGCCGTCTCTTTCTCTGCTGCTGCGTGTGTCGTGGAGAGGCTACTCCTGGGACCCAGATGGCACCCAAAAGGTAACAAGAAATACTGGATGGAGCTGAAATCAAGCGAGAGTAGCGGAGGCTCAGGCTGAGCGCGGAGCCAATCAGAGGAAATCACAAATGGAAAGATGTCATAGCAGAGGAAAAAAATAGTCAGAGGGCTTCGCCTGCTGCTCTGACAGCCGTTCTGGGCAAAATGCTTTTCCTTTTCTTCTCTGGAAGAATGCAGATTTTATGTGCTCGGGCGTATTCACTTCCTTAGTCACGTCTTCATTCCTGGATTCAGTCCTCAAGGCATTCATCTAAGGATTAATAAGCTTCCTGAGTGCCCACCACAAGCAAGGCATTGGGCCAACACTACAAAGGCTGAGATGCTGTCCCTCCTCTGAGCTCTAACAGTCAAGCTAGGCCAACTGGAAGGTTGCAGTTCAGGTCAGAGCGTGACGAGTGTCACAACAGGGGTACCGCACTGAGCGTTTTCAGAGCGGGGGTCAATGTCCCTGCTGCAATGGCATGCATAGGACGGAAGCCATCACAAACAACCAAAAGCAGAATTCTCTTTTTGCGTGAATGCAAGTTGACTACTTGGCTCATGTCTCGATTTTCCTTTGTTGTGAAATTGGGGAAATATCCATCTCACAAAACTATGTGAAGATTAGCTTGGGTAAGATTTCAGGCAGTAGCTTCACAGGCGTGGCACCTGATATACATCTGGAGTTAAGACCTCCAGATAAGTATCACGATTCCCCTCCCAACTGTGCAGACTAAGAGGAGACCCGTAAGTCACAGCAGAGAAACCTAGCACGTATTTTACCACAAGGAAACTAAGGCCCCAAGGAAAGCCCAGCTTGCTCATATGTAAAACAGCGAGGGAAATGGCTACTTCACAGATCTCTGAAGATCAGATGAGGCAATGTTCACCAAAAGGACAGACCTGGACAGCAGCCTAAAGGTTGGAAGTCAGGAAATCCGGAAGAGCACTATCCTCAACTGTCTCTGATTGACTGTCCAACTTACAAATAGTTTGTAAATTTGTGTCATGATTTCACATGCCCTCCTAACAGGTCTCTTAGTATGTTTCTCACCTTCAGGCTTTGGTACAAGCTACTCCCCATGACTGGCTGCCTTTCTCATCCTTGTTCATTAGGAGAACCACAACACATCCCTAGAGACTTGAGTCTAATTACCTCTTCCAAGCCTTTCTCCAAGGCCCTCGGGATGGATTAGATGAGCCTCCCCTGGGCAGGCTCACATATGTCCAGTTGCAATGGTTGATTTTCTCTTCTCCACTACAGACTATGACCTTGTAGAGACTAAGTTCCTTTTATGGGACACTGTATCTTACTCATTTTTGCATTCCTAATATCTAGATAGCCCAGTGACTAGCACACAAAAGGAAATTTTATTGAATTGGCAAATTAAAAAAAACCAGAATGAGTGAATGGATGAACATGTTTATATAAGAGAATAGGAAACTGAACAGAAACTTGGTTATAGCATGACTTACAAAGAGGAGGGTATGGTAGTCCATATGGTGTTTCCAAATGCTCGGCATGAATGTGTGTGCACATGTATGCACACACATACACACACACTTGCTCACTCACAAAGACTTGGCATTTACTATTATAAACTCTAGAAAGGATCACATATCCACTCTGTCACTTGACCCATTGAGGCTTTGCAATCAGGGTAAATGGCCCTTGTTCTGATTTCAAAGACATGCTAGGGAGATGTCTCAGAAAAAGTTACAAAAACAGGGATATGCCATCCTTCTGGCCCTTCCAGTACCTGGATGATATTTTCATCTGAATTCTTCAAGTCCTTCCCATTAGTGAGATCCATCGGTGGCTGAAGGGTGGTAGTCAATCTGTGACACTCCTCATTACTTGAAGTTGGGCCAATATCTGATCTTATCACTCTCCCCCTTAGTTGCTAGAAATTGGTGAAGTGATTCTATCCCATGTCCAAAGAACTCTGGATCTCCCCCAACCCATTTTTTCCTTGTCTTCTAATTTCTGTAAAGGCCAACAACTCATGCTTAGATGCTCAAGCCCTCACGTGTACTCTTTTTTTTTTTTTTTATCATTTATCCTAGTAGGTAAAGCCTCCATTTTTTTTTAATTTTATTTTTTTATTCTTATGTTAATCCCCATACATTACATCATTAGTTTTAGATGAAGTGTTCCATGATTCATTGTTTGTGCATAACACCCAGTGCTCCATGCAGAATGCGCCCTCCTCAATACCCACCACCAGGCTAACCCATCCTCCCACCCCCCTCCCCTCTAGAACCCTCAGTTTGTTTTTCAGAGTCCATCGTCTCTCATGGTTTGTCTACCCCTCCAATTTCCCCCGCTTCATTCTTCCCCATCTCACGTGTACTCTTGATCCCTCCTCTCCCACACCCTGACATCCAACCATTCACTAAAAATTGCTCTCTCCAGAAGCTACCTCAACTCTGCCTGCCTCTTCCCATCCCTTCCACTGCATTCTCTTTTGCCTAGACTTCTGTTTTTACTCTTGCCCCTTAAGTTCATCTCCAATACAGCAGTCACAGTGGTATTAAATCAGATCAGGTTCACCTTCCTGCATAAAAGGTTCCACTGTCTTCCATTACACTTGGAACAAAATCCAAACTCTGCACCACTACCTGTAGGACTGTCCATGCCTGGCTGCCCCCCCGCCCCCGTGTCTGAACTCATCTTCCACTCTCCCCCTTTCCCGCTGTGCTCTGGCCAACACCGTTCTTCCCTCTGTTCCTTGTGGACCACTGGGGCATGTCCTTATCCTTGCTTTTCCCTGTCCCTGGCCCACCGGTTTCTTCTCATAATTTAGATCTCAGCTCAGGTGTCACCTCACTAGGGAGACCTCCTGTGACCATTTCCCTAAATAGGAGAGCAGCCCCCCACTTCTCATCACATTACCTCGCTTGATTCTGTGGCTTGCACTCATGCTCTGTTTGTCTTTTACCTTGTTTGCTGGCAGCCTTCCCCTGGGAAATGTGAGCTGGGCAAGGGCTGGGACCCGGGCTGAGTTGTATAGCACCTAGGCAGAAACTATGCAGTTACAACAGAGACACTTTGTGCATGCTACTCCAGGGACAAGGGAACTGCATGCTTGCTACTTTGACATCACTGCTTTGGTCTCTGTTGCTTTTCCTGCCTGTTTTCTGGTGCTGGACACCCTCTCTCTGAAGACCAGGTAGTAGGGCTAGAAGATGGCATATTTCACGAGATCCTACACAGACCTCACAGGCAGAGACCCTCTTGACCTGCATGCTGGCTACATCTGCTCTATGAAAAGACCTTTTTAATCTAAACTAGTCCATATAGACTTGATTAGGTCACAAATGGTTGAGATCATTATTTTTGGTTGTGGTAGATCCATAAAACCCCCAAATGGACAAATCACTTTTGATTCATCTCTCTCCCACACGCTGACATCCAATCATTCATTAAGAAATGGTAATTCTATCTCTAGAATGTATCCCAAACAGTCCATTCTGGTCTGAAGAGGAAGGGATGGTTTTAATATTAAGACCTCAGCCCTTCTTGGCCAGGTGGGAGTCATGCAGCAAAACAGTAACGGTTACTGTTTAGATGGAACTTCCTCTGTGTGTGTAGACACTATTTACATATTAACTCCTTTAATTATTACAACGAATGTAGGTGCTGTTGCTATCCTCATTTGCAGAGGAGTAAGCTGAGGCCCAGAAGGATTAATTAACTTGCCCAAGGTCATACGACTAGTAAATGGTAGAGCTACAATTTTCACCAAAGTGGGCTAGCTTTGGAGTACGTGCTCCGAACTATTAAGCTGTGCTGAGGAGAACAAAAGGTGTCAGACGATCTGGGCTTTAAGACTAGGGAGAGGGTTAAGGGTTCTGGAAGGAGCAACCACAGTGGGCAGCTTAGGAGCCCGCCCTGCCACAGCCCACCCCGATCTTCTCTAGAGTACCCTGGCCAGATCACACTGCAAGTAATAATGACTGGGGCTCAAGGGATTGGAAATTTCTAGGTGACTGTGGAAAGAACAACAGAGAAATAGCCAGAGACACAAGGAGATTGAAAAATACAGGAAATCAGGAACGAAGCCAGAGTATCGGGCTGACAGCACACACTGGTGGGAAAGAGGAGTAACAGAGACCAGGACAGCTGCTAACCTGCCTGAGAGAAACATGGTGAGGCGCTGACAGAGCTCTGCGAAAGGCAGGAAACAGGAGGTGGGGCGGGGAGAGTGTGTAACAGGTGAGTCAATGTCACCTTCCCAGGAGCCCTTCTTTATGTACAAGTCAGGAGCCAGGGATGCCTCCTTCAGAGCCAGACCTTATTTCCCTCTCCCCCTAGCATCTCAACCTCAGTCTTCTTGTTCATAAAATGGAGACAATCATAGTTGCTATGTTAATTAAACTAGATAAACTGAGTGGAGCATCAGAATCCATTGGGGGAGCTTTATCAATCTCCCTTTACACACACACACACACACAGGCACGCGACCCTTACCAAAGCAGATCCAGGGGGTGGGGCCAAGGAAGTTGCGTTTTTTTTTTTTTTATAGTACCACAAATGGCCGTTTAGGCGATGCAGTCTTGGTGATTCACTGAACCAGCTAGAGCTTACCGAACAACGCCCGTGGCTCCCTGGCCCCCAGTAAGTGCTCAGCAAATGTTCATTTCTTGCCTCCTCTCCAAGTCTTTGCTAAAACAGGTGTTGCGTGTTTCGGGGTGGGACTGTCCCCAACGTGTATTTTTGTATTCTCCACGATCATTCATCTCTTTCTCCTTTTTTACAACTCGAGTTTGTTCATTATCCTTCTGTAACCACTAATAATGGTAGTTAGGGAGAGAGAAAGGGGCGGCCTCTGCATGATGATTTATCCAGAAAAGCTGAATTACTGTACCAAGAGAGAATGAGTGTCAGCATCAATGGATATTTATGGGGAAACTGTATATTATAGTGGTGCTCCTTAGAGATGCTGTAGTTAAGGTTCTGTGCATGTTAATGGTCTGTATTAGAGGAATAATGATAGGCTCACAGCAGTAGCAGTTAACAGATACCGCGGGTCCACATTTTTTCACCATGTAACAGAACTCCAAATAATCTGATTTATGCCCACTGAAGGGGCGAGCACGTGTCAGGGTGCCTCTACTTTGTGGCTAGTACTGCAGTTGTTGCAGCCCAGGTAACAATGGGTGCAGAGTGCCAAGACCAAGAAGGACAGAGGCTTCCTGCCTTCTGTTTGAAATCTCATGTGTTTTCTGGTCTTCAAGACAAGGTTGGTCCGGTTGGGAAGGACATTCACTGGCTTTAGGTAGGTGGCCCTACATCCTGGTTTGCTTAAGAACAGCTCCTGTTCATGCCTATTGTCCTGATGGCACTGTTAATAGCAGACCCCTTTTGCTTTCAAAAGTGACACAGTTTGGATGATAAACTAGGTCACCCTGGATTTAAGTTCAGAGAGAACTGGCTTAGATTCTTAGTGATGCCTCTTCTAGCCACGCTGAGTGATTTAACTTCTCTGATCTTTAACATCCTTCATAGTAGAGGAGAGACCTACTTCTCATGGTTGCTTGGGAGAGTCCTGTGGTTGTGCATAAGGGCCTATCTCCGTCCCTTGCTTTGATAGTGACAAATGTTCCTTATCCCCGCCCCATAGCCATGAAACTCTCCTGCAGGTTCAGCCCTACCCCAGACTCTCAGGTTACACTTGATCTTGTTGAATTTGCTTAGCCATGGAGAATTAAAGGCACTCTAGCCCCTCCCTCTATATACCAAAATTATTCCCGCCCATAGACCAAAGCACCCTAGTGACTGGGCCAGGTCTTACTCCTCCTTCTGCCTCTTGAAGCACTTGGTATAGTCCTATGGCCATAACAGCTCATAATAATAATTATGGCTAACATTTATTGAGCACTTATTATGTGCCAGAGGCTGATCTATATGTTATACATGTATCACCTTATTCAGTCCTCAGAAGAATTCCATGAGGTAGGCACCATAGTCATTATGTACATTTTATGAGTGAACACACCATCCAGGTTCACACAGCTGGTAATTGAGGGAGAGAAATGTAAGGCCTAAGCAGTAGGGCTGAAAGGCTCCACCCTAACTAATGCCGAGTGCTCTGCCCATATTGCCAACTGGCCACTCAGAGCAATCCAAAAGATAAAGCACCTTGCCTAGTCGTACAGCTAAGAGATATAAAGCTCTGATTAACTTCAAATTCTGTGTTCTTCCTGCTGCTTTACTCTCTCTCAAAGAGTAGGCTCGCAGTCTGTGTTCATGAATTCACTTATAGAATAACAAAGGCTCCAATGGAAAATAACATGAAGGATCTTTTCATCTGAACACTCCACTTCTCCCACCCATGGAATTAACTGGTGGATTTTTTGGACAGTGGTTTTCACATTACCCTCTCTGGATCTCTGCCTTTCTAGAACCTTCCATCCTTCAGTAAAGGATTCCAGGTGGGTACGCCTTGAGGCTCCAACCCAGCTTCAACCACAACTACCCTTCCATCTATTTATATATAAAGCTACTGGGCACATTTCATTTGAATGAAAGTTCTGGGGTTTTATAAAAAGCTTGAAGACCATTCCTTCAGGAGAACAGTGGCAGGTATTTACGCACAGCAATGGAGTGATCACTGTTTTGTCCAGACATGATTACTGCCAACACACAACTGAGCAAACAGGACACCAGGCAACTGTTTACATAAGCACTTATCCCCTTCCACATTTGCATTTGTAGAAAACAAGTTTTGGGAATGATTTAACAGCAAGCTGTCTACAACTCTGCTTGATTCCATTCATGACAGCCCGGTTTTTCAAACTGCAAAGAAAGAGCCAGATATCATTCAAAGTGATAATGTGACACCACCCAAATGGGAGTCAGGGACTGAGAACAGAGAGGGGGATGAAAGGGATGACTACTGTCTTTGGCAAGAACCTGAAGACAGAGAATGGAAAGGCTGACCTGCAAACACTCTTAGAACCTAGAGACATAAAATAGCATGTACGTAACTGAGAGCACTAGATAAGAGGAGATGGAGCGTTCAGGCCCTAATGCCTGGTTCATGACCTCCCCAAGCTGGCCACTTGGGAGATAGCTTAGACCTCATGTTTCTCTCAGCCCCATCAGCAAGATCATTCCAGATCTACCCCATCATTCGCTCAAATTTACACACCTCCCTCCCTCCATCCCTCTCCCTGTCTGCAGGGTCTCACCCTCAGTCCAGACCCACTGTAGTCCTTATTTATCTACCCCTTGACCTCTTTGCCCTCAGACCCATTCTTGCCCTCCCTCTGCTCCATGTGGTATGATGAGGGCTGATCCCTGTCAACTCCATTGCCCAAGCTCCCTTGCCAACCCACTTCCCCTTAGATTTGGCCAACAGGAGGAGCTAACTGGACGCTGGATGGTGGGAGGAAGAGAGAAGAACTGAGTTTCTCGCTGGCCCTTTTCGGGCAGGGTTCTGGCAAGTGGTGGAGTCGCCTGCATGGTTTCAGTTTCCACCAGACAGCCGGCCCCTCTGGCCAAGGTCCCTGCTCCTGCTGGACAGCTCCCTCTTCAGCCCCAGGGCCTGCTGGCAGCCTTGGCCCCTCTCTTTGTGCTTCCAGCCTGGGGGATGGTAGCAACTTCTGACTCTTACTAATTTGGGTTGCCCCACTGTCCTCTGTTTGGCTCTGCAGTTCTTCTAACACCTTTGTAACGAGTTTTCCACATTAAATTCCCTCTATTAAATTACCTCCTGTGGGCTCTGTTTTCCTGACTTCATCCTGATAGATACACACAGGTAATCCCATTAGCTTCTTAATGGTCTCTCCAATGGCCAAGCCACCTGCTGTAGGCCACCAAAGTGATGCTGAGAATCGGAACTCGAATAGCGCCACTCCACACCCTAGAGCATCAGTGGCTTCCCAGCCAATCCCAGTTTCTGAGCACCACATTCCAGGCCCTTCACTCACAGGCGCTGGCTTCCCTTGGCACCCTGTCTCCTGCTGCCATGAAGGCATCCTGCAGTC
This sequence comes from Leptonychotes weddellii, assembly GCF_054177405.1. Taxonomy (NCBI): domain Eukaryota; kingdom Metazoa; phylum Chordata; class Mammalia; order Carnivora; family Phocidae; genus Leptonychotes; species Leptonychotes weddellii. The sequence goes on from NC_138372.1 coordinate 42,105,177, forward strand.
CCACCACCCCAGACTCTTCATCAGCCCCTGGGGGGATATGGCATGCTTTTCCACATTTCAGTGCCTTTAAACATTCAGCTCCTTCTTCCTGAATACTGTTCCACTTTCCTCTAGTGCCAAGTTCCCCATCATCTTTTAAGACTCTACCTCCTGGGTGAAGACCTCCCTGAACTCCCTCGGGCAAAGTGTGCTGCTTCCCCACTATGCTCCCACAGCATCTTCTAGACAGCCTCTTATGGCCTGGATTACATCGACTGCAATTATTGGTTTAAGTCTACCTTCCTGAGGCCATTAAGATTCTCAAGCAGCCAGCCTTATTCATCTTTCTATCTCTAGTAAATAGGACACTTTCTGGCAGGTAGGAGGACCTTAGTAAATATTTGCCAAGTGGATGAATGAGTGAATCAATAAATGAATAGAAGTTGTCAGGGAACTCAAAAAAGGACTCTTCACACCTGAGCTGTGGGATTACAAGTCCTGAAGGTCTGTCACTGCAGGCATGGGGCCAAAGCCAGAGTCAGGCATGTTCATCGGTGCTCACCACAAGTGCTCTGGAGGGATTCCTGCATCGGTGGGAAGGCTAAACCAGCAGCTTTTCATGTTCTCCTTAACTCTGAGATTCTAGGAATTTTGGATTCTATCTCAAGACGGTTTTGTTAAGTACTGTGAAAAGAAAGCCTGCCTGAGAAACATGAGACGGGGCCAACTTCTTTTTCCTTCGTGGGAATATGCAGATTCAGATTCCTTTCCCTTAGCTCAGGAAGACCTCCTCTTGTGTGACATCTATGTTAACTGCATTCCGATAATTATCATTTCTCTACAATGTGGTGCTTAATGAGGAAGTGAAACTGACAAATGTTCAGACTAGATTTAATTCAATTATAAAACATCTTGATCCAGATTTCAAACTACAGGAAAAACCAACTGCTGAATTGTGAATGAAAATTTTTTTGCCATGAAAGATGGGGACGGGCGGGGCGGCAGGGTGGTTAGGAACAGTTGTCCAGAGAATTTCGGCAATTCTTCACATTAATGGATTGACTCTTCCTACATTTGCAGCAGGGAAACTGAATTAAATCTAGGGCAAGGAAGGGGTGTGCCTGGGTGGCTCAGTGGGTTAAGCATCTGCCTTCAGCTCGGGTCATGATCCCAGCACCCTGGGATCGAGCCCTGCATGGGGCTCCCTGCTCAGCAGAGAGCCTGCTTCTCTCTCTCCCTCTGCTGCTCCCCCTGCTTGTGCTCTCTCGCTTGCTCGCTCTATCAAATGAATAAATAAAACATTTAGAAAAATCTAGGACAAGGAAAATCAACCGAATACTGATTTTTGGGGGACAGGAGTCTTGTAGAGAAACATAGGTGTTTGGAGGGTGGGAGGCAGGGAGGGCCAAAGGGAGGGCCTGTGGAAGGTCTTTCAGAGGGAGGCAGCTTTCATTGAGATTTGTTCTTTGGGACTCCCAATTATCTTTTCAACATCAGAATGAACAAAACAGTGCACAGGCAGAGTGAGGGGTCAGGAATGAGTCTGATATGGGCGAGCCTCATGGAACTTGGGCTAAAGGGGGAGAGAGGTGTTCACAGCCACCCCCCGGGGGCCGGCCTCAGCAGCAATGAGTAATGGGAGTCAGAAACCGGCCTGAGTACTAATTCTGTCTAGAGGAGATGGGGGCTTGGCATTTTCTTTAATCCTAAATGCAGTAGGTTTTAGTAGAAATTGTATGGGTGCCTGAGTCAGAACAACCTAAGGTTCAACTTTTAGCTCCGCCACTTACTGGCTTTGTGAGTGTAGGTGAGTAATGTGACCTCTGGAAGCTTCTGTATATGTAACTGACACCTACCTCCCAGCTGTGATCACTAAATGAGATAGGTCAAAACCACAGTCTAGGCTATCCTGTGGCTCACAACATATGCTCAATAAAGTCAACCTGCTTTTTCCCCAGCTAAGTTCCCTTAGCCTCTCAGTGAGCCTGGCTAGTGGTCTGGTGCTATGACACAAAGAAAGAAAATGAAGGGAGGCCTGGACTTGAGATCTGATCACTGGGGTTTCTACCAGTTTCTCCCAGCATGGCTCCTTTCCAAGACACAGCAGAGAGATGCCAAGCTCTCCAGAAGGAAACTAAGGAGGAAGAGACTTTCTAAGTACCTACCCTGTGCCTAATGCTTGCTCAGTGCGGTGCCTTGATTACGATGCTTGGTAAACTTGTTTCCAGCCAGAGCAGTGATGTCACAGGGCAAGGCCACAACTAATTGCTGCGCAATGAAAGCCAGGGAGAAGAGGATGGAGACAGGAGTGGGGCCTCTGGGGTGCCTGGCTTGGCAGCTGAGAAAGTGGGAGCAAGAGGATGAAGGAAATACTAGATGTAATAAACATGGGGGCAAGTGAACACGAAGACAGATGTGTGACTCTGAGGTCCACTCCTGGCACCCACCTTCACAGCACAGGAACCCTACAGAAACATTCACCTGCTGCTGGAATATTCCTAGGACCAGGGACCTCACTACTCTCTGAGAGCTGTCCTGTCCTCCGAAGTGCAGCTCAGGTGGTTTCAAATTTCTTTCTGATATTGAGCCCAGATTTGCCCTCTCTTGTCATAAAACTTGAGCCTTTCTTGTAATCCTGGGTTAGCCTGTAAAGTAACTGGAGGCAACTAATACACACCATCCCTCAATCTTTACACCCCTAGGGGCTGTGAAAGCAACACTTCATCCTCACAGAAAATGCCTCAATGTTGCTTCCTGAGTCTCACACAAGCCCTGAGATGTTGGTAGAGGATGGTGATCATTTCCACTTTGCAGAACAGAAAAATGAGTCTCAGAAACTCGAAGTGATTGGCAAAGATCACACCCAAAGTGAGGAAAGAATCTCAGGGGGAGTCTGATCATTCCTTTCAATTTCTGAACCCATGTTTCATGTGAAACAAATGAATGTTGATGCTAGCTTATTAATTTGACAACTCATGTGTCCCTTCCATTTACCACTATGCCAAACTTTTAAGTCTCTCTTTTGAAGGCCAAAGAAAGTTCTGCTAGAATCCATTGACTGGTTATTACTGATAATTAGAAAGTCTTTTATGTTTAATACAACAACATAAAAGGGTTTTAAACTGGACAATTATAGGGTGAAGAATTCTTTTTCAGCCATAAGCATATTACACGAGCTGGGAAGGAGGGGAGGGGAGAAGACAACGGCTGGGTGTTTCTCATGTGACAATGACGTGAGGCATGCAAAGGTTTAGGTCCGTGTCATTGAAACAGTTGACCATGAAGGTTAAGTCTCAGCCAAGTTCAGTGTTGTGGGGCATAACAGGGTCTGAAAGAGGCACTTCTGCAACCTGTGAATGCACCATTCCATTCTTGAGGTCCCCCTGCAGAACCAGAATCATGTTCAAAGGCTAACAGAGTGCAAAAAGCACTAAATAATGGATGTGGTAATGGGCTGCTTAGCAGACATCTTCCTCCCCACTCAGGAATGTGCATTCCTGACAACCCCAACGAGGCCAGGATGTCTGTCCAAAGAACATGAGCAGCATTATCAGCTGGCCGAAAGGAAGACTACCTTCATGTCCCCTGTTTCTTCTAGAAGGAAAATGATGATAAATTCATCAGTTCTGAGTGCTGCTAAGCAGAAGCAGTGAAAACTCAGGAGCCCAAAGGACCTCAGTGATATGCCCAGAAGGTACTTTGCCTGCCCACGTCCTGTTCATCCTTCAAGGCTCTGTCCAAGTGATACCTCCTTCCTCTCTGTCTCTCTAGCCAGCTAACATTCCCTATCAGCCAGCATCTGTGCTATTGGAATTCAAAAACCTCAGCATAAAAATAAAGCCTGCGTGCAAATCTTCCAGGTGCCTTGACTAGGAAGCGAGGAAATGTATATTTTCGGGAGTGGGATTAATCCTTCTCTTGGTTCCGAGTCCTAGGAAAGGGTGGAGGGGAGCGTAGTATGACCCTAAGAGCAAATCTGCTAGAAGAAGGGAACATTATAGGTCTGGATTAAAACAAGCCAACAAAAGCATCCTAATATGTTATTTATGAAAGGGGAACAAGAAAGGTACAAGTACAGTTTAGCACCCCAAGGTTATTGGGCCTGGTGGGGTAAACTAGCGCATGGATGCATGAAGGTGGGGGAGAAGGAAGAGAGGGAATCGGCTTTCTCTCTGGACCTGCAGCCCAGCTCAAGACAAAACTGTGCTCCCATAAGTTGAAGCACTGAGGTGGGTAAGACCCATAAGAAATGCAATGGATTCTAACTTTTGTGCCAAACTCTAGAATCCAATACACCAAAAGTGACACCTCAGTGAGAATATCTCTGACCACGGAAGGTGACAATGAGCCAGGGACTGAGTTCTACGACAGAGGTTTTGGGGCTGCAATCAAGGATCCTATTGGCTTCAAGGCCCACAAAAATTTACATGGGCACATGTGTGGGTTTTTTTGTTTTGTTTTGTTTTTTCATGGGGAAAGAGTATACCATCAAAAGCTCAAAGAGATCCCAAGTCCCCAGAGGAGTTACTTTAGAGAGTAATGATTAGAAGTGATTCCTGTCCTCAAGGAGCTCACAGAAAAGAAGAAGAAACAAATAGAATAGAACAGCTCATGCTGTTGAATCCCTATTCTGCACCAAGCCCTCGGATGATTCACAGCCTTCGGCTCATTTAGTCCTTAACACAAACACTCT
>NC_138372.1:42109948-42121741 GCF_054177405.1 Leptonychotes weddellii
GGAATTCTTAATCACAGGAAACAAACTGAGGGTTGCTGGAGTGGGGGGTGGGGTGGGAGGGATGGGGTGGCTGGGTGATAGACACTGGGGAGCTTATGTGCTATGGTGAGCGGTGTGAATTGTGTAAGACTGTTGAATCTCAGATCTGTACCTCTGAAACAAATAATGCAATATATGTTAAGAAAAAAAAAAGAAGAAGAAGAAGGTAGCAGGAGGGGAAGAATGAAGGGGGGGAAATCGGAGGGGGAGACGAACCATGAGAGACTATGGACTCTGAGAAACAAACTGAGGGTTCTAGAGGGGCGGGGGTGGGGGGATAGGTTAGCCTGGTGATGGGCATAAAGAGGGCACGTACTGCATGGAGCACTGGGTGCTTTATGCAAACAATGAATCATGGAACACTACATCAAAAACTAATGATGTAATGTATGGTGATTAACATAATATAATAATATTAAAAAAAATCGAAGTCAAGGGCTCACATGGATTCATTAAGAAAAAGTAACAATGCATTGTTATCACTGCAAAGAGGAGCACAGTGGTCTCCAGGGGCGGGGGGGGGGGGTTGGAGGTTTACTCTGGGGTAAAGAAGGCTTCCCAGAGGAGGTGTGCAATTACCTAGCATACTTGCACTCCCCGGCTCGGTGAGAACTATTTGCCGTGCGTCGCTTGTAATGACAACACACGTGCAGGGGTGCCTTCTGTTTGGAGGATTAAAGGACACATTCATGTAAAACCCTCAACAGAGCATATGGATTAGATTAAATGAGGACATTTTCGTGTGCCTCTCTGATGAGCGCATATTCCCTAGGATTCCTTTGTGCTCTGAAAATCCCTCACAGGGTGGGGTCCAGAACCAATAACAATGTCCCAGATAGCGTCATTCAGCCTCACAACAGTCCGATTAGGGTTGGAGCTGGAATTTCTAAGGGTCTGTCTTCACAGCCTGTGTTCTTTCTACTCATTACTGAGCTGAGATCAACAGTGACTAAATACCCTAGTTCTTTTTACAGGGGCCGTGGCCAAGTCATACGTCCTCCGGAGCAAAAGTTCTGAGGCTGCCTTCTGAGGGCCACCTGGAGGTCCTATATATGAGCCTGGCCTCGCAGTGGCATGGGGCAGTGTCACAGAGCTTGAGATTTCCCATTTCCAGGAGTCCCTCCAGCTGATGGGGTCTAGAGGTAGTGGACCTCCTGAGTTCTTAGAAAGCCCACTACACATGGCCTTTTTCACAGTGGTCTGTCCACTGGCTGCACCCTCACACACGCCAAAGGCCTTGGCCAGCTCTTCGACTGTCCCTCTGAGACCCGTCAACTACTTTTCAAACTGGATGGCAACCCTCTTCCCAGGATCGAGACACTGCCCCCTATCTGACCATGTATAACATAGTCTTTGGCGGGAGACTTTTGCTATTGCACACCTGAGACCTTGAGGCCCTCAGACATAGTGGTTTGCACAATTCAACTCACTGCCACTCATGGGGCCAGACCTTGGTCCAGACTGGCACCTCTTCCTCAGCCCCACCATTTCCACCTTATGCCTCCTTCCCTCCGACTCACTGAGGAGTTCTTAGCATGTCACCAGTTGTGACACTTATATCCAGAAGAGGGGTTCTTTCCTCAGGTGGTAGACACAGTTTCACATGAATGGGGGTTACAGGAACCTGGCAGAAGAAAGAAGGTATACTTACACTTACAGGTTGACTTTTTGGCACATCATAAACACCTTCCTTCTTTTGGCTGGTGGGAACCTGTGGAAAAACCAAATTCAACACAGTCAAAACACTTTGATATTCCACTTTCAAAGAACAAAGCAACCCCACTCCAACTCCAGGCTGGCTGAGTGTGGAGGAGAACAGCCCCCGAGGCCCGAGGTTCCCAAATCAAAGGCAGGCCAGGCCCCTTCCCTAGGGACAGCTGGATGAGGGAGGAGTGTGTGAATCACTTCATTAATGTCTGCAGGGGGTCTCTGCCACTGGGCTCCTCACAGAATCACAGAACAGGAGGCTGCAGAGACGTCTCCTCAGGGGTCACATGGTGGATAAAAGTCATCCTTGTTTCACCAAAGACAGAAATGGGACCCAGAAAAGTGTTCTGACTTGTGCGAAGTGATTAAAATTAGTTTGTGGCTGAGCTTAAGCTGCTTGGTGCACAGACTGAGATCCAGGTTATTTAAAATATAGCAAATATCAAGGTCTCAGTATCAAGAATGGCTTCTGCTGGGATCGTAGACAAGCCACGTGATATTCACCACAAGTTTTTTTTCCAAGAAAAGGGGTCATCAATGGCATGAAAAGCGTAAGACAAGAATCCGGAAAATCTCAATTGTTTTTTAATATGTATCTGTATTTTCTTCCCTCCCTCTCTCCTCTGACTCATCCATCTGGTCTTACTGGGCCACTTGGTAACTTATCACCCCGTGCGGGTCACTTAGCTCCTCTGAGCTTCACCATTATAAAATGGGTGCTATTGGCTCTGCTTCTCGTTTGGGTTATTGTGGGGATCAAAGGAGAAAAGAGATGATAAATAAAAACTATTAGGACCTAAAATACTGTAAAGTGTTAGAATGATGGCTTCTTTCACCACTAATACATTATACAAGCAAGTATAAGAACGTATTCTGTCCTAACACTAACAACAGTAGACATGTTGAATACTTTTCTAATGAGTCAATCAAGGGCTTTACACTGAAACATTCTGGCTTGAAAGCAATCACTCATGCTTCCCAGCACCCAGCACAGGGCAGCTCACACCGCCATCAGATGCCTCAGCCTGTAGTGATTTTACAATTGTCTGCTAATCTGTGTTCCTTTTCACGAGACTTGGAGCTCCTCAAGAGCAGGCAAGGTGCCTGCAGCTCAGTAGGCATTTGGTAAATGTCTTCTGGGTAAATGTATCATCAGAAATGTGGGCAACAGTGAAGAAACGGAAAAAGTGTCTTTTAGGCTTGGACCAGCCAACTCTACCACATGAAGAAGGAGGAATTTCAGCTCATTCCTCAAGTCCCCTTTGCTGTTTCCACTCTCATCAGCTTAACTTCAAATCCTTATAATAATCTTAAGAACTCGGTATTAGAATCTTCACTTTACATAGTAGAAAGTGAGGCTCAGAGATGTTAGAGAAACTCTTCCAAAGCTTCCAAGCTAGTTAAGTGATGAGATTCAAACCCAGCTCTTTCTGGCTACCAGACAAGGCACGAACTCACATTGACAGGGTGCTTTCTGTCTGCCAAGCACTGTTCTGAATGTTCGTGTTTACATGTATTCTCATGTAATCTTTGGGACCAGGCAGTTGGGTAAGGATGACAACTGTGTTGCAGAGGAGGAAAAGGAAGCAGAGGAGGGGTTCTGCAGGTGAGCGGGGCTGCCAGAGTTGGAGTCCTGGCACTTGGCCTTTTAACTACGACACTATACAGACAGTCCCCACCGTCCCCATAGCTGTTCCCACTGCTTCTTTTTCTTGGACATCACATTCTACACTCTCAAAAGGTTGTGCACATTTTTGCAGAAAAGAGGACTATGAGAGAGCATGGAGATGCAGAAAATGCACTTTCTGAGCTGCTCTTGCAAACCTCAGCTCTCAGGTAGCCAATGAAGAATGTAATTTCTTTGCTCCTGATAACCGGCCACCATCTAAAAGAAATCCTCTAAGAATGCCTACCGAGCCCTTGTTAACAAGGGCCAATAAATTACCAGCCCACACTTGTATTTTTACTAGCTCACCCTTTCCTGCGCAAAATGAACAGCATTTCTGTTCCCCGTAATTCACGGCTCACTATGGGCACTTAGCAAGTTGAACCGCGGCTGACTCTCAATTATCCCTGCAAATGGAGGAGAAGCGGCAGGATGGATAAACCCAAACTATGCATAATTGAAAAAGCTTTGCTGCTTGGCTCTCCCATGGGTGAGATATCAATCTGCCTGTTTGTCCTTTAAGATTTATGTCGGCTGGGAAGTCTTCTCGGGAGCCTTGCTTGGCTCTCTACCTGGTGGGAGCCTTCCTCTATACCCTCTGTAACCTCTGCTACAGCCTTCCACTAAAAAATCAAAGTGGCCAAGAACCTATTATGCATTGTGCTCTGTGCTTTGCCTGGGACAATGATGGCGAAAAGCTGGATATGGCCCACGATGGAATGGAGCTCCTTGTCTTACTGGGGGGAGGTGGGAAAGAAATCGGGCTACTCACATGAGCATAAAATGTGCTTTATCTTATGTGGGACCTGTCAAACCACACTGCAGCTGTAAGCTAGGGCAGGACAGATATTTCACTAGCCTGTTCCCCATCGGTAAATACGAGTTACGCAGGCAATGTTTAAGCATCAAACGTTTACCATGTGTGTGCCAAGGGCAGAACACTGGCAGAAGTGCCCGAGGGATGAAGACCAGAGGGAGCCTGGTCCGGGTTCTCCTCGCTACCTGGCTGGTCCCTTCTGCCTGTAGACCATTTCATAACATGACACTGCAGAGCGAGTGAGAACAGTTCTGAAGCAAAAGGAAGCAGGAGATCTGGTTCCTGATCCCAGCTCTGCCACAGGCTGTGGGACCTCAGAGTGTCCCTTTGTTCTCCGAATCTCAGTCTTCTCACCTAGCTGTCGGAGACATTCAAGGGGGTGCTTAGAAACTCCCAGGGGGTCAGGACCACGCCACGGTCTAGCCCATCCCCATGTGCCCGGCACACGCTAGGCGGGCCATCCATAACTGCGTTTTGAATGAAGGAGTTAATAGATGTGGGATTATTGTCAAAGCTACACGTTAACCACCGTAGGTACAGAAGACACTTTGAGCTCAGCAACATCCTAAGAGTGTTAGAGAGGCAGTTGAAGGGTTGAGTGACACAGGAGCAGAGACTTATCATTTTAAAATAACAATACTTGACACATTACGGGCGATTAAAAATGATTTTCGAACCAAGGAACGTGAACAATGCCTGTGTGGAAGGCTGCGGTCTTGCTGGCGCAGGAAGCTTGTTAACGTGCTACAGAATACCGGGTTGAGAAGCCAAGGCTCTGGCCTTGGGCCCAGCCCTTGAATTGCAGGACTTGATTTCCTTACGGTTTAAAATGATAGTCATCATAGCTATTCTTATCCTCCTGAGTTATTGCAAGGGTCAACGTTAAGTGAGGTGTAAAAACCCTTGTACCGCAAGGTTCTGTGTTGTTTGACAAAAGATGACGGATAACTTTTTCTGGTGCACGCAAAAAGAAAGACAATTATTATTATTAATCCAGTTTGGAAAATGAGACTACTGATCCTCAAAGAGAGGTTACATTTACTCAAGAGTCTCTCCCTCCCTTACGCGGGGGTTATAAATAGCAAAGTCAGGTGAGGTTGCAACTTTCTGCTAGGCTCTCTGACAGGAGGAGGCGAGCAAGTCGTGTTCTACTTCACTTAATACATCATCATAAGACATCTTGAACAGCATCGGGTACCGATGACATTCTTAGGAAGTAAAGGGAACCAACATTTACACAGAACCTACTATGTACCAAGCGCTTTACACCTTCACATCACTTCTAGAAGCAGATGACATAGCGTCCCTCATTTTATAGCCCAGGAGATTGAAATACAAAAGTTATGTACTTCGCCCAAGACCACAAAACAGCTCAAGGATTAGGCCCCAGGTGCCTCGTCTGTCCCAGTGATAAGGTCTGCCTCGTTCCACAAAATGGAACAGATGAAAATCTGAGACCACCCTGGGCCAAGCTGAAGAATAAGAAACACTGCAATCTACTCAGGAGGAATAACTATGGAACACTCACTCCTAGGCTCTTAAAACACAAAGAGGAGCCCAGATCCTAATCGCAGCTCCTTAAAAGCCCAGCCTTATCTTCAGGCCCAAGAGCTTATCTCTCCTTAAGCAAATTGAGGCTCAGCTGACTGGCAAAGCAAGAGAGGAGAACAGAGGGTGATAAAATATTCATTTCCTTAAATGGTACCTTCCTGCTAATGATGGACAGACGGGAAGATCCGGAGGTCAGAACTGTTAAAACAAGTGTGATTTTTAGATAGTGACTTGATACCTACACAGAATCCAATCATGAAACTCTGCATCAGGATATTCTGAGCTGAAAAGAACCTTGGGATTTATTTATTTACTGAGGTCAGAGAGACCTGGCTGTGAGTGAGGGGGCCACGTCTTATAGCTCTGTGACCTTGGGCAAGGCACCTCATCTGTGTGAGCCCCACTGTTCTGTCTGTAAGGTGGGAATGACGGCGCAAGCCACACAGTCTTATTGTGAGAGATAAGATATTGCATGTAGATCCCATTCACAGAGCCGGCCCACAGTCAGCACTCAATAAATGTTAAGTAGCTATAGGCCACGCGCGCGCACGCACACACACACACCACTTCTAAGAGTCTTGTTTGCCCCGTAAAGCAAGCCAACATGATTCTCTAAAGAATCACTGTCCTGTGATGAGGCATGAGTCACAAAAAGCAGCAAAGGACCCGTAGAGACTCTTCTGTCTTAGCTGCTCATTTTACAGATGAGTACACTGAGGCTCGGAGACAGAAAGGAACTCGACAAGCTGGATGAATGGCTGAGTTGGTACCTGGACTAAGATCCTGAATCCACACACTGTGTGACCCAGGACAGAGTCTCTTCTGTACATCCTTCACATGATCTTGCTTCATTCTCATTCCAAGTGTGAGTTACGGAGAAATTACTCCCCTACCTTATCACTGGGGAAAGGGAATCTCAGAGAGGGCAAGTATCTTGCCCACTACCACTCAGCCAAAGTTAGGTGGTGATGCGGCCAGAACCAGAGCCCAGTTCTCTGCCAGCCTAGAGGAATTCTTCCTGCACACAGGATGTCCCACACTCCCAGCAGTCCCCCCACAGGGTACAGTGGGAGCCCCGCCAACTACTGCTCAGTTGGAATTCAGAAACCTTGCGCTGAAAAGCCTAATTTTGTCTTGAAAGGTGTTTTTTCTTCAGAGGATGACTGGTTAATGGCTCCTTTGGCCGCATATTCAGACGCCACAAGATTGTAGTAATTTAAAATCTGACACCGAGAACAAATATGTAAGTTCTCTGTGTAAAGATCGGAAACTTTGTGAGCGATGATTTTAAACAAAACTTCAGAGCACAACCTCCCACTTGCATCCAATCCAGACAGTTCCAGGGGATAGAAATACTTCGATTATTACTCCATGGGACTGGCTTAAGCCGACTTGTTGGTAGAGCTGATGTGATACTTTGGTCATTTAGAATTCTGTGCATTAGACAGAAATTGAAAATCTGTTTTACTTTTATTACACAAGTAATGCATGCCCAAGGCAGAAAAGCAGACCGCACAACTGAGTAAATTAAGAAAATTAAAATCACTTATTAAATAAATTTTTTCCTTCTTCCATAATGTTTATGTTTCAAATTCAGGCTAAAATTCTAATTAGTGAAAAACTGGATGTTGTCATATTTGTTTGATGTGTTGCTATGGTGCAATTTCTCAAACTCTTTGATGGAAAAGCATGGGGGAGGATGTGTGAGTTTTGCCTTCACTCACAATGGGTCTGATCTCAGCTCTCAATAGCTATACAGCCCCCGGGAAGCTACTCAACGTCTCTGAGTCTCAGTTTCCCCTTGTAAAAGCGGGATTAAATACCTACTTCATAGCATGTTTGTCAGAATTAAATGAATCACAAAGTGTGTGCAGTGCTCTTCACATGAGCAGACATTTAAGAATATTAATTTACCTTCCCTTTAGGAAGGGTGAAACCTTGAGCTGTACTTTCTTTTATTCAGTTAATATTCCCAGTGCTGTTTTGCAACAGCGTTTTGAATTTGTCCTTGATTTTCAGTAGTGCAGTTGGCTTTTTAAAGAAATTTGATGAGCACCTTCTTTGGAGAAATGAAGGACCCTCCTGGATTACTTTATTCCAATGGAATGTTTGATTCTTGAGTCCACTGAAAATAGTTAAGATCCATTAACAATTAAAACACCGCACTCAACTGGCGATTGAACATTTCTACAATAAGGCGTAGAAACTACTGGTCAATCGGTAAAAGCCAATTCAGAGGAAGGTATTTGACCAAGCCTGGATGACCTAGAGCATGGAGAGACCCTGTGAGGAGCGTGCCCCAGGTTCTGGGGACCTGTCCGCGCAACGGAAGGAGGCAGTGGCGCAATGGAAAGAGAGAGAAGCGATTTTATACCTGATAAATGTTTTCTTCCGTTTCGGGATCACGGATTGGCTCGTGTCCAGCCTCAAACACAATGTACTATTATGGTGCGGCCAGAGAGGAAAGGTCAGAGGGGAAGAAGAGAGAGGGGGAAAAAAAAGGCATTTGGAATTTAGGATACAAATCACAGTGAGCATTAAAGAAACAGCTGCAGCAGAAAACACCTTCAAGAGACAAGGGGATCACTGAAACACTGCACGTGCCTTGCACACTCCTGCCTTTTCTAAGGAAGAAGGTAAGGGTCTGATGGCTGTGAGGGCATGGGACCCCGCGTATCTTTCTGGAGATGTGGCCTCTTCATGCGACGGCATTTGCTCGCAATAATATCTGCACGTGCCACGCTGCTGAGTGCGAATGACATCTCCTGGGAACATCTAGTGGCCCGACTTTGTAATCTGGGTAATAGCAATTGCCCCCCTTTGCTTCTCTCAAGCCCAACATCCTCACTTGGCCCGGAAGTGCTTACAAACCACAAACCTCCTCATCCCGTAGATATCACCTGATTTTACATTCTGAGTTTTAAATATTGAAAATCGGTTTTGTTTTGTTTTTTTTCCTGTGCATGTTTCAGACTTCTAAAGGACTGGGCCATTTCAAACAGGGCAATATTCTTCAGTCTCTGTGAGTCAGTTAGCCAGGGGACGAGCTCATATCTAGACAAATCCTCACCCTCAGCATTCTAGAGGGAGGGCATGCCGTTGGGCACATCTTTGGCTTTTGTTAAAAGCCACACAGGCTAGATACTTCTACTTCAAGTTATTCGTATTATATTACTTATTTTATCCATATTATTTTATTTTTGTCACAGCTATACCAGCTTTCTATGTGGAAATAGGCACTGAATAACAATGCATGTGTCACACACACACACAACCCAGGTGTGTCCGGTTAGAAATAGAAGTTTTGGGTTTTATGTCCAACAAGTCCATTTTTTGGCTTTCTCTCCTTAGGAATAAGCATGAGTGGGTTTGGGGTTGTGGTGGGAGGCCTCCTCTTCCCTTCTTTCTGCATCTGTTTGTACAGAGCACATAGTTGGATCCAAGAGAAGTCATGTCTCTGGCCCCACCTGGGCTGCAACCTTGCAGAGTTCAGGGAAATCTATGGGCTAGGACGTCTCTAGGGTCTCCCTCACCCTCCTCCCAACAGCGCCCATGGCATGAGCTGGCTCATCAGAGGGGCCAGAGACTTGCCCCCACAGCCTTCCCCAAACTTACAAACTGCCCTGCTTGTACTCCAAAGTCACCAAAACTCAGTCCCCAGCCCTGGTTCCTAAGTCAGAGAAGCCTCCTAATGAACTTGGAATATTCAAGACACTCCCGAAAACACCCAGCTCTGCATATTTATAGACTGTGGAGGGGGCCGAGGCAGGGGCAAGAAGGGAGAAGCGTATCTCCAGATCTCACGTAATGGATGTCAGCCAAACATCTGTTTGTTTTTCATGGAAACCCAGCCCTCACCCTGGGAACTAATCTCCGTCCCTCTCCAGGCTCTGCAGTCAGGGGCTCTTCAGGAGCTCTGCAAAGTGTCTGTAGCAAGGGCCTCGCCATTCCTGACCCTAAAAACCCCGACGGCTTCCAGAAATTACCTGGTATACAGGATCTTCAACATCCTCTTCCAAAATTGTCTACAGCAGAGCGAGAGAAGGGAGGTTGAGAAGCAGAGGATATAAATAAAGGGAGAGGTATGAAACTGTATTCAGAAATTACAGGACAGTAAAGAAACCAGCTCTGGAGGGGAGAGGCTGCTGGGTCATTTCAAGTACAAAACAACCCACAAAGGAAAAACGAGCCATCTTGTAGCCACCCCCACCCCCACCCTTAACAACAGCAAAAGCAATTGTGTCTTTCTGTTCTCCTCTCCCGGAAATCTTCCTTGGAATTCAAAATTTCACTTTCTCGAACATGTCCAGGATTTCAGAGAATAAAAGATCATCTCTAACTGTGTGCTTTCGGTGCCTGTAATTTACACGGGAACCTTTCAACTTTGTTTATTTCTACTTGGCAGCAGGAGGACAAGCCCTGACTATCAGTTTTCGCGTCTGTTTATTTTAAGTCCCAATCTTCTCTAGTGCTCAGAGACATTCACGGGTATACCTGATACACAGCTTGTTCGCACTGCTTATCCTTTTGTGCCTTTTTTTCCAACTCTTCTCTTTGCTTCAATTCATAAATAAGTTGAAAGAGATCTCTCAAGTCCAGAATAACAGGTTCAGCCTGGAGTAAAAGGGGGTATAAAGTGCATTAGTAAGGGAAACGTCCTGAGCCAGAGAGGCCTGTTTCTGTTTTTTGCCAGCTACAGCCCCCGCCCTTCCTGTTCCTATTAAACTGAAAGCATTCCATCTTTAATTAATTCTACCTTGTTTATATTGGTTTAGCAAATTGCATCTAGGCTAAAGTTCATTTCTTCAACTAATTATATTTGCAAATTCATAATCATAAGCATAAAAGGCACTGCTTTTATTTATTAGTAATTTCGAATACAATAAAATTAGGGCAGGCCTTATGCAAAACAGCTATTTGTTTTCTCTTATTTTCTTTTTAAATGAGGCTATGAACACAAGGAAACTTACTTGTATAGCGGTGCCTCCATCTAACTTAATCAGAAAGGAAAATAATTAGTCATTACAAAATACATATTAGAAAAAACAACAAGAAGACTGGATGGGCCTGAGCCCCCCGTTTCCTTGCTCCGAGGCTATTTATGCTCTGGACATGGGCGCCTAAGCATCAGCATGGTCTCGACCTACATCAGAGGCGGGCTTCAAAGACCCACAGCGTGACCGGACGCACTGTCCCCTAAAGCTACTAGGAGAGGAGCCCTCCTCGGATGGGGATACTCACCGCCTGGGCTGTTTTTATGGCAACAAATCTGTGATTCCCTTCCTTCCCACAAACGTATCCAAAGGCCCGGTGATCTGTGATGTCCTTTGCAATGTAGGAAATTTCGTGAACAGCATGATGATGCTGAAGGGCCTAGTGGAGACAAAAGGAAGAGCATATTTCACGAGACTTTCCCTTCGAGCTGTTGATCCATAGGAGATGTGTTTCAGCTACGTGTGAACAGGCCCGAAGGGCTTTGGAAAAAGCTGTTGGGTCCAGATGGAAGGAAAAAGAGCCGCGCCTGCCCTTGAGAGATGGAGGCTTCCCTCCATGGTCTTAGTGCTGTGACCAGAGAGAAAAACAGGACTGCTCACATGCTGAAGGTGCATCTATCTGTGGCAGTGGCTTCCTCAGCTTGCCAGGGCCAGTCAGGATAATTCAGTGGGGCAGGCTCCGGTTGTAGCTCGCTTCAGGACACGGCCCAGGCAAAGCGCTGGTGTGATATTTAACACACTCCCACACCCCGGGCCTCTGCACGCTGTGCTGGAAGAGTGGCACTCTGTACGGATACTGGGGCGCCGTTCAAAGTCACAGAACTGTAAACGTGTGTGGGTGCCACCCTTTCTTGACAGATGGTGACAGTGTCTAAAGGAACGAACACCTTTTTGTTTGTTTTTTTTATTCTTATGTTAATCCCCATACATTACATCATTAGTTCTAGATGAAGTGTTCCATGATTCATTGTTTGTGCATAACACCCAGTGCTCCATGAAGAATGTGCCCTCTTTAATAC